>NC_080456.1:2634086-3003461 GCF_028018845.1 Melospiza georgiana | reverse complement strand
CCCTGATTCCACCCCAATTTCACCCTGATTCCACCCTCTGATTCCCCCCTGATGCCACCCTCTGACTCCACCTCAATTCCCCCCTGATTCCACCCTTATCCCACCCCCTGATTCCACTCTCCAGACCCCTGGGCTCTCTCTGCTCCTGGCCCATCTCCATTTACATCAGAAGGAAATGGAGTTTTACAGCAATTCCTTTGTTCAAATCAAAATCACCTCCCTGGCTGAGAGAGCCCCTGGTACGCACAGCCTGGCTGGAACAACGCTTTCCTTTCATATTGATTCCCTCTGTTTTCCATGTTTTGGCCTTTCTTTCGTGTTTGTTTGGGGTGTTTTTCTCGGAACAAAAGGAACATCCACGTGCTCTGACAGCCTTGATGCTGATAATTCTCCTTTGACCCTGCTCTGGTGCAAACAATGAAAGCAATAAAAACAAAGCTGTTCAAAGTGGAGTTCAAAGATTTGGTTAAAGCAACCTGCCCCTACTCCTTGTACTTTCCAAGGACACCCAGGATAAAGGTTTTAATCTTAATTTCAGCTCGATTTTGGGGAGAAATCCAACACAATCCAACTCACCCCCTGATTTCCTTGGGGACCCTTTTTGTAGTGATTTGGTCATCCCTAAACCCAATGCCAAAACTTTGCTTTTGGTGGGAATTTGTACCAAAGCTTTTGAGAGTCTTCTCTTTCAGCCGCTTCAGCACGTGAGCTGAGACTGCAGAGTTATAAATGGAAAAACAAAAAGGCATCCAGTTTGTAAAATCTATGAGTTAATATTGATTTGGCCATCCCATGAATTGAAACAAGCCTCCTGTGCAGAAATCCTCCAAAGATGCCATGTTCTCCTCTCCTCTTGACACAACACTTTATCGATCCCCGTGTTTGTGCCACATGAATGATGGATTATCTCATATCAAACCTTGCAGTATTCATTTAATGCCTTTGAATAAAACATTTCTCACAGATTAACAGAGCAGTTTTAAGTGAACAACCATTTTCATCTATTTTAAATTTTCATGGGTACTTTTCTGGAGAACAAGTACATTGTTAATAATTGAAGGGAATGAGACCTTGCTAATCTCTTTGTATTTTAATAAAGTCCTGTTGCACCCCATTCATTCATTTTTAAAATGCCAGCATTTATAAAAATTCGATACATTTGCTGCCCTCCCTTTGAAATGAATAATCCTGAGATTACACGAAAAGGGATTATTTATGTACCAGGGAACTGGAATTTCATTGTGTCCAGAGAGCTCTAAATGTGGTTGGTGATGGATTGCATGGATGAGGGGAAGCAGAGAGGCACTGGGAGAGCAAGGCTGGAAGGAGAGGAGGGTGGAGAAAGGAAAAGCAGGAATTTAGAGGAGAAAGAACAGGGAAGTGGTTTGATCACAGAGACAGATGGGGTGGGTAGGTAAATACATAGATTTTGTACATAGATGAGTGCAGAGAACTCTGTAATATTTATTTTCTTTTGTTCTCTGCTTCCATCCCTCCATCTGCCTTATTCCACGAGTGCCTCTTTCTCCCCTTCCCCTTTAGTCTCTGTCTCTCCCTGCCAATCCTTTCCCTGCCACAGACTCCAACTCACATCTCCCCTGCCCTTGCCCAGAGTTGCTCAAAGCTTGCTCTGACACGGTCCCATTTCTCTTTTTTTCAAGTACAATTGTTCCTTTACACACAGCCCCAGGATTACATTTCAAAGGAGAACAGAAAACCCAATATAGACATGATTTCTTTTATCATTAGCAGGGCAGCAGCAGCGCCTAGAACTCTCGTCTCAAAAATATTTTGTTCCAGCGAGTTTTCATTAAATTCTGTGGTCAGATAGACAGTGTTTGCTGCAGGGATCTGTCCTGGAGGCTCCCAAACCTCTGCACATTAGTCATACATGGTCAGAGCAGCAAGAGAGGGAAGAGGCTGTGGCAGCAGTAGTGAAAAAAAACCCAAAAAAAAGCATTAGGTGCCCTCCTTGGAGGATGTTTGTGCACACAGAGACGTGGATTAGTTCTCTGTGTTCCCAACAGCTTTTGGGCTATTCCACTTTCAGTTCTGCATCTGCTAATTGTCTTTTTTTCTCTTTGGAAAGCTCTGTATTGAGAGGGTAGAAATCAAACCCTCATAAACTGAGATCTCTGCCTCCCCCAAGGATCCCTTTGCAAACGCTGCTTCTAAATTGCTTGTTGATATTTGACCATGAGTCACCTCTGCATAAATCTTTGCCAGGTATTAAAATCATCGAAAAGATGCTGGAATGCTGAGATAAATGATGTGTTAGTGGGAGGAACAGAAATTGGACTGGGCAGCACAGCTTGTGTTTGGATAGGCAGCATTCTGTGTGAGCGATTTCAACCAACAAGTTGTGAAAACCTGTTGTGGGAAGGAGCTTAAAACAGCTCTGCACAAAATCTTCAGGGGAGAAAATCTTCACATTTTTAATCAAGTTGCTGCTTAGCTGTTTACTGATGAGCTCATGACAGGGGATGGAGAGAGGCAAAGCTGGTGCCTGAGAGAGATTTTTAATGGAGCTGCTGCGATCGAGCTGAGCTGGTTGGGTTTGATCTCAGCATTTAGGGCAGGAATTCTCACACTAAATGCTGCTGAGAAGGGGAACAGCCATGGATTGAGTGCCTCTCATCAGGTCCTTGTACAGGGGGTGGTCACACAGGGTGGGATCTATTCTATTCTATTCTACTCCTATTCTATTCTATTCTATTCTATTCTATTCTATTCTATTCTATTCTATTCTATTCTATTCTATTCTATTCTATTCTATTCTATTCTACTCCTATTCTATTCTATTCTATTCTATTCTATTCTATTCTATTCTATTCTATTCTATTCTATTCTATTCTATTCTATTCTATTCTACTCTACTCTACTCTATTCCATGCCAGGGAAGAAGGGCACAAGAGAAATTCATTGTTCACACATGGCCTGTGGTCATCCACTTCAGTTTTAGTGGAAATTTGTTCCAAACACAGCCAGGCACTGGATGCTTGGGAAAATGCTCCAATTTGGCATTTATTATTCCTGCTCCAGCCCCAATTATGGCTCAGGCCTCTGCAGCCAGTGAAGGATGTTCTCTCCCAGGGCAGTGAGGATCTGGCTGGGTCTGTCCTTGGAAGTGAAACAGGGGCCAGTTTCACCATCCCATTAAATGTTTCTTTAGGGCAATTTCCCTTTCTCCCAGCCCAGCCCTGGCTGCCCAAGGTGTCCCTACCTTGGTGCACTCCAGCTCTGCTGATGCTCTCCTTCCTTCCTTCCTTCCTTCCTTCCTTCCTTCCTTCCTTCCTTCCTTCCTTCCTTCCTTCCTTCCTTCCTTCCTTCCTTCCTTCCTTCCTTCCTTCCTTCCTTCCTTCCTTCCTTCCTTCCTTCCTTCCTTCCTTCCTTCCTTCCTTCCTTCCTTCCTTCCTTCCTTCCTTCCTTCCTTCCTTCCTTCCTTCCTTCCTTCCTTCCTTCCTTCCTTCCTTCCTTCCTTCCTTCCTTCTTTCCTTCCTCCCTCCCTCCCTCCCTCCTCCCTCCCTCCCTCCCTCCCTCCCTCCCTCCCTCCCTCCCCTCCCCTCCTTTTCCTTTTCCTTTTCCTTTTCCTTTTCCTTTTCCTTTTCCTTTTCCTTTTCCTTTTCCTTTTCCTTTTCCTTTTCCTTTTCCTTTTCCTTTTCCTTTTCCTTTTCCTTTTCCTTTTCCTTTTCCTTTTCCTTTTCCTTTTCCCTCTCCCTCGTTTCCTTTCCCTCTTTTCTTATTTCACCCACAGATCCTCCAGATGTGGTGTTTCCACAATCAGCCTTGCACAGGCACACAAACTCCCTCAGAATCTTTCGATTTGTGTGGATTTTAGTGTACAATTCACTGCAGACAGGTGAAATGGTCCAGGCCACCCCTCTCTACTTCCCACACCCACAGCCAGTGCAGAGATCACAAAAACCACATTTTTATTTTAACTTTACTTGAGGTGCTCTAAATTAATGAGCTGAACTTCACTCCAGGATCAGCCCGGCAGCTGTGGGAATGTTTGGAAATCGTGTTACACTGAAGGTCTGTTATTTTTTAATATCCCCCCCAGTCCCCAGGTGTATTTTCAAATCTGATCTCTGGGTGAGAGCCGAGCCAGCTGTAACCCTGACAACAGTGACCCAGATGGCAATCAGCAAAATGGGCTAATTGAATAATGCTGAGTGCTCTGCACAACTCTGTTACACCCGCCAGCAACTCAATTTCTGCTCAAAATGCTGAGTGAATTTCACATTGACCACTGTGATCCCACACCTGGAGATGCTGGAAGGGACTTGCATGTGGACAGTGCAAGGGAAGTGCGGCACTGTGTGGCTGGGGGATCTTCCTGGGATTAGAGGAATTGGATTTATTTATCCCTATAAAACTCTTTGAGGCCCTTGATTAACTTAGAGATGTGGCTGTTCATTACCAGTGTCTCTCAGCAGAGTTAGAACACATGGCTGGGGATTTTTAGAGGTTTTTCCTTTGGTTGTGAGGCGCCCTGAGGAGGGACTGGTTTGTCCTTGCTGATGGTGTGAAACCTCATTTCACATGGAGTGCACAGGCTGGAGGTGACTGCAGAGTCCCAGACTGGTTTGGGTTAGAAGGGACCTTAAAACTCAACTTTTCCAACCCCTGACATGGGCAAGACCAAATTCCACCATCCCAGGGTGCTCCAACCAGGCCTTGGACACTCCCAGGGATGGGGCAGCCACAGGTTCTCTGGGCAACCTCTGCCAGGGCCTCACCACCCTCACAGGGAACAATCTTTTATCCTAATATCCAAACCAAACCTGTTCTCTGCCAGGTTGAAACCATCCTCCCTTGTCCTGTAATGATGCCTTGTGAAGGCTGAGCTAGAGCAGAGGCTGGGCAGAGCTAAAGAATAAAGCAGGGATTTATTAAAAGGCCTCCATGGATGCGCCTTGGGCAGCACAAGAGCCCAGCCAGGGCTGCACCCAAGATGAACCAAAATGGTCCCAAAATGAGCCCAAGATGACCCAAAATGGCCCCAAAATGCACGACCACTCCCAGGGTCTCTCCCTTGGATCAGTTCTGCTCCATTTGCACCTTGCAGTTCATTGTCCCATTCCAGCTTTAGCCCAGGCAGTCCCACCCTGCTTGTTTTTCTCTCTCCAGCCCACGGTGTTTGTGCTCCTGGGCTGAGATTTGGATCATTTGTCCTTGGTGCCCAGCTGGAGCAGGAATTGTTTTGTCTCCCTGCTCTGTGCACAGAGCTCAGCATCCCCTGATGTGAACCCAGACCCACACACTAAAGCAGCACAGAACCTGAAAAACAGAAAAGCTAAACCTGAAGCATCATTAGCACCCATGTAAAAAGTCCCTGTCCATCTGTCCTGTCTGTTCCTTGTCAGACCTGGAGCAGTCCTGGGGACAGGAGGGCTGCCACGATGGATCCCACAGGGCTGAGTTGAGCTGCACTCAAGGGCCACCATCCCTGACAGGACACGAGAAGGAGAGGTCTGAAGGAGCCAGCCCACGTGGAGAAAACAGGAAAATGGTCTGGAGGGAGACAGGAATTCAAATGCTGCTAAAAAAGGGCTGAGGAGCTGTTCAGGCCTTCCCACCCATGGAGGCTGCGGTGAAGCACCCAGAGCTCTGTTCCCAGTGCTGGCTGAGAGCTCTGGGTGCTGGGCATGTGGGAGGCTCTGAGTCAGCCCCCACAAGGGCTTGGATTCCTGCAGGCTCTGACTCAGCCTGGCTGCAGCGAGAGGGGGAGGTTTGGAGCAGGAAAAAATCATCTATGAAGGGGAAGGGCCATGGACACTCTGTCATTAATCTCTGAGTGCTTCTTTGGCACCCCTACCAAGGGCATGAATAATGAGCTCTGGCCAGGGTTGTTGCTGTCCAGAGACCCCCTCAGCCACCTGTTTCAGGGAGAAAAAAAATAATTCAGCTGCTCCTGCAGTCCTGGGCTGGCTCTCTCTCTCAGCAGGGCTGTGCCTGGGGCAGGATGGTTGTTTGGAGCTCCTCTTCCTCACTGTGCCCAGGACATCAGAGCTGGGACAAGTTTAGACACTGGAAAGGGACAGCTGGAGATGCTGGGGATGGGGAGTGATGAGGAGAGCTCTTGGATGAGCAGGGAGCCTGGAGCTGTGTGAGGAAATTGCCAAATGTGAGAGCAGGCTGGAGTTTGTCCATCAGTCCATCCCTGGTGATTCCAGCAGGCACACAGAGCTTCATCCCTGACTGAGAGCAGGGACCAAGGGAACCCCACAGCTCCAGAGCTTTGTCCTGCACGCAATTCCAGCTGTGGTGGATGTTTGTGTGCTGCTGATCCACCAGGTGTGGCAGCTCTGGGTCTGATCATGGTACTGGTGATCATTGCCCCCAAACTGAGTCAAACTGCAGTGCCCAGCATGGAAAATGAGATTTTGCATGAGATTTTGAGATTCCACTCCAAGCTCCAGCAGTGGAAAGTGTTTTGGGGTGAAAAGTCAGGCTGGGGATGACACACCCAGGTGCAGGGGGTGGGTATGGGGTGAGGCTGAGGATGTGATTTTGGTCAGGCACTCTGGGTGACGCGTGACATTTCAGAGAGCTGCAGAAAGGCAGAAAGCAAACAAGGCTCATTAATCCCAACAAAGGGCAGCGTATTCAGCTGCCAGCTCCTGCTCTTTCCTTCAGCTCATTGTCTGAGGGCTTCTGCACCATAAACAGCTCCACAAATTGCACAACAAATAGAGCTCTCAAATATTAAATGGTTGAACAGTAGGTAACTGTTCAGACCAAAGCTCTGTGACACAGACACTTCCACGTCCTCTCCTGTCTGATCTGGAGGTGCAGAGCTGTACCCAGGGCTGTGGCTAAGCTAAGCTTAAAGCTAAGCCCACCCCAGGCTGTGTTCAGGGTAAAACCTGCCAGGAGGAGTCAGGGAGCAGCTTGGGGAAGCAGCTGACATGGAAGAGCACAGGCAGGACTTGCAGAGGTGCCAAATCATCCCTGCAGGCTGTTTCAGTGCAGGCACTGGGCAGCAGAACCAGGCTCCCTCACACAAATCTGGATATGGATGATAATCCATCCAGGGGAGTCTCTCTTCCTCTCTCTTCTCATGGCCAGGCTCTTGGGCCACACAGAATATTAGAAGAAGAATATTCAGGCATGAATTTATTTTTAAAAGTGGAACAGTCTGTTCCTGTTTGTGGAAAGGTTCTTTTTTTGAATGCCCTGAACAAAAAAAAAAGATCTAAAATCACCTGTGGATCCTGGAGACAGCTCTCCCTCTTGGAAGAGCTTGGTTTCTTTCTTGCTGTGTAATTCAAGCTGGGCAGACAAGAATGTTGCTCAGCCAAGGATGATTTAATATTTAACAACCTGCTCTGAGTTGTTATCAAAGTGAAGAGCAACCTGGGAGTTTCTATTTAATATCCTGCCCTGTGTCTCGAGGTGGGGATGTGATGCTGAGTGGAAATCTGGGTGCTCCACATCCCCAGGGTTGGAGTCCATGCTTGGCATGGTCAGAGGAGGTGGTGGGACAGCCTGGCACAGTGCACAGAGCAAACCAAGCCCAGCTGTTCTCATGTTGAGTTAATTCAGTGCAGATCTGGGAATTAAGTGTGAGCACAGAAGCCCTGATGCCTTCCCAGGAGCTCAGAAATTCCTTCTGGGTGTGCCAGAGAGAGAATTTGTGCCCAGCTCTGGTGATTTCTAATCTGCAGTGAGCTGAAACCTGCAGGACAAAGCACCAGGCCAGTCTCTCCTTGCAGGAGACCTGCAGAGCTGCAAATCTGGACACTTGAATATTGCTCACCCTGCCCTCCTTGATCTAAGATGCTCTGCCCAGCTCTTCTCCTTGTGCCACGCTGAGTCAGAAATGACACAGATAAATGAGGGACACACTCCATACATTTTCAGAAGGCTAATAATAATTTTATTAGGAACCCATTCCTTTTTATACCTCGGTTCACTACAGGTGGACCTGATTGGTCATTTAATCAACACATTTCACATGATTGGCTAATTAAGACACCATCTTTATGAGGAACTTATTATAAACACCACCTGCAGATTGTTTTAATATTTGACTATCATTGTTTCTCTCCAGCTCCCTAAGGCTTCCCAGACCAATTCATGGGAAAATTTACCTAGCTTTGTGACTGTCACATCCACACTCCTTGGACTTTATCAGAGGCATGTGAAGGCAGCTTTAATTTTCCAATCTTATCCCAGTTCCAGACACATATGGGGTAATGTTGGTGTCTTGGTTTGGAAAGAAAGGTGCCTGCTAAGGAAGGCAGGAGCCTCCCCTGAAATGGAAAATGCAAATCCCCTCCCTCCAAATTGCTATAAATTTTAAATTAAGGGGCTCTCAGTCAACAAATATGGGAACAGGAAATAACAGTTCTTTAATAGGGAAGAAAATAAAAGGATAAAATAAACAATGCAGTAAACTAAAACAACACTGCCAGAGTCAGAGCCCAACCTGACACCCTGTGGGTCAGGCTGTTGGCAGCAGTGCCATTGGAATTGTGGCTCAGCCCTCCTGCAGTGTCAGGGGTGGTTCTGCTGGAGCAGGGATCCTGGAGAAAGGTGCAGTCTCTGCCTCTGAAGATCCAGGGGCAGAGGCAGCTGCTGTTCCTCTGGGGAATCCAGTGGAGAAGCCGTGCTGGTGTTCCAGAATCTCCAGATTATATCCAGGCAGGAATGCTTGGCTGGTGTTCCAGAACCTCCAGATTATATCCAGGCAGGAATGCTTGGCTGGTGTTCCAGAATCTCCAGATTATATCCAGGTAGGAATGCTTGGCTGGTGTTCCAGAATGTCCAGATTATATCCGGGTAGGAATGCTTGGCTCCTCCCTCTGGGCTCACATCTCCCAATGGGATGCTGTAGTTCTTATCAGCCATGCAGGGACATTCAATGGCTTCTTCTCAGCAGGTGTCTCCTGGAGGGAGGAGTGGTTGTGGAAGAGATAAGGAAAACTGCCCACTGAACAGAAGACAGCTGCCATCCAGACGGCAACTAGAACAGAATTTGCTTGGCAATCCAGGACAGCTGGCTATCTCCTATTTTCCAACCAGGGTGTGGAGCAGACATTGTCCTAACTTGGTTATTCCGGCTGCGCCCTTCAAGTTTATGAGGCTGTTGCAAGATTCTTTCTATTTACTAGACGTTTGGGGTTCTGGCTCACTGCAGGCAGTGGGCAGAAATAGTCACAGCTCCAAACCAGGATGAAAAGAAGTTGACTGAAATGAGCGCTAAGAATCAGAAAAAAAATCTGATTTTTGGTGCTGGTAGGACATGCCTGTCCTGCCAGCATGGAGAAACTCCTGCTTTGGTCCAAGGATCAGCCTGAAACCATCTCCAGTCCTCCTGGTGCTGCTCAGGAGTTTGCTGCTACACGAGCCTGGAATTCATGTCCTGCTGATGTTTCACAGCTCTGCTGGCTCCAGCACCACCAGGACCTTCCCTGAGGCTGCAGAATCTCCATGGAGACCCCTGACACGCCTGTGCACCTTAGCCCTGGCATTAATCCTGCTGCAATGTACCACAAAGTCAGCTTTAGCTGGAGGAGAGATCAAATAAATATGAAAACTGCTCCCAGAGGAGGTAAATATTCGCTAGACAAGCAGAAAGAAAAGCAATAATATACCGTGTAAAGCTACTGCATTTTATTAGCTCAGCTCCCTTTCTCCCCTTGTAAAGCAGTGTTGTGTTGTTATATAATCTTTACTGTGAAGCAAATAAAGCAGGGACAGTTGTCAGAGCATTATTAAGTGCATCTGTTTAATTAGGGTTGCCTCTGCATCCATTTGTGGGGGGGGAGTGGAACAGCCCTGCTCATCCTCTCCTGCCCTGTGGTGAATCCAGGAGCCTTCATCACCTCTTCATCCCTCCCCTTCCTCTGCTAAAACTCCCTGGGAAGGAAGAAGGAAGGAGCAGGCACCAAGGTATGGCTGTCCTGGGGTGTTTTAGTGATCTCTGCCTTGAGAGTCTCCATCCCCACTTACTCCCCCTCAGAAAATAATTTGAAATTCTGTAAAGAGACCATGAACAACTATTAATTATCATTAGCAATTTGCCATTCCAAGCCGGGCTTTCATCTGGGAATCTCAGAGCAGTTTTACAAATGCTAATTAATTGAGACTACTTCATGAAGAAGTCTGTTAAACTCATTTTCCAGGGGTAAATCAAGGCTGAGAGATAGGCAGCCACTTGCTGGAGCCGAAGGTGGTGCTGCCAAGTGGAACCAAGACACAAATTGTGTGTTTCAAACACTTTGTGTGTTTTCTTCCCAGACACAAATTGTGTGTTTCAACCACATCCAACACATTATGTGTTTTCTTCCCAGATACAAATTGTGTGTTTCAATCACAATTCTGTTTCAACACACCAATTGTGTGTTTTCAGCCACCTTCTCCCACTTTCCCTTCATCCCCTGACACTTGCACAAGGTCACACCAGGAGATGACAAAAACAGCTTTGGCTTTACCCATATCTTTGTGTTCATGAGATCAGGCTCACTAATAATGATAAAACACAGGGATTAAAATTAAAACAGGGAAGAAAATTATTACAGGGATTAAAATTAAAACAGGGATTTAGCTGCAGTCACGTTGCCAGGGTTTGAAGGGAGCTACAGGGCTGCTCTGAACATCTTTTGTTCTCTCTGCTGGTCCCTGTCAGCACTTTTGTTCCATTCAGAGCAGCCCTGACAATCTCTCCTCGCTTTCTCAGGTATCTCTGTGTTTCCCTGTCTGCCCAGATAGCAGTGCCTGATTGTCTTGTCGAGGCACCATTTCTCCTGTATTTATGTAGCCATTTACCCAGGCAGCCAGCAGTGAATTAATCATTGTGTCTCCGGGCTCTGCTGGGAGAGGCATTGGCTCACATTCCAGCCCAGGAGGGCAATACCCTGTTTGTCACCTGATTGTCAGAACCCAGGACATTCCTCTGGCTGCCCTGGGGGACTCAAGACCTGTGACCGTGTTCACAGGGGTCTGAGGATGAGGGAAGAGATGAGGATCTGACTCCATGTTTCAGAAGGCTTGATTTATTATTTTATGGCATATATTATATTAAAACTATATAAAAGAATAGAAGAAAGGATTTCATCAGAAGACTTGCTGAGAATAGGAAAAGAAGGAATGATAACAAAGGTTTGTGTCTGTCTGAGCCAGCTGACTTTGATTGGCCATTAATTAGAAACAACCACATGAGACCAATCCCAGATGCACCTGTTGCATTCCACAGCAGCAGATAACCATTGTTTACATTTTGTTCCTGAGGCTTCTCAGCCTCTCAGCAGGAAAAATCCTAAGGAAAGGATTTTTCATAAAAGATGTCTGCGACAGAGACCGTGGCAGGGGACTCAGAGACCTTGGCACAGAGCCCAAGACCCCTGAGCCTTTGATTTTAGCCCTTGGAAAAAAATACCAACTTTTTATGAAGATGCAGAAGCCACAAGAGTTTGAGCAGAATGACAGTGAATTTATCACTGGGTGAAAATGTAGAATTTTGGAGTTTTTAGAATGGGGGTTCAGGAGGCAAGATGGAGAAATCTGGGCATGTCCTGTCCTTCTCCTTCTTCTTCTTAGCTTCCATCTTCTGCTGTGATGGTGGCACTTTTGGATTGGTTTGGAGACAGACTGTCTAACATAGGTGATAGGTATTGGGAAATTATTGTAAATAATGTACATGTAGATTTTAGTATAAAGAGATAACACCAGTGTGCCTCAACCCAACCTGCCAGACAGATCTCAGCAGGTCAGAGAATGAATGTTATAGGTAACAGAAAATAAACGACCTTGAGAATGAGAGCCAAGGAATCCTGTCTTCTTCTTCAGTCTGTGGCTGGGAAAAAGAGACTTTCCAACACCTCGGGGTCATCTCGACACCAGAGACCTCCTCACCTGCTAAAACCAAACTGCATTTGGGGTGGCAGAGGGGCTTTAATGAATGGAGGTCTGGGCCCAGCAAACAAAAGTTTGTATTTGAGGCTGGGCTCTGTGCAGTTCTTCACAACCCCAGCCTGGTTTGGGGTGGGAGGGACCCTAGAGATCAATTCCAGCCCCCCGTCCTGGCCAGGGACACCTTCCCCAAGGATGCTCAGAGCTCCATCCAGCCCAGCCTTTGGCAGTGCCAGGATGGGGCAGCCACACCCTGGGCATCCTGCAGATGAAATAAACAAATCCACAAGGACTGAGAGAAACAGAGGTGAATTCTCCCCAGCAGCCATTCCCCTTGGTGCCCTGCCTGTGCCATCATGTGCTTTTGAAAATCAGGAATTTCAGTGGAGTCAAGGCTGGCTGTCCATTTAGCAGAGCCCATTTTCCCTGGGAGTACATTCCCTGTTCAGGCACATAAATTTTCCCCAGGCTCAGGCTATCTGGTGAGTTAATCAGGTTTAGAGCTATGTCAGGTCACTCAGAAGTTCAAACTGCCCAAGCCTACCTGTGAATCCAAATTCCAGTGAGCAGTGGGAGATGTAGCAGAAGGTGTTTTACATACTAGAAATAGTAAAAAAAAAAACCACCAAAAAACCCAACATAAATCCTCAACTTACAAGTGCTTTGGAATATAAGGATTTCTGAGATAGTCTAAAAAATCTGGACTCTGAATATTTGAGGCTTTCCCATCATTATGAGAATTAAGCATATAATTAGGTATTATCTGAGAATTATCCATAAATGCTCATCACAACATGATATTTGCTAAGTAATAATTAGGCCATGAAAGGAGCTCAAATAATACCTTTGTCTAGAAAATTAAAAGCCCTGCCTTGGGTTTATCCAGCACCATGCTGAGGGGGTAATAGGGTTTAAAATTGCAGTAAATTGCAGTTAGACCAAATCTCAGCCCCTCAAGTGTGAGGAAGCTGCAGAGGGAGAGACAATCAGGGCTCCTTTCCTAAAAAAAGGCAGGAAAAGGCAGCAGGTTTATTCACAGGAGCAGCACTTGGGCACTAAAACTCCTTCCAAGTTTTCCCTGGAGTTGAAATCCCCATTTTCCAAAGTCAGGCTCTCCTCAGAAATACAGGATTCTTCTCTTTTAATTTGGGTTGTGTGGAATGATTACCCAAGGATGGTTATGATTTCTGGGGGATAAAGTTCATTTTGCTTTGGTTTGCAATGTTTCAAACCTCCCCTGATGAGCACAGCAGAATCTTCTGTATTAATTTATCATCATTAGAGATTTTTGGGCTGACCCTAAGGAAGGCAAACATGCAAATTGCTTTGAATTCCTTATTTCCATTAAATTCAGTCCAGAATCACAGGGCACAAGAACATTTGGGACAGGATTAAATACTGAGTGCCTCTCTAGCAGAAAAGTCAAATTTTGGCATCCTGTCTGAAACCCAGGCTGTACTAAAAGCTTCTTGTGGCTGGCACTTTATGGCATTTTCAGGAATAAAAGCAGCATTTGACCTCTGGAAATGGAAAAGAACAAGAATGTGCTGCTGATGGGAGGCTTCCTTACTCCTCTCCCCACTTTTTATATTTCCATTTTATTTTCACTTTTATTTCCTCTGTGCAGCCAAAGTTTTAAATGGATATTTTTGGTGTGTTTGGTGCAATAATATCTTTTTTATTTTTGCTGTCTGTTGGTTCTTTGCAGAGGGGGTGTAAAGGAGGAGCAGCAATACCAGAGGGAGCTACAGCCCCTGGCATGATCCACCCTGTGCAGCAGCTGGGATGTCCTGGAATGTTTTCCTGGGTAAAATAGAGCACTTCTGGTCACTGGGATTTGAATTGTGATTTTCCATGGATGAAAACCAAGTCTCATCTTGCCTCCTGTTTGAGCACTCTGCTTCCCAGGGGGGAAGAAAAGGACATTTTCCAGCAGAGATGTCCATGGAAATTCAGGCTTTGTGAGCTTTGAACGCTTTCATCAGCAGATCAGAGCTGATGAGGAGTGGTGGTGTGGCAGCTGAAAGCCTCTGCAGGAGGGGAGCAAATCCTCACTCCACACCTTGGACCACCAGGATGCCTCAAACCACCCACCCTGGGCTCTGCAGCTGAGAAATTGAGAAATTGCTCCCATTTTCAGCAAAAACAGTGGAGTGGGGTGGGAATTTCTGGCTGTGGAGACCCCTCTGTTCACACTGGGATTGATCCTCAGCAAACTCAGCTCGTGCCATTGCCCCACTGCTACCAGACAGTGCCAATCTGGATTTATTCAGGGTGGGGACCTGGTTTTCCCCAGCCTATAAAAGGTGACATTTGGGACTCTGGCATCTGGGATGCTGTGAAATTTCCATGCCATCAGGAAATAACACTGATGAGGGAAAAAGACAATTTGCCTGAAAGAAAAAGCAGTGTTTGAGAGCATCAGTGGTGTTTAAATCTGAGCAGAAAGTATATTATAAAGACCTCAAACAAAAGTAAAACACATTTTTAATAAACTTGCCCTCTCAGCCTCTTTATTGTAGGTTTTAAATGCTAATGTGCAGAGAGGACAAAGGAGGTGACTTAAACCTGCCACTGCCTGGTGAACTGGGGGTTTTTATATCAGGAGTCCTCTGCCCAGAAGGGATTGTAAAGAAAATCACACTGTTGGGAAAGGATGAAAGTTTGACAAGAAAGTCTCACAGATATATGTGTTTAGCAGAAAGATTTTTGAATGTAGAATCTGAAGAAGGAATAGAGATGGAAGCAAGTTTTGATAGAGAAGAAAAGAATTGCTGAGCCAGTCTTGCTGGATAACCAAGGAGCCAAAGGGTGTGTTAGTTAGAAGGGGTTTTTATGGCTTAGAGCAAAGGATAAACCCACCCCAAACAAGAAGATGTTTTTACCAAGCAGAAAGAGAGCACAGGCAAACAAGTCAGCAAAGTTGCAAGTAGAAAAAAGGTCTCAGAATTTTCTACTGCAAGAAAACTGAAAAACAACTTCCAGCTTAAACTGTGATGCACTACTGGGGAGCAGCTCACAGCTACAAGACCCTCTATTCAATGGGATTTCACTGCAGCCTCCTCTCCAAACCATGGGCAGGATGAGGAGCTGAACAGCCCGAGCCTGTCTGGCTGCGTGGCTGAACAAGGACTGGGCTTCCTAAATACCCTCAGAACAAGACTTGTTTAAATCTGAGCAGAAAGTACATTATAAAGACCTCAAACAAATGTAAAACATGTTTTTAATAAAGTTGCCCTGTCAGCCTCTTTATTATAGGTTTGAAAGGCTAATGTGCAGAGAGGACAAAGGAGGTGACCTAAACCTGCCACTGCCTGGTGAACTGGAGGTTTTTATATCAGGAGTCGTCTGCCCAGAAGGGATTGTAAGGAAAATGTGTTTGTGTGCTGTGATCCATGAAGGATCTGTGCTGTGCTTGCTCACTTCACAGAGGTAAACATCTCAGCGGTGAGGACATGGGATTTAAGGACAGTGCCGGGCTGCTGACATTGAACTTGGGTTAAAAGTCTTGTTCTGAGGGTATTTAGAAAGCCCAGTCCTTGTTCAGCCACACAGCCAGACGGGCTCCGGCTGTTCAGCTCCTCATCCTGCCCATGGTTTGGAGAGGAGGCTGCAGGTGAAATCCCATTGAGTACAGGGACTCCAGGGACTCTGTTCTTGGAGGTCTGCAGCCTTTGGTGAAGGTTAGGAGCACAAATGGACCTGGAAAAGCTGATGGCAGCTTGGAGTGCTGCCTTGGTATGCAAGGAGCCACCTTTGGTGGGGTTGCAGCTCTGTGCTGTGCCAGGAGGTGAGAGCTGCAGCTGCCAAGAGCCCTGGGCAGAAAGGGCTGGGAATGGGTCTCAAGCTGAGCTCTGGAGCTCTAAATCTGCCAGGCACGATTCGGGATGGTTTGACCTTGGTTCCTGATTTCCACTGGGACAAAACTACAAGAATCCTCCTCATCAGGTCCCACTGGCTGTAACCAGAGTGGTCAGTGAATAAAGAATTACCTTCACCCTTCACGCTTCACTCAGCTCAAGCCCTTTATTATTTTCCATTTCTTGGAACCTCCATGCTCACCTTATCACTGTTTTCTTCTTTTTAACTTCACAAAACCAGGCCGTGGCAGCGAGTTTTGGAGTCAGAGTCCCTGGAGGATTTACACCAATAATGGAGAGCACAATTCTGTGAGGACCAGGAGATTGCTAAACTCATTAATTTTATTCATAATAGGAAATTAATGTGCAGAAAGGCAATGCCAGCCTGGCAGTAATTGCTTCTTGGTTTTAAAACATTAAGTGGAGAAGTTAAAAGTCATTTCCAGCTGCTGCTTCCTTTCTCCTCTCCCTCACTCCCCCCTTCCTCCTCACACTCTTCCTGTCTCTTATTTGTGTTTCACAAGAATTGAGCTTATTTTTTCTCCCACCTCTGCTTCATTACGAGTCATTATATTTCATCATTACAAGACTTTGGTCATATTTCATTGCTTTCCCATTAAGTTTTCATCATTCTTTCTCCTGAAATTGCTGTGCAGGGCAGAGCCAGGCAGAGGATTCAGGCAGCTCAGCTCTGCTGGGGTAATGAGCAGCCACATCTCTGCCCACTTTGGATGGGCAGATGCAATTTGCTGTCCCTGATTCCTCTCCCTGGCTACACCAGCTCCTTCAGGCAGTGGGATGTTCCTTCATTCCACCTCGGGAAAACAGAAATGTTCCCTCATTCCACCCTGGGAAAACAGAAATGTTCCCTCATTCCACCCCGGGAATACAGAAATGCCATTTCACGCCCTCTTTGGGGTTGAAATGGCTCCTTCTCTTGTAGGCTTCGGAATGTGGGAGGAGGAGAGGTTGGTGAATGAAATAATTGGAGTTCTGAGCAGCCTTTTTGGGTTGGTAGCTATCACAAGGCCAGGGCTGAGCCCAGCTCAAGGTCTTTGGAGTCTGGTTAGTTTAATTTAATGCAGAAATATTGTGTGGGTTGGTTTTCAACATTCCCCAGTCACCTGTCCCCAAATCAGAGCCACCAACTTCAGCTTAGCCTTGAGGGGAAAGGTGTGGGAAGATCAGAAAAAGGAAGGAAGGAAAAGAAAGATGAGAAGGAAGAGGAAGGAGGAAAGGAAAGGAAAGGAAAGGAAAGGAAAGGAAAGGAAAGGAAAGGAAAGGAAAGGAAAGGAAAGGAAAGGAAAGGAAAGGAAAGGAAAGGAAAGGAAAGGAAAGGAAAGGAAAGGAAAGGAAAGGAAAGGAAAGGAAAGGAAAGGAAAGGAAAGGAAAGGAAAGGAAAGGAAAGGAAAGGAAAGGAAAGGAAAGGAAAGGAAAGGAAGAAGGAGTAAACCGTTCAGTATTTCTTTAATTCCATTTTTATCACTGCACTATATTTATCAGTGTGTAAGCGCAAGCAGATTGTGAAGTTCCTCACAGAACTGGGAGCTGGGGAGGTGAGTTTGTCCTGCCTTTCCTCCAGGTCTGAGGAGTCTCCAAGGAGTCTCAGTTTGGGCTAATTTTTAATTGTCTAGACCAGAACATTAAGTCTGAAAAAGTCCTGTGACCCAGTTCCAGATGCAGACCTCGTGACTCATCTCAACTGCACCCAAGAATATGGAAAATCCATTATCATCCTTTTTTCCCCTTTCCCTCTTCTCCTTTGTTATATCTGCAGTGTGTGTACAGCCTAATTTTAGTTCTGATAAAAGCAAATGACATTTTAATTTTTATAGCATGATTTATTGTCATTTGGCTTTAGTTTATGAAAAAATAATTGAAAAGAAAGAGAGATTTAACCCTGACCAGTATTCCTGATATCCATGAGCCATAGCTGTGAGACTGCAGCTATTTCAGGGTATATTTTATTCACCCAAGCAGGACAGGGATATATCATCTTCTCTTACTGGTTCTGTGCAAAGGACTAATTATTTGCTTGCTGGCTGAAAAAAGATCTGAAAAGAAAAATAATCTGATTATCACAGTGCACATTTTTTTTCCTACTGGTTTTCTGCAATTAAAATGAAATATCAGGGAACTGTGGCTGCTGTTTATTCTGCTCCTTTGCTCCAGAACTTTGTGCTGGTTTATGCCACGACCATTTTGTTGGAAAACTCAGGGAATGGCTGCAGCTGTGTCAGGGAAGGGTCAGGTTGGATATTAGGAAATAGGTTGGATATTCTTCCCACAATGCCTGAAAAAATTCAGCTTTTATACACTTTTCCTATATTTGTAGCTTTGTAGGCTATTAATACATGGTTATACAGCTCCGGGTATTTTCCCTACCCTTTCTCTCGGTTTTTAGAGTAATAAGTTAAACTTCTAACACATTCCTGAAATACTGTTTGGTCTTGTTTTCAAGAAGAACATTTTGTTTTCCAACCAGAAGAGAGAGGATGAGAGGGTAAAAGAGTAAAATGGTGAGAGAGTAAAAGGGTAAGAGAGCGAGGTTCCCATTACAATACCATAAATCATCTTCTGTGTTGAATATTCTAATTCTCACAAACAAATCTAGTACAAGATACAAATCCTACAGCATTTACATACAGCCTGTATGAATCATTACATTACCATCCTGTGTTACATTTTAAACCCTAAAAACTCCTCTTTGGGCCCCTTCTGCCAAGCTGTAGGGTCTGCTCTGACCCTTGGGCCTGTCTGCAAGCAGAGGGTGTTGTTCCATCAAAAGGGGATCACCTTCAGTCCAGCCACACCATTGTTTTCCAGTTGTTCAGTAACTGAGGGATCTCAAAGCTTGCTTTCATTTCAATGTCGCTTACGGTTTCCATATTCTCAAAATCTTTTGCCAGACAATCATATTGATAAGGCTTTCCCGTTCCATCTTCCCCAACACCCTCCTAGCTCGGGATATTCCCTGATCCTTTCTCTCTGTCATCCTGGAGCGATCCGGCCCCATCCTGTGTGTCCCCAGCCCTGCTGCTGCCCCATGGCGGGAGGTGACACCGGCTGAGGTGACACTGGCAGGCTCAGGAGGCCCTGGGCAGCCAGAGGAGCAGCAGGAGCTCCTGGACCCGGCCCTAAGTGGCCCTTGAATGCTAATTGGGCTCCTCATCAGCACCTCCCCGCAGGGCACAGGAGCAGCAGCAGGAGGAGCAGTGTCCAAACCCGTTGGAAAGGTCTCAGCCCTACCTAAGTGCCTGGAAAGGGGGATCCTCCAGGATCTGCTAAAACTGGTGATGGGTTTGGAACACAAACCCTGAGAGGAACCCCTGAGGGAGCTGGGGGTGCTCAGCCTGGAGAAAAGGAGACTCAGGGCTGCCCCCATCACTCTCACAGCTCCTGAAAGGTGCCTGTGCTCAGCTGGGGCTGGGCTCTGTCTGCAGCAGCACTGACACAGCCAGAGCACACAGCCTCCAGCTGTGCCAAGGGAAATACAGGGTGGATAGCAGGGAAAAGAGTGATAAAGTTCTGGAATGTTCTGCCCGGGGAGGTGGTGCAGTCCCCATCCCTGGGTGTGTTTAACAAAGCCTGGATGTGGCACTGGGTGCCAGGGTTTGGCTGAGGGGTTGGGGCTGGGTTGGACTCGATGATCTTTAGGGTCTCCTCCAACCTGGTGATTCTGTGATTCTCTAAGTTCTGTGATTCTCTCGGTTCTGTGATTTCTTTGTGATTCCCTCTAATTCTTCGCCTTTCACAGTAGCTCAGGCCACACTTGCATTTATATCAGTTCTTTTCAAAATCCTCTAGACCTCTATTTAGTGAATCCCACAGTAAATGATGCATTTAAAAAAGCAATTATTTACCTGTCCCCATCATAAACGTGCTGCTCTTTCCTCACTCCCTTCCCCCATTATATTATTTTATGCACTCACAGGTGCTCACACCCTCACGGTGAGCTGCTGCTGCCAGGTGGGTGAGGAGGGGTCTCTTTGGAGCCTGTTGTGTTCACTGAACACATGTTCCAGTGAAAAATGAACGTGCCCAGGGCTCCAGCTGCCTTTTGTCCTCCCAGCCAGTGTGTCTCTGTGCACTTGGCCACTGGGGAATTTCATATTTCTGTAAACATTTCCATATTGAAAAATGCAATGCAAAAGGAGCCTGGCTCCTCTGCCAGCTGCAGGGGGAGCTCCGAGGGCCAGGGAGATGCTGGCTCTGCCTTTTCTCCACAATCCTGCGGGTTCATCACATCTCAGACCCTGCTCTGTTAGTCAGAGGTCTAAAACCATCTATAATTAAAAAAAAAAAAAATCCCACTAGAATAATTCCCAAGCAAGCTCCTCTGCTTTTCTGTGCTTTAAACATTTTCCAGTGACTGCTGCTGCCAGCAGCCCTTTCCCTTTTCCCCTTTCCCTTTTCCCATTTCCCTTTTCCCCTTTCCTTTTCCCCTTTCCTTTTCCCCTTTCCCTTTTCCCCTTTCCCTTTTCCCCTTTTCCTTTCCCTTTTCCCCTTTTCCCTTTCCCCTTTCCCTTTTCCCCTTTCCCTTTTCCCCTTTCCTTTTCCCCTTTCCCTTTTCCCCTTTCCCTTTTCCCATTTCCCTTTTCCCCTTTCCTTTTCCCCTTTCCCTTTTCCCCTTTCCCTTTTCCCCTTTTCCTTTCCCTTTTCCCCTTTTCCCTTTCCCCTTTCCCTTTTCCCCTTTCCCTTTTCCCCTTTCCCTTTTCCCCTTTCCCTTTTCCCCTTTCCCTTTTCCCCTTTTCCTTTTCCCCTTTCCCTTTTCCCCTTTCCCTTTTCCCCTTTCCCTTTTCCCCTTTTCCTTTCCCTTTTCCCCTTTTCCCTTTCCCCTTTCCCTTTTCCCCTTTCCCTTTTCCCCTTTCTCTTTTCCCCTTTCCTTTTCCCTTTCCCTTTTCCCTTTCCCTTTTCCCCTTTCCTTTTCCCCTTTCCCTTTTCCCCTTTTCCTTTCCCCTTTTCCTTTCCCCTTTCCCCTTTCCCCTTTTCCTTCCCTTTTCCCTGGGACCTATCCCATGAGCAGATGTTTGCATTTCACACTCCCTTCTCTCCCTCCCTGCTTTGCAAGGAGGTTTTGTCACCATGGGAGTTCTCATGAACAACCCCTGCTAAAGCAGAAAAAGCAAAAAAACAAAGTTCTGTGAATGCCAGGGGAAGCTGGTGTTGAGGGCAGGATTCTGAGGGATTTCTCACTTGGACAGGATAATTCTGAGCTTTTCCAATATTGTCTTCATCAGAAGGAGAAATTCCAGCACCCCTGGCCTGAGCTTTGCCACTTCTGCAGCCCCCAGTGCTGAAAGGCTGATGGTGAATCCATCCTGGTTATCTGTGGTCTTCCTCTAACTAAGCACCAAAAGGAAGAAGATTTTGGTGTCCTTTCTGTAATGTCCTCGTGGATCAGGAATTAAAGTCCTGCACATCATGCCCCAGCATGACACCTGCTATATTTAAATATCTATGTTTTTATATCTATATTAAATGTCATGTATATATATTAAATATTTATACCTATATATATATATTTAAATTAATTTATTTGTGCAGGGAGGGAGGGAAGGAAGTGAAATCCCAACCTGCAGCAGCAGGAGGCTGCTCAAGTGCAGCTCCAGCAACACAATCCCAGCAAGAGATAACATCACCCCGCTTTGCATATATTGGGGATGTGGTGATAAGGCAGGCATTCAGATAGCCCGGAATTCTCAGCGGGTTGGGGCAGGAAATGCAGCTAAAATGGAATCTGGAAATGGAGTTCACATTCCCAGCACAGCCCTGGGATGATGCAGAGCCACGGCCACGCTTCCTTGGCAGTCTGGGCATGTGTTTCCTGCAGAAAGACTCTCCCCCTTTGGAAATATTTTCTTGGATTGTGATTCCTCTCAGCAGTTTCTCGCTGACCTTTGAGTTTAGAAAGCCCTTAAGTACCGCGGAGAAGGAAAGCAAAATATTTGTAGTGATAAATTTCCACCCTCGCTGGCAACTCAGCGTTAGTCCTATTTTTGTGGCATTTTTTGGGCTCTAATGGATTAAAAATGGACCTTGGTTCTGATATTTCTGACTCCCCTGTGCTTTGGAGAGCCTGGCTGCAGGTCTGGCTTGAGTGGTGGAGGGAGAGATTGTCACAACAACTCCCAGTGAGGCAGATGCACAAAGGGACAGGGGACACACAGGGGACATCTAGGGACATCCAGGGACATCCAGGGACTCAGAACATCCTGGACAGCCTGTGGTTTCACACAGGAGGTGCTGAAATCCTGGGAATTCAAGGCCGGGCTTAACCAGCACAGAGCCCAGCAGGGACAAGGCTCACCTGGGAGTTTGCTGTGCTCTGCCCGATCCTTCCCCCTGATTTCAAACCATCCCCAGTCCCAGGCAGATGTGGAATATTTCCCTGCTGGACTGGCAGAGTGCCGCTCTGGGGTCTGCTGCTTGCCATGTGCTGCTGGCTGGCTTTCAGTGCCAGATGACATTTTCCCAGTGCATGCAGGGTTTGTCAGCAGCTCTGATGAAAGCTTTCTCCTTGAGCAGAAGGACATCCACCAGGAGAGGCACTGGCCACTGAGCCAGGATGCTTTGACGCCCTCCCTGTGATTGACAGAACGTTCCAGCTCACCTCCAGGCTGGCACTGGTGTCTCCCTTTTTCTGTGCAAAAATCCTGCAGGATCAGCTTTCTGCCCATCCCTTCCTGTGCACCATCCCCAGCAGAAACAGCCCAGCCCAGGCTGAGCTTCCCACACAAACTGGGGAGCTTTTTGCTTTGATGCCTTTTTGGGTTACCTAAACACATTGCAAAGCAGCAAAACACAGGAGAAGCAAATCAGATAATTATTGTTTTCATTTTTCTCCCAGGATTCTCAGCTTCCCAGGAGAAGAAATCCTGGCAAAGGGATTTTTCGGAAAACATCGTCCTTTCCTGCTGCCATCACACCCTCCCAGCTCTGGAATTGTCCTGCTCAGCTCATGAGCTGCATGGTGGGACCTGGCCACAGCCACCTCCAGGCTGACACTGGTGTCTCCCTTTCCCTGTGCAAAAATCCTGCAGGATCAGCTCTTCCTCCCTCCCTTCCTGTGCCCCATCCCCAGCAGAAACAGCCCAGCCCAGGCTGTGCTTCCCCACACAAACTGGGGAGCTCCTTGGTTTGATGCGTTTTTGGGTTACCTAAAAACAAAATTAAGAGAATAAAAGGAGGACCAAGAAGAGTGAAGCATATTTTCCCAGTGCATGCAGGGTTTGTACCCAGCTCTGATGGGAGATTTCTCCTGTGACCGTGTTCACAGGGGTCTGAGGATGAGGGAAGAGATGAGGATCTGACGCCATGTTTCAGAAGGTTTGATTTATTATTTTATGGCATATATTATATTAAAACTACACTAAAAGAATAGAAGAAAGGATTTCATCAGAAGACTTGCTGAGAATAGAAAAAGAAGGAATGATAACAAAGGTTTGTGGCTCAGACAGAGTCTGAGCCAGCTGACTGTGATTGGCCATTAATTATAAACAACCACATGAGACCAATCACAGATGCACCTGTTGCATTCCACAGCAGCAGATAACCATTGTTTATATTTTGTTCCTGAGGCC
This sequence comes from Melospiza georgiana, assembly GCF_028018845.1. Taxonomy (NCBI): domain Eukaryota; kingdom Metazoa; phylum Chordata; class Aves; order Passeriformes; family Passerellidae; genus Melospiza; species Melospiza georgiana. The sequence continues at coordinate 2,980,156 of NC_080456.1, read as the reverse complement.
TCACAGCTTCTCAGCAGGAAAAATCCTAAGGAAAGATGTCTGTGACACTCTCCTTGAGCAGAAGGACATCCATGAGGAGAGGCACTGGCCACTGAGCTGGGATGCTTTGACACCATCCCTGTGATTGACAGAACATTCCAGGTCCTGCTCCACAGAGCACAGCAGGAGCCAAGCCATGCCAAACATCTCCTCTCCTTGCATCCTCAGCTCTGTCTCAGCCAGCACTTGGCCCAAATATTCTCCCTTTGCTGTCACTCAGAGCGGTGCTGCTGGAGCCGTTCCTGCCTCTGCTTAGCTCCTCTCCTGGCTTCATTCTCTCTGCTCGTCAGCAAACAGACAAACCAGCACAAAAACAGCTCCCTGCCTTCTGCTGGGAGCACCTTGCATGGTGCTGCATTCATTTTGGGCAGTAATTTCCCTGTTTTATTGATGAACCACTTCTGATTCGATTCCCTGACTCCATCCATCCCTGCGTGCTGGGCAGCACAGGAGGAGAGGCACAGGGACACGTGCACTGTGATTATACATCATTTCTGTATGCATGCACACATCTCTAGATGCCTCTCAGTCTGTGCCAGGAGTGTTACATGACAATACAAATATTTTTTTTAATACAGATTTGATGCTTTTCTGTGCAAAGCCAATACATTTATTTTTCCCTTCGGGTGAATTCCTACACCCAACCACCTCCCTTCCCTCCAGCCATGCGATTGTTTTAAGCTCTGCCACTCCGTGTACCATGAAGGAGAGGTAAATAGGCAGCCAGAGAATCGAGGGAGGCAGCTGGGAGATTATTAATGTTGAAAATATCAGCAAGCAGCAGCCCTTTGATCAGCAAGCTGTGTTTACAAAGGGACCTTTCCTCGGCAGCACCCCGCCGACCTCGTTGGCATTCAGGGCATGCCACAGCAGCTGCTCCTGTCTCCTGCTCCTGCCTGCCCAGAGAGGCTGGGAAAGAGTCAACAGGTAGGTAAATAAAGAGAGAAACCCGGGCTGTGGGGGTTATGGAGAGGCAGCCTGACAGGAGGTGGGGAGAGAGAAGTTGGATGAGATTGGCCCAGCTCCAGAGGGCCTGGAGAGTGCCTTGATGCCTTGAGAAGGCTGAGCTAGAACAGAGGCTGGACACAGGTTAAAGAATAAAGCAGAGATTTATTAAAAGACCTCCATGGATGCACCTTGGGCAGCACAAGAGCCCAGCCAGGGCTGCACTCAAGATGGTCACAAAATGAACCCAAGGTGAAACAAAATGGCCCCAAAATGCACGAGCGCTCCCGGGGTCTCTCCCTGGGATCAGTTCTGCTCCATTTGCACCTTGCAGTTCATTGTCCCATTCCAGCTTTAGCCCAGGCAGTCCCACCCTGCTTGTTTTTCTCTCTCCAGCCCACGGTGTTTGTGCTCCTGGGCTGAGATTTGGATCATTTGTCCTTGGTGCCCAGCTGGAGCAGGAATTGTTTTGTCTCCCTGCTCTGTGCACAGAGCTCAGCATCCCCTGATGTGAGCCCAGACCAACACACTAAAGCAGCACAGAATGTGAAAAACAGAAAATCCAAAACCTGAGAGAGCTGGGAAAGGAGAGGGGACAGGTGGGAGAAGCACTGTCAGCTGGGCCTGGGGACCACTTTCAGCCCTGCTTCACTTTCCCCTTTCACCCCACCTACTGCACCGACAGTGCCCATCACTGCTGGAGAAGATTTGTGCTCCCAGCTCATGGTTTGGCTGTGTTGATGCTGATCAAGGCCTCTGGGCTCTTCCAGAATAGAAATAACCAAGAGCACCAGCATGGTCTGGGCTGTGTCCTCATCTGAACCTTCTTCCAAACAATTGTCCTTGAGACAGAGTTTGAACCACAGAAACCCAAAGATTGTCCCAGTCCCATCACCCCCACACCCCCAGCCTGGCCTGAAGACATTGATACAATTTCCCAGTGCTTGCTTGGGTTTTTATTTTCTTTTTTTTTTATACTTTCCCCTCATGGAAAACCACTGTATGACTGATGGGATTTTTTTTTTCCCTTTTCAAACCAGAAACCAGTCACATCCAGGCAGTGGCTGCGCTTCAGGTGAATCCTGGCCTAGTGGAAGCTGTTCCCTGGCCCAGCCTGCTGGATGCAGATCATAGTGTAAATTATTATAATTACTAATTATGGCTGAGTAGCTGTCTGCAGCTCTGCCTCATTTAGTGCCATCCATGCTGGCTCTGGGCTTCATTCTCATCTGGGTCCTCTTATTTGGAATTATTCTTCCAAATAATTCCCCTTGGGACAGAGTTGGAACCTCTGAAAACCAAAGATTATCCCAGCCCCATCATCCCCAGCCTGCCTGCAGACATTGATAGAATTCTTGGGTGGTTCTTTGGGCTTCTTTTTTCTGTTTGAACCACTGTGTGACTCTGATGGGGATTTTTTTTCCCTTTTTAAAGCAGGAACCAGCCACACCCACCAAGGGGAGCCCTGGAGCAGGGCTGGCCCAGTGGGTGCCATTCCCTGGCCCAGTCTGCTGGGTGTAAATAATAATAATAATTACTAATTATGACTGAGTAGCTGTCTGCAGCTCTGCCTCTCTGTCTGCCTCTCTTCGTGCCATCCGCACTGGCTCAGGGCTGCCTCCTTATCTGGTCCTTATCTGAAACTTCTTCCAAATAATTCTCCTTGGGACAGAGTTTGAACCTCTGAAATCCAAAGACTCTAGACTGGCCTGAAGACATTAATACAATTCTTGGGTGGTTCTTTGGGTTTCTTTTTTCTGTTTGAACCATTGGATGACTCTGATGGGATTTTTTTTCCCTTTTTAAACCAGGAACCAGCCACACCCAGCAAGGTGAGCCCTGGACAGGGCTGGCCCAGTTCCCTGGCCGAGCCTGCGGATGCAGATCACAGTGTAAATAATAATAATAATAATAATAATAATAATAATTAATAATAACTGCTGGTTAGCTGTCTGCAGCTCTGCCATGCGGGCTGGCAGCAGTGGCAGAGCTGGCTCAGTGTTGCCCAAACAGCATTTGCAGCTTTTGTTCTGCCTGAGTGCAGCTGTGGGCAGCAGCCCTGGGTAAAGGGACAGCCCTGGGCTGGCTCTGAGGGACAAAAATCCACAAAATAATAATTTTGATCCTCAAAACAAAAATTACAGCAACAGGAAGCAAGGAGAAGGAACAACTCAGCTGTCCCTGGAGCTGCTAATTCCACCTCTCTCCTGTGGCATCCTGGGGCTGTGGTTTTCTCTGTCCCTCTTTTATTTACATAAGGCATTTTTATGGCTTTAATTCCATTTTCCTTGGCCTTTCCCTCACACACAGAGGCAATTTCATAGGTTTGGGTTCTCCATCTCGTGCATGGAAAAACCTGTGCACAGAAATGCACACACAAGCTGGTTTTATGGATTTTTATAACTTTAGGGTGTGTCTGCCGTGTGGTTGAGAAGGCTCCTTTAGCTTTAATTATATTTATTCTTTTATTGCATATATTAATATAGTGTATAATACATTTAAATAATATATATAACATATAATATATAATATATAACATATAGCATATAACATATAATATATAATATATAACATATAATATATAATATATAACATATAACATATAATATATAATATATAATATATAATATATAATATATAATATATAATATATAATATATAATATATAATATATAATATATAATATATAATATATAATATATACATATAACATATAACATATAACATATAATATATAATATATAATATATAATATATAATATATAATATATAACATATAACATATAACATATAATCTAATACACATTATATTATTGATTATATATATTATACTTAATTACACTGAATATAAAACTTTATATCATATTATTATATTATATTATATTATATTATATTATATTATATTATATTATATTATATTATATTATATTATATTATATTATATTATATTATATTATATTATATTATATTATATTATATTATATTATATTATATGTAAATAGTCTCTCCCATACACATTCAGGCTTCTTTTCTTCAGTTCTGTCGCTCAGAAGCAGGTGCTGCTCCTTTTGAAAGGTGAAAATGCTGGGATTTTCCTACTTTTACATTACTAAAATCAAATTAAAATATCTTTTGCTTGTCTCTAGTCCAAGGGGATGGAAATACTTTAAGTGAAACTACTGGACTCAGCAGAGATAAATGGATTGATATCATGGTAAATGTAATATTTGTGATATACAAGAGATCACCTAAATACTCTTAGCTTCAAAGAAAGGTTCTGTTCTCTCTTGTAGTTTATTCCTGGAAGAAATAAAATGTCAAAGCAACAGAAGGATTTGTGGTTATATCATTTGTTTTCCTGCTTTTCCAAAAAGTAATGGAAGCTGAAAATGTGAGTAAACACACAAAAAAGCTCTTTACTGTATATCAGATAATGTTTTGCTTTGCAACAACTTTGTTCTCTTCAGGTTTTCAATTTTAGTTAGACCCAAACAAACAAAGCAGTGAGGAAACAAATTTAAAAAGTATTCAAATGAAATTGGGGTAGGAAAGGAAGCATTTTCCTCATAAGATTTTGACAAAAAGAATAATAACTTTTTTTTTTAACCAGCTTTCCCATAGAATCTTCATCCTTCCTACACTTATTTTTTACCTCTACTACTCCCCTGCTGTAGAATGAATGGAAAATTTTTTAAGTTAAACCTCACAAACAATTTTAGGGCATTGTTCATAACACATCACCCCTCATGCCAGCAGTAAAGGAGCTTTTAGTGGGAGCTGCTTCCTTTGGGAAGGATGAGAACTGCAGTGGAGAGGCTGGACAGGAATTAACCACCATCTCCTCAGGGGCAAATGTTGCTCCAGCAGAATTTTTAGCATCTCAGCCTGGGAGAGGACAGGGAGCTGAATAAATGGCAACGCCCTGACGTCATTTGAAATGTTCTCAGGGCTCTCTCTGGTCACACTGTTTATACAGTTTAAGGTTTGAAATGCAGCAGTTGCTGTTATCCCAAGATAAGACACAAAGAAATGCTGTCTGTAGCCAGCGAGGGTTATTTCTGTAAATCAAATTATTTCATGCTGCTAGGTTTCCAAATGGACTCTAATTAAATTAAACAGCTTTTTTAACATTTTTTTTTCCTTTATCACCACAGGCAGATCGAGATTGTGTTGCAATTATGGGGGAAGATCTGTATTTATAGCGTGGAAAGGATTTGTGCAGCAGCCACTGTTGTCTCTGTGTGCCTGACAGGACATTTCCATTCTGCACTAATGTTGTGTAACCTTCGGGTGAGAGGAGCAGGCACAAAATATTTACCAGCACTGGCAAGACAAAGCTACAAGTCTTTCTTCTTTTGTGCTTAAAATATCAGAGCAGATGCTAAACCCCTCTCTTGTTAATCTGTTGGAGGTTGAAAGCTGAATTCGCACTCGCTGACACCAGTGCAAGGGAGAAATATCAGATATCCTGGGTGGCAGGAGAGAAATACACAAGAAATCCAATATCTGCTGAGGAATTCCACTTCTGCCTTGGCTTTCATTTGCTATCTCCCAGGTTGTGTCTGAGCAGCTGATAATCCTTCATGTCCCTGTCCCCAGAACATCCCTGTGAAAAATTGCCAGCCCAGCCACCAGGGAGATTGGCAAGGGGAGTTCATATCTTTTCCAATCTCAGCCCTTCATCAATCCACAGCTGGCAAAGGTTACACTGCAAAATTGGTTCCCCCCCAGCAGCAAGACAAAGCTTTTGGAGGCATTTCAGTATTGATGAGAGGAGCTGGGAGTGTGCCTTGGTTTGAACAGAAAGGTGCCTGCTGAGGAAGGCAGGAGACTCACCTGAAATGGAAAATACAAACCCTCTCCCTCTGAATTATTATAATTTTGAAATTAAGGGGCTCTCAGGCAAAGATATGGGAGCAGGAATAACAGTTCTTTATTAGGGAAGAAAATAATAATTTAAAAAAAATAAAATAAAAATGCAGTAATACAAAACACCACTGCCAGAGTCAGAGCATGCCCTGCCCCCTGTGTGCCAGGGCGGTGTCCCAGCCCCATCCCAGGGGGGCTCAGCCCTCCTGCAGTGCCAGCTGTGGCTCTGCTGCAGCAGGGATCCTGCACAAGGGGGGAGTTTTCCTCTGCAGCTCCAGGGCTGCTGCAGATGGGCCTGGGCTCCCTCTGGCCATGCAGGGCAGCACAAAGCTGCTCCTCTGGCAATGCAGGGGGCAAAGGCTGCTGGGGTGTCCCAAAGCTCAGATTGGATCCAGGCAGGAATGCTTGGCTCCTCCCCTGGGCGGAGCATCTCCCCATGGGATGCTGGGATTGGATCAGCCATGCAGGGACACTCAGTGGCCATGGACAGCAGAGAATTAATAATTAATGGCCCATGAAGAGCAGAGATGTCCTGGAGGGAGTCTTGGGTGTGGGAGAGATAAAGAAAACTGCCCAATGAACAGCAAATAATGCCCCACAGATAGGAATAGAACACACACTGCTATTTCCAACCTCATAGTGTCACTGGCCTTGGCAGGGAGCTGTGAAAGCCCAGCTGGGTTTGTCAGAGCTGCTGGAACAGCTGGGCTCAGCTCTGCCTCTGGCAGAGGCTCCCTCACGTCGCTCCTTGGGTCTGCTCTGCTCCTCCAGGTGTGCAAATCGCAGCCTGGCTGATGAAGGACCCTGTTAGTGCTCCAGATGTGCTGGGATGTTCAGTGCAGCAGCTCCTGATGCTGTGAATTCCAGCAGACACCACTCAGACATTCCCCTGCTGTCCCTGCGCTTGGCACCTCCTCATTACCATAATCAATGCAATTTACACCCAAAATAATCAATGAGCAGCTATCAGGAGCGTTGGGAGCTGTGTATCCAATCTTCTGCTCCAATTCTCACTTTTTTCCTTGACTGCAGCTTGCATTGCTATAAAAATATCTACAAATTGAGCATAATGAGATTAAAAATAGAAAAGAGATTCAAAGTTCAGGGTGCAGCCTCATTTAACGTTCCCAACAGAAATTAAAAAAAAAAAAAAAACAAAAACAAAACAAAAGAAAAAACAACATTTAAGTAACCTTAACACATCAAATTAAATACTACTTACGTATTCAAATCCAAAGAAAAACATTCTCAACCTACTCAATCAATCTACCAATAAACATTTAACCAATACCACAAAGCATCTCTCCAAATCTTTCCCAATTCTTTACCAATCCCACTAAAAAATAAAATATCTAAACCAAATTTCTCCCTAAAACACCCTCTAAACCTCCAAAATGAACAGCTATAATAATAATAAACAGCTCATTTGGAGTGAGCTTCTGCGTTGTTATTACCAAAATATCTTTAATACATTTTCAAATATGTAAAAAAAAAAGTCTAGAAGGAGAACTCAGATTCCTCTTGGCTTCGTGGTGATGAGAATTAAGATGAAGGAGCTGTGGAAATTGGCCAGCAGATCAGTTGTAACAAATGATAATGTTAAAATGTGCCCTTTTATCACTTTGTTGGTTTTCCTTTCTCAACCAGAGGGAGGTTTTTGCCCTTTGCCAAGGCTCCATCACCCCAAGCACCCCTGCAAGCCTTCCTCCTGTTAGAAATGAATACTCTAATTTAATAATTAAGGAAATTTATTAAATAATCAAAGTATAAATTTGGAAAAAGCCACAGGCAATTTGACTCAGAGACACGTGATCAGAGTTGGGAAAACCCAGGATTTGGCCTCTATGGCACCAAGGTCCCCATGGGTCTCCAAATCCAAATGTCATTTCTAAGGGGTTTGTTTTATCTTGGTTTTGTCTTTTGGGCTCTGGAAGGGGGCACTTCTTTTGCATATTTTAGCACATTATCATAGTTTTTCTTTCTTGCTGCCGCATTTCGCAGAACTGGTGAATAATTTCTGAAATCCTGTGCGGTGAAAATCTTCTGGCATAAACTTCTGGTGTCGAATATTATCTTATTGATGATGCCTATCAAATAAGATAAACTTCTAGGATAAACTCTGCCTATTGAATATTATCAAATTGATGATGCCTCCTGCTGGGGTCGTGCCAGATCAAAAAATCCCTTGAAATATCCATCTCTGGAGACAGTGTCCTCCTGGTGTTTGAATCTCCATCCTTATCACTTAACCTGTTACTGCTTGTTGCCCAACATTGGCTTTAGAACACAGAATGCTGTGGTTTTTAATTTCCTTTAGCACGAATTATTTTATAACATATATTACACTCCTCTGACTGCGTTCACGGAGCATTTTGCAGAAAATCAGAGGCAGCTGCTGGGGGTGGTTTGGGCAGCTAAACCAGGGCTCCCCTTCTTGCTGAGATTTGCTGTGATTTGTTGTGATTTGCTGCTCTAAACAAACCCAGGAGGGGAGGCTGTGCTTGGCCAGGACAGTTCATTTCCCTGACACCGAGGGACCGTGGGGCAGCAGGGACATCAGGAGCAGGCTCAGTGCCCAGAAATTTGTCTCTGTGTCATCTGTGGCTGCTGCCTCGGGGGGAACAGATTCCTTTAAAGAAGGAAACCACCTGAGTTTAGAGTCATGCTCTTCCTGGCGCTGCACGGCTGATCCTCAGGTCTGGGGGAGCGTTGCCACATTTCTCTTCGCGGAGAGAAGCAAGGCACAACTTCCCAAGGATTTTCAGGGATTCGCATTCCCTGGACCTCAAAAAAAACAATTCTTACCTCGTTTGCTGTTCCTATGTTTTGGAATAAGTGGAATGCATTGTGGAAGTTTGTTTATCTGAAGGGGATTGGTAATTGAGTTCTGGTGTGAGCGCCCTAAAATTGTTTGTGAGGTTTAACATGAAAGACTTTTCATTCCTTTACAGCAGGTGAGCACTAGAGGCAAAAAATAAATGTAGGAAGGATGAATATTCTATGGACAAGGGGGTTCAAAAAAAGTGGTTATTACTCTTTTTGTCAAAATCTTAAGGGGAAAATGCTTCCCTCCCTTCCCCAATTTCCTTTGAATACTTTTTGATTCATTGACCAATTGAATCCAGGTGTGTGTTGGGACTGTCAGCTGAGATTCTGTGCAGTTGAGTGCTTGTGCAGATTCAATATAATATAATATAATATAATATAATATAATATAATATAATATAATATAATATAATATAATATAATATAATATGCCTTCTGATAAGATGGGATCAGATGCATCCTTTTCTCCCCCTCGTCCTGCTTTTCCAATAGGGGAGCCCTGGTTTGGCTGCCCAAACTCACAGCAACTTAAATGCCACACTGGGAGCAGGATCTGTGTCCTTGGCAGCTGCTGTGGAGTTGTGGTTTGAATAAAAAGAATAAAAATATAAGAAAAATATAAGAATAGGATAATAAGATAAATATTGATAAGATAAAAAGAATTAAAAAATAAAACCAGGATTTTATCCTTCTCTCCCAGGCTGTGCCCAGCACAAGGTATTTGTGGGCAGGGCTGGGGGAGAAGGCCTTCGCACAGGGTCTCCTTTTCCCAAGGAAACTTCCAGATGATTGTAGGAGTTTTCCAACCAAAATTCCCAGCCATATTCAAGGGAATATTTTCAGCCAGAGAGGTCTGGGACATCTCTCAAACACTGCCTAGATAAGCAGTAAATTAAAAACCAATTAAGACAGAGGGAGAGGATGCCAGGTGTGGCCCAGGCTCTGTTTAAACTCGCTGCTGTCCCTGTCACACTTGGTGGCACTGCCAGCTGTCACCGCAGGCTGTCTGTGCCCAGGGCCTCGAGGTGACAGCACTGGAGCATGTCTGAAGCAAGTGGGCACCTTCTGGAAAAGCATCTCAGCTGCCTGGTGCCATCCATCACAGAGGCAGCTCCTCTTCAGCACTCCAAACCCAGCAGCTCTCCTGGCTCAGCACTCCCTAAGCCAGGCAAGGCTCCAGCACTGTGAGCCCAGTCTCAGGATTCTTATTTATCATTTTGATCACTGAGAAGCCACTCCCACGTTCATGGGTTTGTTCTGAGTACCCAGTAAATGACAGCATCATTCCCAAAAAATCCCAAATATCCCAGATAACCCAGATAAAGCTGGTCTCTGCGGCAGAATTTTCCATCCTGTAACACAGCATGACTTACCATGTCCAACCCCATTGGAATCAGCAGAAAATCTGACAGGGATTCCATCTCTCGTGGCCTGAGTGTCACCTGGAGCAGGTGATGACACTCGGGGCTCACCTGCATTCAGAAAGGCTGAATTTATTTATGTATGGGTTCATTTCTTTGGGGTTTTGCTAATGAACAGAGATTCCTGACTCCTCTGCAATGAATCCATCGGCAAACACGCTGCAGATTTTGCTAAGCAGAGTTTACCAAGCTTTTGGAATAAAAAACTCCTGAAGATATCCAAGAGCCTGCTGCTATGCCTCGTATGATCTGCTTTTCAGGACTGGATTATAATTCCAAACACGGCGCTACTTATTCCACTCTGTGGAGTCTAATTAACTGTCAGGAATGCATTGTTGAGGGGATGATGGATTATACCAAGGAAAACATTAATGAAGCTCATTCCAGGCAGCACATGAAGACCAGAGCTGATGTCACTGGCTGCATGGAAAGTCCCTTCCTTTGGTTTCCAAAGCCTGGAGCAGGGTCTGAGTGCCAACCCCACCCAATTAAGAGCTCATTAGCTGCACCCTTTTTTCCCACTGTCGCGATCAAGGTGATTTTTGCCTTTGTGAGTAGGAAGTGAGCACTGACTGGGGGAGTTCCTCACTCCAGGCTGTCAGAGCTGAGAGCAGAGCCAGGCTGAGGGAATAACTCTGCTTGGCCATCCCCACATCCTGCAGAGTCAGGACCTGCCTCTTGCTGTGGAGCTGGGAGCAGCTAAAAGCTCTGAAGGACCAGCAGAGCATCCATCCTCTGGCATTTTCAGGGTCCCCTGTGACAGGAAGGAAATGTTGAAAAGGAAATGTTGAATCTGACTCCATATTCTTAAAAGGCTAATTTTTATATATTATATTATATTATATTATATTATATTATATTATATTATATTATATTATATTATATTATATTATATTATATTATATTATATTATATTATATTATATTATATTATATTATATTATATTATGCTATACTAAAACTATACTAAAGAATACAGAAAGGATACTTACAGAAGGCTTAACAAGATGCTAACTAAAAACTTGTGACTCTTCAGAGCCTCGACACAGCTTGGCCCTGGTTGGTCATTAAGTCAAAACAATTCACATGAAACCAATCAAACAACGGCCAGTTGGTGAACAATGTCCAAACCACATTCCAAAGCAGCAAAACACAGGAGAAGCAATCAGATAATTATTGTTTTCATTTTCCTCTGAGGCTTCTCAGCTTCCCAGGAGAAGAAATCATGGCAAAGGGATTTTTCAGAAAATATCACAGTGACAATCCCATCCTTTCCTGCTGCCATCACACCCTCCCAGCTCAGGTGACATCCAGCTCTGGAATTGTCCTGCTCAGCTCATGAGCTGCATGGTGGGACCTGGCCACAGCCACCTCCAGGCTGACACAGGTGTCTCCCTTTTCCTGTGCAAAAATCCTGCAGGATCAGCTCTTCCTCCCTCCCTTCCTGTGCCCCATCCCCAGCAGAAACAGTGGTGTGCTTCTGTGCTTCCCCACACAAATTGGGGAACTTTTTGCTTTGATGCCTTTTTGGGTAACCTAAAAACAAAATGAAGAGAATAAAAACCAATTCTGTTTATTGAAGGGCCTTAAGGTACATTTAGGGCAGACAAAACCCACCCAAAAATGGAGAATTGGTGATGGGTTTTCATACTTTTATAAGTTTGGTCCATTTGCATTTTGGGGGTGAATCTGCCAATTCCAGCTTCAGCTAATGAAGTCATTGACCCCAAGTTTGCTGCCCCCAACTCCCTTTTGTTTCCATCTCTGGGCCCTGAGGCAGTGAGGTGTCCTTGATTGCCAGGCCTGGAGAGGAATTGTTGTGTCTGCCCAGAATGGGGAAGCAGCAGCTCCCACTGTGTGTGGAGTTTGGAGTTCTGCACTAAAGAACTGCAGGGTCACAAATAGATGGAAAATAGAAAAGCTGAAATCCTAAGGCACCAGTTTGGACATCCAGTGTCCCCAGCCTGGTCCCCTGGGCAGAGCTGCAGGATCAGGGAGATCCATTCAGCACTGGCCAGGGCTGGGTCTCTGCTGAGGGCAGCCAGAGCTTCTCCAGCCTCTCTCCAGCCCCTGTGTGCCCCTCAGAGGTGGCAGCAGCCAAGGTGACAGCGTGTGATTAAGTGGGATTGGATCCCCATGTGAACCCAGAGGACAGGGGTGAACATAAAAACGTGGCAGAATTTTTCTCATCCTGAGCAGATGGCACCACAATCAGTCCTCTCTCCTCTCCTCTCCTCTTTTTTTTTTTTTTTTTTTTTTTTAACCTTTTAAATAATGAAGCAGCAACTGGCTGAAATGGCCCCATCTGGATCATACAATCCTAATCTTCCGCCGAGGTTAAGTGCAGGTTATGTCAGCAGGGGCTGAGGTGACAGCGTGGGCAATGGCACCAAAGTCCACCTGTAAGTGACTTCACTTCCACCCCTGGGAAAACTGGGATTGGGAATGGCCCCTTCTGGGAAAGCTGGGATTGAGAATGCCCCATTCTGGGAAAGCTGGGATTGGGAATGGCCCCTTCTGGGAAAGCTGGGATTGAGAATGCCCCATTCTGGGAAAGCTGGGATTGGGAATGGCCCCTTCTGGAAAGCTGGGATTGGGAATGGCCCCTTCTGGAAAACTGGGATTGGGAATTGCCCCTTCTGGAAAACTGGGATTGGGAATGCCCCATTCAGACTGCAGACCTTTTACCAGAATCCTAAATTAGTGGGTATTCCACTGCTGCCTTTTCCTCCCATTTCTCTCTCTCCACCATTTCCCCAGTTCTCACCCCACTCATTTAAAACCCAACAGGTTGGAAGAACAAACAGAGCCTCACTCTAAATTCAGCTGAAATCCCCAGCCTGGAGCTGCCCTGAGGCTCCTGAGGGTTCAGATCAGTGTGGATGTTGTGGTCTGTCCTCTCTTTCTACTCCAGTTCCTAACCCAACTATTTAATTTTGTGTAGTGGGATTAAATCCAAGGCTTGACTTGAATTTCCTCCTTCCAAAATGTGCAGGAAAATTCTGTCAGAGGCTGTGAGCAGCAGGATAGGAAAGGGTTTAAAGGTGACGCAGAAAAGTCTGGAAAAAAAACAAGCGGGATTAAATAAAGCACTGAGAGTTTGACACAATCAGGAATTATATCCTATTAGACTACAGGATAATCCCAAGAGAGGTGGCAGAATGCAGCAGGCAGTTTAAACCAAATTGCTTATACCAGCTTGTGAATACTGAGAGATAAAAGGCAGCAGATAAATTAATTAAAAATCCATAGCTCAGACAGGCCTTGCTTTGCCTCTCACTGTCCCTGGAATTCATGAGGAGAGAGAGAGCAGCACAGAGCCAATGGCACAAGGGCAGGGCTGAGCCTGCCATCTGATTATGTCAGTTAATTTAAGGCAAAGACACTGCAACACAAAAAAAAAACAAAACAGCAAACAAAAGTCACATCCCAACGAGCCATTTGTCACTTTTTTTATGACTGCATTTAAAAGGCAATCTCTGAAACAAAGTTCACCCTGCTTATATCTCATCACCAGGACCTGGTGCCTGCTGCAGTGAAAGCAATTAATTGAGGTCCTTTACATCACTTTCTCTCATGCATCATTGAGTTAATTATTTAATGACATATAAATCCTAACGGTTCAGAAGGTCTGGGGCTCGCTGCAGCTTCATTGCAAAGCTGTCTTTCATCTCCCTCTTCTCACACGAGAGCAACTCCCCTTCCCTGTGAAGAAGGAGCTCTCTCTCTTTGAGATATTGTTGTGGCAGCCATCAAAAGGTGTGATATGAAATGTTTATTCACACGCAGATAGCAGCTATTAAATGAAACGAGACATATGTGGTTGCCTGTTTGTTTGGTGCTCCCCTGCTGAACCCTCAAGACACTTCCCTGTCACTCTCTCTCCTTGGATTGGCTGTGGAATGGGATATGTCTGTTTGATCTGGTGCTTTCTCTTCCATTAGATAGTGCTTGTCAGCAAGGAAACACCACAAATTAATTAATTTGTTAAAAAGACTGAGCGTTTCCTTAACAATGCCTCGCGTTTGTTTGGAGCCTTTCATGTAAGGCTCTTGGAAAGCTCTGCAGAACTGAATTAATTAGTGGTGAGGTGGCGTTTTCTGCCATGCCAGTGTAAGCTTGGAACTTTTGGGGCTACAGTTTTAAATTAAATTAAAAACGTTTAAAGTTTGTGCTTTAAATTGTGTGTTTGGGCCCAGGTCTGGGTGCCTCCATCCCTGAGTGCATCCCTGAGTGCAGGGACACTCTGCCCCTCTCACAGCCTGGGGCACAGCACCTTTCCAGCTCAGGGGAGTTCCTCATGAGGGGAACAGTGGATTTGTCTTTCCAGGCAAGCTGTGGGGCTGCTGGGAGATAAAACCAGCACTGGGAGAGAAAAGAAACCATGGGAAGGATCCCACTGATTGATGAATGGAAAAAGAGATTTGCTGTTACAAATATACGTTAGGTTTACTGATAAATGAAATTGGACATTGAAAGATGAAAGAAACAATGGGGAAGAAAACATCCTAAATTCCATAAGAATTAAAAATTAAAAGGCAGGGTTATACATTAGAGGGAAATCTTTGGTATCAGGTGTTCTGGGAAGTCTGAACCTCTCAAGTACCTCAGAAATGGGGAAAGAGAGAAGGGAAACGTGGCTGGAAATTGGGATAAAAAGGAGGCTGCATCCTCCAAAAATTGGAGAGACCCCAGGGGATGCCCCGTGGCCTCTGCCTTGATTGGAATAAAGTTCCAGGACTGCTCTGTCTCCTTTTTGGACATCAATCTCTGGCGTTTGTGGATTTATTTTCCTTTACACTCATCTTGCAGAATCTTTCCAGAGGCTCTTTCTGATCCATTTTTCTGTTTTTTTCACCGCCTATAAATGTCTTCTCCTAGTGTCCAGTCAGCCCCAGGGAGGAGATGGCTCCTGCTATCATCCCTCCCTGCTCAGCTGAGGTGACACTGAAGAGTGGGAAGAGTCGCAATTTATTTCAAAATAACAAAAAATGCCCCATGCTCAGAAGTGCCCCATCCCCTCTGCACCCTGGGTCTGAGCATTGCTGTGGCAGCCCTTTCCCTTCTGTCCTGCCTAGGAGAGGTTTCTGTGGGATTTTGGGTTGTGATTCAGCCTGGTTTGTGTTTGTGAGCGAGCTCTGCCCACAGGCTGGAGTTTGGGCTGCCTTTGCTCTGAGCTGGGAGCAGCGTTTGGAACAGCTGGGGGTGGATGTTTGCCTCTGTTCTACCGTGCTTTGCTGAGTCTGGGAGCAAGATCTGCGCACAAACCGAGCCCACAGACTGAGATTAGTCTTGACTTTGCTTCCAGTGGCAGGGAGATGCTCAAAGCAGTGTCTCATATCCTGCTGCCAAAAAACAAAATAAAGATGGAAAAACACACATAGCCAGTATGAGTTCCCTCCCCAGATCATTTTCTTTCAGCTGATTAAATGGATATTGAAAGATGAAAGAAACAATGGGGGAAACCCCTGAATTCCATAAGATTAAAAATTGAAAGGCAGGGTTATAGATTAGACTGGAGTCTTTGCTATCAAGTGTTTTGGGAAGTCTGAACCATGATTTCTCCTTCTTATTTGTAGCCATTTTGTGAATGGCTTTGAATGCCTGAGCTTCACAACAAAGAAATGGCTGTGTTTCTCAAACCCTTCCTTATCAGGCTAAAAAACAATCATTCTTCATTGTAAACCCAGCTTTAGAACGTGTGAATTGTCTCGCGTCCCTTACAATCAGCTGAAAACCTGGCACGGCTGCATCCTGTGTGGCTGGGGGAATTCAAACACATTTGCAAACATGCCTTGTGTGCAGAGGGAACAATGGGCTGGGCACAGCTGCCTGGAGAGTGCTCAGCACCAGCTGCAGCCTGGGCCTGTTCCTCTGGGTAAAAACGTTTGGTTTTACCCACTCTGAAAGCTCCTCTGGCAGGGTGGGATTTTGGTGGGATTTGGTGAGATTCTCCAGGCAAATCAAACCCTTCTCCTTCTTCCACTGAAAACTCCAGCAAATCTCTCCTGGTCTGTACCAGAAGCATCAGCCTTTAACCCTCGCTCAGCAAACTGCCACACCAGGACTGATTTGGCAACACAACATTTTCCAGGGTATGTTTTTTTGACAAAACCATATTCCCAAGGACCCCTGCTAATAAAGAGATCAAAGGAAAAGCTTAGATGGTCTGAAGGCAGCTGCAGACATAGGTGTCCAAATGAATGTGAACAGAAATCAGCAAGGAGAGCGAGGATTACTCTGAAAATAATTTGTTTGATACAAGAGCTGTGCAGTTTGAGTAATTATTCCTACAACACTTTCTGGGGAATCCTCTCTTGCTTTCTGCTCCCTTGTTCCAGTCTCAGCTAACAGGTTCTCTATCCCACATTGCAAGGCAAGATGTGTTCTGTTACCATCTGTATGGCAGCTGTCTTTTGTCAAGTGGGCAGGTTTTCCTTATCTCTCTCTGAATGACCACAATCACTCCTCCCTCAGGAGGGGACATCTGCTGATAACAGCTATTGAATGTCCCTGCATGGCTGATAAGAACTACAGCATCCCATTGGGAGATGTGAGCCCAGAGGGAGGAGCCAAGCATTCCTACCTGTATATAGTCTGGAGATTCTGGAACACCAGCCAAGCATTCCTGCCTGGATATAATCTGGAGGTTCTGGAACACCAGCCAAGCATTCCTGCCTGGATATAATCTGGAGATTCTGGAACAACAGCACGGCTTCAACACTGGATTCCCCAGAGGAACAGCAGCTGCCTCTGCCCCTGGATCTTCAGAGGCAGAGACTGCACCTTTCTCCAGGATCCCTGCTCCAGCAGAACCAGCCCTGACACTGCAGGAGGTCTGAGCCACAATTCCAATGGCACTGCTGCCAGCACCCTGACCCACAGGGTGTCAGGTTGGGTTCTGACTCTGTCAGTGTTGGTTTAGTTTACTGCATTGTTTATTTTATCCTTTTATTTTCTTCCCTATTAAAGAACTGTTATTTCCTGCTCCCATATTTTTTGCTTCAGAGCCCCTTAATTTCAAAATTATAAAATTTGGAGGGAGGGGGTTTACTTTTTTTCCATTTTAGGGGAGGCTCCTGCCTTCCTTAGCAGACGCCTGTCTTTCCAAACCAAGACACCAACATTACCCCATAGGTGTCTGGAACTGGGATAAGATTGGAAAATTCAAGTGCCTTCACGTTTTCTCCATTTTAGGGGAGACTCCCACCTTCCTTAGCAGGCACCTGTCTCTCCAAACCAAGACATTCTCCTCCTTGCCTTTCCTAAGGGAAGGGGCTGTAATTGAGAGAGAGAGGAGGATGAATTAAACAGATCCACTTTGAGAGTGAATTGTAGCTTTTCATGTTGCCCAAACTCAGGCAGACAAGCTGCCCTTGAGATAAAGCTTTTGCATCTGTGGGAGAGAAACAACTGGCCAGGAGAACCATTTGCAATCCATTTCAGCAACACTTTCTAAATTAAGTGCTTTAAAGATTCCATTTAGATTCTGTCAGGCAGTTTCTGGGTGTTAATTAAATACTGACTGATTATGGAAAACTTATTTATGGGAATCCTAGACCTGCTGATGCCTCTAGGAGCATTTTATAACACATCCTACTTAGAAATAATTTTTTTTGCATTGATTTTTCTACATCCTTTTTTTTCACTTATTTTGAAGAATGCTATCAGGAAAAGAAGGATTTCTTTCTTAAAAGTTTTCCTGCCATAACTTCTTAATTCTCTGGTTCTTACTGGATGAGTAGGAGACTGCAGGTGATAAATCATAGGCTCCAGTTAGAAATATTTAGACTGTGGAAATGCAGCCAATGGAATTAAAAATGAGACATAGAAACCTTTTATTCTCTTAATTTGTGAGCACCCATTTTGCTATGAACAACCCTTTTCTGATGGTGTCAGCAGCAGCTTAACCATGACAACCACCATGAAAAGCTGACGAGTTACGGATTCAAAATATTCACAAAAACAGGAAAAACTTCTTGTAAATGCAACAGGTGGGTGTGGAACTGTGGCAGCTTGTCTTGAGGAACAGAACTGCTGGGATTGTCACTGGGATTGTCACTGGGGTTGTCACTGTCACTGGGATTGTCACTGGGGATGTCACTGTCACTGGGGTTGTCACTGAGGTTGTCATTGTTACTGGGGTTGTCACTGGGATTGTCACTGCCAGTGGGATTTTCATTGGGATTGTATCTGGGATTGTCACTGGGACTGTCACTGGGATTGTCACTGTCACTAGGATTGTCACTGAGGCTTTTACTGGGATTGTCGTTGTCACTGGGGTTGTCACTGGTGTTGTTACTCACTGGGATTGTCACTGTCACTGGGACTGTCACTGAGGTTGTCACTGGGGTTGTCACTGAGACTGTAACTGTCAGGAAGCAGCTGAGGGAACTGGCAGTGCCTGGGGAGCTGCTGCATCACGTTGTGGGGACAGGAGCATCTCTGTGACCTCCAGAGCTGCATTGGTGACACAGCTCCCATGCTGCACCCAATTCAGCCCTGAGGAGCCTGGCTAATTAATGCTGAGTAATACACCTTGAAAGGGCCCCCAGATGTGATTCATGCAGGGGAAACCCAGCAGAGCAACAACATTTTGCTTGAAACTATTAAAAATGAGCTTAGCAACACACCCCAAAGGGCAGGAATGACAAACAGAGGTGACCAGAGCAAACAATCCTTCCAGGCTGGCACTGGCCCCAGAGAGCCAGATGGGCATCCTGGCTTTGCAAAAAGCACCAGGGGCTGTCAGCCCCAGGTTTAATCCTGAATCCAGGGAAGGGTTCAGGGATCTGTTCCCTGATCCCAGCCCCTGCAGAAGGGCTGGGCCCAGCTGAGCAATGCCTGATTCACACCCACAGCCTGATCCATCATCATTGCCTTTGATTTAATGCACAGTAACCCTGCCTCTAACCTAAATTAATTGCATGGTTGTACATATGAGTCATTTAATTGTAATTGTTATTAACTTAATTTCTACAATTACAGTGGGTAAACAACAGGGCTTCATTTTCCAAGGGATGTGGCTCACGTTTGGAGCACGTTTTCTTCCCTGCCTCACTCATCTCTCATGGCAGCTCTCTAGAAAACATCATGTACATCCTCCCAAGCAGGGAATTTGAAAATATTCTTATGGTAATAAGAACTTCTCCTTCAGCTCTGGAAGCTCCTGGGTGGGACGTGGTGACTGAGTGACACCAACCTGCCCTACAAAGGGACAACTGCATCAATAGCTGAGTGCCAAGAGCTTGCAGCTCTTGTCTTCCTTCAGTGGCTGCACCCCACACAATGGTTTGTAATGATTTACAGATTTTCCAGACACTAACCTTTTTAAATTTGATTTTTAGATAAATATTTTGTAGATCTGGCCCTGTACTTGTAGTGCCTGGCTGAGGTCTGTGACTGTTCACAGAAGTCTGAAGATTAAAGATACAAGGATCTGACTCCATGTTTCAGAAGGCTTGATTTATTATTTTATGATAGATGTTATATTAAAACTATACTAAAAGAATAGAAGAAAAGATTTTATCAGAAAGCTAACTAAGAATTAAAAAAGAATGAATGATAACAAAGGCTTGTGTCTCGGACAGAGTCTGAGCCAGCTGACTGTGATTGGCCATTAATTAGAAGAGACCAATCCCAGATGCACCTGTTGCATTCCACAGCAGCAGATAACCATTGTTTACATTTTGTTCCTGAGGCCTCCCAGCTTCTCAGGAGGAAAAATCCTAAGGAAAGGATTTTTCATAAAAGATGTCTGTGACAGATGTCTCCTGCTGATGGGATGAGCCGTGCCTCTCCAGCTCCAGAGATCACAGATCTAAAAGAGCAGAATTCACCAATAACTTTAATTCCTCTCCTCTCCCTTCAAGCTACAACCCCTTTAATTACAGGCCTGTAACATTTTTCAGTCGTTCTCACTTCCCAGCAAATAGTTTGGCTAATAGTGGTTGTATTGATGGGCCCATCCAGCAGAGCAGAGAAAGAACCAAAGCTCCTGGATTTAAAATGAATGGAGTGTTTACCTGTACATCATTTTAATGGATGGTGAAATTCATTCTCATGATAGACCCATAAATGTCACTTTCTGTCTGCCACAGCAAAATACTCGTGTAACAAATGGCATGCTGCATTAATACCCAACAAGAGGATGTTCAAAGCAGCTTGACTTGCATTACACACGCTAATAAAGGCTCAACCTGGGATTTTTATTCATTCTGTTGGCTCAGGGAGCAGCAGAAACACACGGGTGGAGGTACAGCAAGAGGGAAGATGAATGATATGAAATTAAATATAAACTAGTCTGGCTCCCAGAAATGAGATCCTTTGTTGAGCTTGGGTTTATTCCAGGTGCTCCGGTAGAAACTATTTTTATTTGTTTGGTGTTTTGTTTTTTTTTTTTTTACCACAATCCTCTGTGAGTTTGCTCAGCTTTGAGAAAACCTGGAGGCTGATAGCGGCTTCTTCCATCCCTCAGTGGAAATGCAATCACACCCCTGAAATCCCAGTGTTCAGGGAGCTCAAAGCCCTCCAGGTGTGCACAGAAGAGCAATCAGGTCCCCTTATTACATCCTGTTCTGCCCCACTCTCCCAGGACAGCAGCAGGTTTGGGACACTGTGGGCAAAGAGGAATCAGCAAAACATCCCCAGCCTTTTGTTTCCTGTTGTTTTCTCTCCAGGAAAACCTTTTCTCAGGTTCTCTTTCCTGCACTCCCCTGGGTTGGGAAGCACAAACATTGTCCTCTCCTGGGCCCAGGGATGGAGCAAGCACCAGGGAACAACCCCAGCTCTGTGCCTGTCCCTCTGCTGCCTTTGACCTCACAAATCCATCCTGTGGGATTTCAGAGCAGCGAAACCAAAGGAAATTTTAGAATTAAAATTTATTTAGCAAAAAGTCAAACCCTCTGTAGTCCTATAGAAATCAAGAAGTTTCTTCACCTCTAAGTCACCCTCTAGGCTTTAACAGAGAATAATGTCTCATATCATCCCTTGAGAATAATGTCTCATTTCTCATCCTTTTTACCAAGGCTGGTAAAAATAGATACAAAATGTAGAGAAAAGGAGGATTTCTCTCTTTCTCTTAAGTTCTCCATAAGCAGCTCTTACATTGGTGTTTGGGATGTTCTTTTATCCCCCCATGATGGGTGTTTCATGAGGCACAAACAGTCCCACCACCACTTTGGGGCTGAGGAAGACTCAGGTCCTGTAAGAGCTTTCCTGGATCAGCCGTTATCCCTCCAGAAAGTCACTGATTGAAGCTCCCACCCAAAGAGCACTCCCTGTGTGCCCTCCCACATTCCCTGGTGATAAATTTGGCATGGGGGTGGATGAGAAACCCCTAATTGTGGCTGCTCAAACAAAGGTCAGGACTTTGTGTTCCTCAGCAGAGAATTAGAGCCTGGGGGAAGTTTAGCAGGACCTAAATTGAATCATTTAATTAACAGAAAACTCCCCCCTCCCATCCACTGCCAATTTTCTGTTACACCTTTGGTTTCATCTTTATTCCCTTTGGTTCAGTTCCAGCTCCCCTGTCCCTAAACTCTCAGAGTGAAGCCCTCCTGCTTTTCAAAAAAATGCTGCAGCTCAGTTTCCAAGCCTTGCTGAGCTCTGTCAGATCATTTAAATATTTAACTGAGCCTGGATGGACTATTTGTTAATTAGAGCTTTCTGTGTTAGAGAAATGTTCCCTAATTTGCATCTCCCAATATAAATATCCCCTGGATACCAGCACTTAAAGCTGCAAGCCCCTCCACAGGAAGAAGCTGTCAGGGACAAAGCAGAATGGGATTCCCCTGCTTCCCAATTCCCAGGATCCGTGGCCACAGATTAGATTGGAAACATCCCAAAAGGAGGGCTTGGATGGAGCTCAGTGTTTGGGTTAGCTCAGGTCTCCAGCACAAGGAGCATCCCAGATCTCCTGGGTTCTGTCTTAAGTTGGAAATGAAAGATGTGGCTGGGGGTGTATATTCTATTCCCATTTTTTACAGGTGGGGCAGTTCTCTGCTGTTCATGGGACAGTTTTTTTAATCTCTCCCACACCCAAGACTCCCTCCAGGAGATCTCTGCTGTTCATGGGCCATTAATTATTAATTAGCTTCTGTCCATGGCCACTGAGTGTCCCTGCATGGCTGATCCAATCCCAGCATCCCATGGGGAGATGCTCCGCCCAGGGGAGGAGCCAAGCATTCCTCCCTGGATCCAATCTGAGCTTTGGGACACCCCAGCAGCCTTTGCCCCCTGCATTGCCAGAGGAGCAGCTTTCTGCTGCCCTGCATGGCCAGAGGGAGCCCAGGCCCATCTGCAGCAGCCCTGGAGCTGCAGAGGAAAACTCCCCCCTTGTGCAGGATCCCTGCTGCAGCAGAGCCACAGCTGGCACTGCAGGAGGGCTGAGCCCCCCTGGGATGGGGCTGGGACACCGCCCTGGCACACAGGGGGCAGGGACTGCTCTGACTCTGGCAGTGCTGTTTTGTATTACTGAATTTTTATTTTTATTTGTATTTCTATTTTTATTTTCATTTTTATTTTTATTTTTTCCCTTATAAAGAACTGTTATTCCTGCTCCCATATCTTTGCCTGAGAGCCCCTTAATTTCAAAATTATAATAATTCACAGAGAGAGGGTTTGCATTTCCCATTTCAAGGGAAGATCCTGCCTTTCTTAGCAGACACCTGGCTTTTTAAACCAAGACACAAGCCCTGCTGGAGATGGGATCTGAGGTGTTCACCTGCTCCTGATTTCTCTCACTGAGCTGTTGTAGGAACACGTTTGAGGCATTGCTCCTCTCTGATGGCCTCTCCAGCTTTCTGTGTGAGGAGAGTGGTAATTCCACTGGTGATACTTCAAGAAATATCGCTGGCTCTGTGTATTTAACGGCTTTGAATCGTGAAGAGAAAGGGGAAGTGTAATCTTCTTACATTATCATTAAAGGCATCAGCTAATCCTGCTGCAAAAGGTGTGATTTGCTGATGGAAAGGGGAACCTTGCTGCTGCCTGGGAATGCAACTTGCCAGCTAATGAACACTTCTCCCCCAGCTCCTCAAAAGCTTTATCTGTGCCTGATAAACTCCACATCCCCGCCTGGTTAATGCACAGTCCCCACCTGGCAAATGCTGTGGCCCTTTCTATAAATATTTGCTTTTCCACCGCTGAGCAAAAACAACAAACTGGGATGTGCAAGTGCTGCAGATCAGGCAGGAGGTGGCACAGTCAGGTGGGCAATCATCAAACCATCCAGGGGCACACTCGGGTTTTTCATTTTGCTGCTGACTTGATCTGCTGCCTCAGGCAAAGCACCGGGAAGATAAATATCAGCATATCCAGCTTTGTCCCTCTGCTTTGGAAAACAAAGGAGGTGAGACCTGGGAAGAAGCATTCCTGCATTTAGCTGTGTGGCAGTGATCTCTGCTTCTTTTCCAGGCAAGACAATGAAAAGTTTAACTGTTCCTTCCTCAATTTGCACTCTTGTGCCAACACCACTGAGGGGAAGAGGGATGTGAGCAAGGTCTGGAAACCTCTGGGCACGGGGATTCATGGAGGGCAGAGGTGCCAGTTTGCTGACAGAACATCTTTTCTCCTCCCTTGATAAGTTTTTTACCACTGCAGGTGAAAATTGGTCAGATTTACCTTGTTCCTGTGTGCTCCATCTGCAGCCACACAGCAAACTGGTTCTGCTGATAACTTCCCCTCCCCACACATCAACCATTGTCTCCAACACTCAGTGCCTTCCAAAAAGTGCTCCATGCCTTGGAGAGGCTTTGGACAAGGAAAAATCCAAGCCAGAATGTTGAGGGATGGCTGAAATGGCGTTAATGGAAAGGAGTTTTGGGTTTCGTGCAGGGTGTTGGAGTCCAAGTCAAAAATCCTTGAGCTGAGTGGGCTGGGGACAACAATTTGATTTGGCTCCAGGGAATGGAGGTTTCACAGGTAGGAGGTTTGTGCAAGCAAGATGAATCCAAAGAGGGAATTTTGCACGAGGATGGAGGAGTTGAAGATCTAATATATGAATAAGGAATAATCTATGACTAAGAAATAATGTATTAGAACCCCCAGGCTGGCAGGGAGCAGTAGTGTGTGACAGGAGCAAGGATTGTCCTGGGCACGTGGCTTTACCATCCCAAAACCAGAGATAACCCCAGGCTGTGCCCCTGCTGTCAGCAGCAGGAGCTCTGCAGCCAGCTGGCAGAGAGGGGAACTCTCTTATTTCCACATTTATTTCATGCCAGGGCTGCCCAGTGCATCTCAGTGACTGCAGCACTATTGGAAAACGAACACAATTATTTTGGATTTCCCATTTCCAATCTCTAGTTTTTTTAATTTCTTTTTTTTTTTTTTTTGTCCCTAATGACTTGCTTTTAGTTAATGAAACCTCGGGAAGGGAGAAGGGAGAAGGGAGAAGGGAGAAGGGAGAAGGGAGAAGGGAGAAGGGAGAAGGGAGAAGGGAGAAGGGAGAAGGGAGAAGGGAGAAGGGAGAAGGGAGAAGGGAGAAGGGAGAAGGGAGAAGGGAGAAGGGAAGGGAAGGGAAGGGAAGGGAAGGGAAGGGAAGGGAAGGGAAGGGAAGGGAAGGGAAGGGAAGGGAAGGGAAGGGAAGGGAAGGGAAGGGAAGGGAAGGGAAGGGAAGGGAAGGGAAGGGAAGGATGTGATTTCCAGCCAAATGTGTGTGTGTGTGTGCCAGGCACTGTCAGCACAACAGCCTGCTCAAATTTGGGCAGGGACCTGAGTGCAGGAGGCTGATTGAAGGAGCAGGACATGAAATTCCCCTTATAAAATTCCCCTTGCTTGGCTTCTTCTGTGGAATCTGGAATTCAAATTCAGGCTTCACTTGTTGATGTAAGAGCTGGAAGTGCCTGTTGCCATCACTGATTTGGGTGGACACGCCAGGAATTGACTCCAGAGAGGAAATGAAACTTTCTGAGCTTGGACTCCGCACCTCCATCTCCTGTTGGAGTAGACAGAGAGGATTTGTAGAATCCTGGTTGAAAAATGGGCAACAGTTGTGATTAAAAAGAAAAACCCTTTGTCAGCTTTCTTAAAAGCTATTTTATTATTATTTTATCTGAAAAGCTATTTTATCCCCCATGTGAGGAGAAAAAGGGGGAAGGATGCCTTTGAATAGCTCCTGTGCCTTGGAAACATTTTAATATCCCTTTAAGTACAAGCTCCAGCATATTTCTGGCTGATATGAATTGCTCTTATATTAAAAATGTAGCAGTGGTGTTTTATGAAGGGGAAACATTTTTAATGCCAAAGCAGGGCTATTTTAAAATGAGTTGCTTTTATGAAATGGATGAGGTGGTTTTATTTTAAAAAGACCATTTAGGAGGAAAAACTGTGGCTGTATTTCTGTCTTACAGTGTAAGACAAAGCTGCATTTTTTACACTACCTCTTTTTTGAAAAGAAGGGGCTGGATTTGAATTTTTTGGGGTTTCCATGGAGTCTGTTTAGGCTTTGCCTGCAGACAAAAATACAGTTTTGCATAAAGGATGTGGTATTAGAAATAGTCAAAGGTGTTTCTTTGGCTCAAATACAAAGTGACCTTGTGGAAAACTGCTTTGGAGTGAAATCTACATTTATAATCATAAATAATAATAATTAAACATATAAAAATAACAATTTATAATTACAAACAATAATATCATAATAAAACATAAATAAAATGCAGGTATAATTATAAAGAACATACAAATAATTATAAAAATAATTGTAATAATATTATTAAATATATAATTATAAATAATACTATTCTAAATTCTAAATAATAAGTATTATTTATAATTATTGCTATATTATTTATAATTAACATGAATTTTTATTTAAATTTTATTATGTTATTTGAATATATAAATAATTAATAATTGTATTTTTAATTATTGCTATTTATAATTATAAATGCAGATTTCACTCCAAAGCAGTTTTCCACAAGGTCACTTTGTATTTGAGCCAAAGAAACACCTTTGACCATTTCTAATACCACACCCTTCATGCAAATCTGCATTTTTGAGCTGCAGCAGCTCCCCCAGCACAGCTCACACCAAATTCAGGACAATGTGGGACATTGAGCCTGCACAACCAAAGGGCTGCAGGGCCCTGAGCCAGTCCAGCACCAAAACCTTCACCCCCCAACCCACTGATCCATTATATTTACATTTATACAGCTCTGGCTGTGCTTGGGGGTGTTCCATTGCATTTGTGCCCCTGAGAGGCAGGGCTGGAGCTGTTCTGGCTAAAATGAAAATCTCCTGTCACCTGGGGCACCCACACTGCTCTGACCTTGCTGAACTGCTCCATGAGCCTGGATTCCCACCTTTGTTTCTTCATTAAAAGCTCTGATTCTGGATTCTCACCTCTGTTTCTTCATTAAAAGCTCTGGTTCTAGTCCATAATTCTGGCTTCTCCCCTTTGTTTTTTCATTCAAACCTCTGGTTCTAGTCCTTAATTTTGGTTTCCCCCTCTGCTTCCTCATTAAAAACTCTGGTTCTAGTCCATAATCCTGGATTCTCCCCTTTGTTTCCTCATTAATTGCTCTTATCATGGTTTTTCACCTCTGTTTCTTAATTAAAAGCTCTTGTTCTGGTCCATAATTCTGGCTTCTCACCTTTGTTGCCTCATTAAAACCTCTTGTTCTAGTCCATAATCCTGTCCCTTTGTTTCCTCATTAAAAGCTCTGGTTCTGGTCCATAATTCTGTTTTTTCACCTTTGTTTCCTCATTAAAAGCTCTGGTGCTGGTCCATAGTTCTGTTTTTTTTCACCTTTGTTTCCTCATTAAAAGCTCTGGTGCTGGTCCATAATTCTGGTTTTTCACCTTTATTTCCTCATTAAAAGCTCTTTAAATGTTCCTGGAATTTCGTTATTTTCACGCCATAGTTCATTTCTCAGCTTGCTGCTTTCTCTACCCCACCCCTCATCTCTCACTTCTTTGTGCTTGTGGGCAGAGGGAAAAATCTTGGGAATGCACCTCCCAAAGATCAAAAAGAAGTTAAAAGCCAGAAAAACACTTTTTTTGTGCTTATTTGCAGGAAGTTGAGAGTGGCCACAAATGTTGTGAAGAAGAGTGAGGCTGATCTGTGCTCACACAGATTTCTGATTTTGCAAACAGACTGTGGGTGGCACAGGACCAAAGGCAGATTTAAACACTTTTCAGAGGTGAAATTCCTCCTTTCCTAAATTATTGTCTTGGCTCATTCCAGGGTGTGGTGTGTGCGCTGCAGAGAGGCTGCCAGGGCGCTGGTAATGCTTTGGCAGTCCTGACTGACCTCGGGTGCTGCTTCCACAGCTCTGCCATCCATCCCAGGAAATTTCTGTTCTTGGTTTGAACAGACAGGTGTCTGCTAAGGAAGGCAGGAACCTCCCTTGAAATGAAAAATGCAAACCCCCTCTCTGTGAATTATTATTATTTTGAAATTAAGGAGCTCTTGGGCAAAGATATGGATGTAGTAATAGCAATTCTTTACTAGGGAAACCAAAAATACAAATGTAATAGTTCAAATAAACAAAACACTGCCAGAGTCAGAGCAGTCCCTGCCCCCTGTGTGTCAGGGCGGTGTCCCAGCCCCATCCCAGGGGGGCTCAGCCCTCCTGCAGTGCCAGCTGTGGCTCTGCTGCAGCAGGGATCCTGCACAAGGGGGGAGTTTTCCTCTGCAGCTCCAGGGCTGCTGCAGATGGGCCTGGGCTCCCTCTGGCCATGCAGGGCAGCAGAAAGCTGCTCCTCTGGCAATGCAGGGGGCAAAGGCTGCTGGGGTGTCCCAAAGCTCAGATTGGATCCAGGGAGGAATGCTTGGCTCCTCCCCTGGGCGGAGCATCTCCCCATGGGATGATGGGATTGGATCAGCCCTGCAGGGACACTCAGTGGCCGTGGACGGGAGATGATTAATAATTAACAGTCTATGAACAGAAGATAATTAAAAGCCCATGAACAGCAGATATCTCCTGGAGGGAGTCTTGGGTGTGGGAGAGATAAAGAAAACTGCCCCATGGACAGCAGAGAACTGCCCCAGCTCTGACAGATGGGGATAGAACATACCCCTCCATGTACATCTTGTAGCCTAAGACATTTTTGTTCCTGAGGGAGAAATCATGGCTCCTGTCACCCAACAACACATTCCATGTAGGAATCACCTCCCTGACCTCTGGGTTGGGAATCAAGAGCTCACACAGCCCCGCAGGTCAACAGGTTGCACACCTGAGTGTGCTTCAGGTTAAGTTTCTGCAATTGCTGAAAGGCAAAGGGGAGAAAAACTCAGCGGTGTTTGTTTTGTCTTTAATCATTTCTGTACAAAGGCAGCTCTCTGCCTCCCTGGGGTCTGCCTGGGTGGTTTTGCATATCTGAGAGATGCAGTGTTGGCTTCCCCCTTCCCTCTCCATTATTTATCTGTTCCTTTGTGTCGGGGCCAGCTTAAGTTGTGAGCAGTTCTCTGGGCTGTGGTGATAATTATATTTATTCCTCTGAGATTGTTTTCCTTGGGTTTTCAAACAAGACAGGGGCCTTTGAGATCCCACTCTCTGTGGCTCTCTGATAGCTTTTGAACCATTTGTGAATTTCCAGCAAATTTCTCCAGCATGTGTCAGTCTCAAAGAGAACTGGATGAGGATGTTATTTTTGTTATCCCAAGGGACTGCTAGAATCCTATATTTCTATAAGTTTCATAAACACAAGGGGGGAGAGAAATGGGTGTTAATTCTATATTTCCATAGGTTTGTAAATGGAGGTGGGAGAGAAAAGGGTGTCAGTCTCACTGCTGGGGGCTGAGGGTAAGGTCACCCTAACAAGAAACCAGAATCCGTGTGGGAGACCTCCCAAATGTCCCAGGAACTGGAAAAGCAGCTTTGTGCCTAAAGTTCCATCCATTTCCATGGGAAATTCAGAGTTTTGTGGTTCCACCACCCACAGAGAGACCTGAGTGTTAAGACATAAATTTAGAATTTATTTTCTCATGCTGCTCCTTCTGCTGCTTCAGCCATCTGACTGACATCTATCTCAGCATTTCATATCTCAGAAAGGAGCGTGTGAGGGCTGCAAGCAGAATGAGGTATCTGTGTTTGGGATGGAGAAGGAGTCAGGAAAATTCAACCACAAACACCAGAGGTTGATGTCCAAAAAGGAGACAGAGCAGTCCTGGAACTTTATTCCAGTCAGGGGAGAGGCCATGGGGCATCCCCTGGGGTCTCCCCAATTTTTGGAGGATGCAGCCTCCTTTTTATCCCAATTTCCAGCCACATTTCCCTTCTCTCTTTCCCCATTTCTGAGGTACTTGAGAGGTTCAGACTTCCCAGAACACCTGATATATAACCCTTCCTTTTAATTTTTAATTCTTATGGAATTTAGGGCTTTTCCCCATTGTTTCTTTCATCTTTCTATGTCCAGTTTCATTTTTCAGCAAACCTAAACTTTATTTGTAAAAGCAAATATCTTTTTCCATTCATCAATCAGTGGGATCCTTCCCATTGTTTCTTTTCTCTCCCAGTGCTGGTTTTATCTCTCAGCAGCCCCACAGTTTGTTTGGAAAGACAAATCCCTCATTCCTCTCAAAGGTGACGTGTGAGACACACACACCCTTCGTGTCTGGCATTTTGGGGAGTGCAGAACGCCCTGATCCTATCCCTTCCTGAAGACAGAGATGCTTTTTGGGTGCATGACTCAAGTGAACTCAATGATTTTGTCTCCCTGCCATCCTTGGGGCTGGCACAGATGACCTCATGTCTGGGAGAGCACAGGGCACCCTGTCCTCTGCTTCCTGCATGGACAAATGCTCTCCCTGCGTGTTCTGAGACCTGATTTTCAGTGCTGCTCCCTACTGAGCATCCCACTCAACAAAAAAAGTGTGCAAAGCCTTCTATGTGCAGTTTTCAAGGGAATTCCTGTGTGAGAAAAAAGGTATAGAAAAATTACATTTAAACACTTAATTCATTTTTAAAAAGAACTGTTTGTTCCTTTCCTTTCCTTTCCTTTCCTTTCCTTTCCTTTCCTTTCCTTTCCTTTCCTTTCCTTTCCTTTCCTTTCCTTTCCTTTCCTTTCCTTTCCTTTCCTTTCCTTTCCTTTCCTTTCCTTTCCTTTCCCTTTCCTTTCCTTTCCTTTCCTTTCCTTTCCTTTCCTTTCCTTTCCTTTCCTTTCCTTTCCTTTCCTTTCCTTTCCTTTCCTTTCCTTCCCCTCCCTTCCCCTTCCCCTCTCCCTTTCCCTTTCCCTTTCCCTTTCCCCTTTCCCTTTCCCTTTCCCTTTCCCTTTCCCTTTCCCTTTCCCTTTCCCTTTCCCTTTCCATTTCCCTTTCCCTTTCCCTTTCCCTTTCCCTTTCCCTTTCCCTTTTTTCCTTTCCCTTTTTTCCTTTCCCTCTTCTCCTTTTCCTTTTCCTTTTCCTTTCCCTTTTCCTTTCCCTTTCCCTTTCCCTTTCCCTTTTCCTTTCTTCCCTTTAGTGATTTCTCTCTGATGTGAGCTGGGAAGGGACCTGCAGCCTTCCCGCCTTGTGACACCAGCACAGCCATTGCTCCTCTCTGTCAAAAGCTCTAATTCCTCATTTAGGAGGCAATTCTAGTGCAAATTAGTGCGCCTTGCAGATAGAATTAGAGTCTGTGTGATGATTTGGAAAATACAATCAATTTACTCCAATTGTTTGTACATGTCAGATCTCTCTCCAGTAATGAAGAATTTACTCCCTCCGTGCATGAATACAAAGATTGAGCCATTAGCCACAGAATGGGAGGGAGAAACAGCACGTGGAGGTGAGGGGCTCCTCCTCAGGGAGGCTGTTCCCAGGGCAGGGAGGCTGGGAACAGCTTGGAAATATCCTCCTGGAAATATCCCTGACCTGGAAATATCCCTGACCTGGAAATGTCCTCCCTCCCTGTTCCCAAAAATCCTGAAATTCCACCGAAATCCACCTAAAAATTCCACCCAGGAATCCCCAAAATCCCCAAATCCACACAAATTCCACCCAAGAACCCAAAAATTCCCAGAAATCCCCCCGCAACCCACCCAAAATTCCATCCAGACATTCCAAAACTCCCAAATCCACTGAAAAATTCCCCCCAGAATTCCACCCAGGAATTCAAAAAAATCCTGAAATTCCACCCAAATTCCACCCAGAAATCCCCCAAAATCCTGAAATCCCATCCAAATTCCACTCAATATATCACCTAGTAATCCCAAAAATCCTGAAATCCCACCCAAATCCCACCCAAAATTCCACCCAGAATTCCACCCAGGAATCCCAAAAATCCTGAAATCCACCCAAAATTCCCAAAAAAATTCCACCCAGGAATCCCCAAATCCACCCAAAATTCCACCCAGCAATCCCAAAAATCCTGAAATCCCACCCCGAATTCCACCCAAGAACTCCAAAATTCCCAAAAAATCCCCCCCAACATCCAACCAGAATTCCATTCAGGCATTGCAAAAATCCCAAAATCCCACCCAGAATTCCACCTGAGATCCCAAAAATCCCCCCAAAATCCCATCCAGGAAACCCAAAAATCCCCGAATTCCACTGAAATTCCCAGATTCTCCAGGTGGGAGGATGCTGTGGCTGTAAATTCCTGGGGCATGCAGATGTTCCAGCATATGTATCCCATCTCTGGGGCCAGCCTTAATGCTGGGGGAAACGCACGAGATGCTAAAACCTGCATTATCTGGGATTTAGGATGTTTGCTTGGCAGAACAAGGGATTAGAGAACAGAAAGCTGAAATGACCATCTGTCTGCAGAAAAGGGATCCTGTGAATTCAAATTTCCGTGGTCGTTTTCCCTAATCTGCTTGGCTTCATTTGATAGCTTTTATCAGAGCTGATGTCCTGTGGCCCAAACAGGGGCAGAGTTCACTTCTCACACGTGGGAGTTCTGCTTGTCTTTATAAAAGAGCTCTAGAAACTGTCACTCTTGAGTTTCCCATTGTTTGCAGCCCATAATTTTAGTGTTGGGGAAGATGAAAGAGGAAAGCCTTATAAGTATGATTGCCTGGCAAAAGATTTGGTGTCAGAACCCAGGAAATTCCTCTGGCTGCCCCGGAAGGCTCAAACCCCTGCCCAGGGGGCTCAGAGACCCTGGCACAGAGCCCAGGACACCTTCACCCGTGGAAAAACAATTACCAACTTTTATATGAAGAATTGCAAGTCAAAATAGTTTAAGTAGAATAATAGTTAGTTTGTCACAGGGTGATAAATAGATTTTTGGGGTTTTTAGAATGGGGGTTCATGGGGCAAGATGGAGGGATCTGGGTGTGTCCTGTCCTTCTCCTTCTTCTTTTTGGCCTCCATCTCCTGCTGTGATGGTGGCACTTTGGGATTGGTTTAGAGTAGAAACTCACTGTCTAATATAGGTGATAGATGTTGGAAAGTTATTGTAAACATTGTACACATAGCTTTTAGTGTAAAAAGATAACACAGCCCAGGGAAGGCAGAGTGCCTCTGTCTGTCCTGCTG
The DNA here is from genome assembly GCF_028018845.1 of Melospiza georgiana. Classification (NCBI taxonomy): domain Eukaryota; kingdom Metazoa; phylum Chordata; class Aves; order Passeriformes; family Passerellidae; genus Melospiza; species Melospiza georgiana. The sequence continues at coordinate 2,947,655 of NC_080456.1, read as the reverse complement.
AATGGACCTCAGCTGGACAGGAGAAAGAATGTTATAGATAAAGAACAATAAACAACCTTGAGACCAAGAACTGAAGAGCTCTGACTCTTTCAACCACTAGGCTGGGAAAGGAGACTTTCTGACACATCTCAGGGTCACTCTGAGCAGCAAAGATTCTGAGAATTTTGAGAATATAGAAACTATAAGTGAGATTGAAATGAAAGCAAGCTTTGAGATCCCTCAGTTACTGAACAACTGGAAAACAATGGTGTGGCTGGCTGAAGGTGATCCCCTTTTGATGGAACAACACCCTCTGCTTGCAGACAGGCCCAAGGGTCAGAGCAGACCCTACAGCTTGGCAGAAGGGGCCCAAAGAGGAGTTTTTAGTGTTTAAAATGTTGCACAGTATGGTAATGTAATGATTCTTATAGGCTGTATGTAAATGCTGTAGGATTTGTATCTTGTGCTAGATTGGTCAGTGAGAATCAGAATATTGTTATAGATAGATAATGAGATTATTTGCTCTCACAATCAATTATTAAATAATAATTATATTAATTCTTTTACCATTTACTAGGAACTAATATTTAAATTCCATTTTACGTGTTCATTTATCTTGACTTTTTTTTTATCAAAAAAAGAGAAAAACTCCTACATTTATCACTCCTACATTTTTAAGGTTTCCAGCACGTTCTATCCCCGAAGAATGAGAGCTGGGTTTGTCATTCTCCTCCATCTAGAACTGAAATGTTTTTTCCTCTGGGCTGGGATGACTCACACTGTTGGACCCTCTCACTGCACAAGGGTTTAGTCACCAATTCCAGCTGTTTATACACCAATTTTTGCCACGTGCTTGTGAATCTGTTGGTAATTGATGTTCCCCCATAGAAGCCCTGCTCCTGGAAATGTGAGAACCTTGAAATTTTGGGTTTAAAAAGGCTTCAAGGCCTTGTGGCTGTCAAGGAGAAATCTGGAAGCGTGTTAAAAATTCCGCCTGTGGATTCACAACCCAGAGAGCTTAAAGCCCTGAGTTTATTAATTTTAAATCTCATTATCTTTAAGAGCAAATTATATTTTCCTTAAAATAGCAGAGGCATAACACCTGCAAAGAGGCAGCAGATCCTTGGTTCTGTGGTCGGGCTGAGCACTGGGAGATGCAGAACCTCAGAGCCTGAAGAAAATAAAGTTCTTTGCTTTGTTTTTACACCTTGTCCTGCTCCCATTGCTTAGGATTTAGTTCTGAAGGCAGCGAGCCTTGCTGGGAAACCTTGTGTTAGAGATTGCCATGCAAGATGCTTTCAATTTCTATCTGTATGGCAGATTACCTTTGTCAAGAGGGCAGTTTGCCTTATCTCTCTCTTTGAGTGACCACAATCACTCCTCCCTTGGGAGGGGACATCTGCTGATAACAGCTATTGAATGTCACTGCATGGCTGATAAGAACTACAGCATCCCACTGGGAGACGCTCTGCCCAGAGGGAGGAGCCAAGCATTGCTACCCAGATATAATCCAGAGGTTTTGAGACACCAGCACGGCTTCTCCACTGGATTCCCCAGAGGAACAGCAGCTGCCTCTTCTTCCACTGGATCTTCAGAGGAAGAACACATCCTTCTCTGCAGGATCCCTGCTGCAGCAGAACCACCCCTGACACTGCAGGAGGGCTGAGCCACAATTCCAATGGCACTGCTGCCAACAGCCTGACCCACAGGGTGTCAGGTTGGGTTCTGACTCTGGCAGTGCTGTTCTGGCAGTGCATTGTTAATATTATCATTTTTTTTTCTTTTCCCTATTAAATCACTGTTATTCCTGCTCCTGTATTTTTGCCTGAGAGCCCCTTAATTTAAAATTTATAGCAATTCGGAGTGGTGGGGAGGGTTTACATTCTGCATTTCAGGGGAGGCTCCTGCCTTCCTTAGCAGACTCCTGTCTTTCCAAACCAAGACACCTTGATTTGGGGTATCTTCAGCAGGACAAAGAGGTTGCTGGGCACTAATCAGCTCTGCTGGAGTGGTCTGTGGCTGTGCTGCCATTAGCATGTGCTCCCCAGGGGCTCCCAGGTGCCTTTGGAGTGAAACACCAAATAAATTGGGGTCCTCACCCCTGTGCAGGCTGCCTTGAAGCACAGAAATTTGAGATTTATTTCATTTTTTTCTGTGCTCTGCCTTTGCAGCTTTCCTTCTGTTTTAGCATTTCCTTGTTTACAGCGAGGTGAGCGGTATTTACAGCGCCGGGGAATTTGTCAGGAGCTGCATTCTGCTCCTCATTCTGCTCCTCATCTGCTCCGTGCCCGTCTCACAATCTCACAGAGCAATTAGCAGGCGGAGCATGTGAATAACAAACGGCGCTGGAGGGGCTGCTCAGCCCAGCAGGGCTGCTCCTGGCAGAGCTGGGGGCTGGCACTGCCAGCAGTGCTGGCCAGGGACACTGCAGGGCCACCAAACTGAGCTGGGGGCAGGGACGGGGAGCCAAAGCTTGGGGACACTGCTGTGGGGTCACTGGGATGCTGATTTGGGGTCCTTGGACACTGCTTTGGGGTCCTGGGGACACTGATTTGGGGTCCTTGGACACTGCTTTGGGGTCCTGGGGACACTGCTTTGGGGTCATTGGGACACTGCTGTGGGGTCATTGGGACACTGCTCTGGGGCCCTTGGAGACCCTGCTTTGGGGCGCTTGGGGACACTTCTTTGGGGCAGGTATCAGCTGTAGGGCAAGGACAGAGAGCCACAGGTCTGGGGACACTGACACTGCTTTGGGGTCCTTGGGGACACAGTTTTGGAACCCTTGGGGACACTTCTTTGGGGCAGGTATCAGCTGTAGGGCAAGGACAGAGAGCCACAGCTCTGGAGGCACTGGGGACACTACTTTGGGGTCCTGGGGACACTGATTTGGGGACACTGCTCTGGAGTCATTTGGGACACTGCTTTGGGACAGGTATCAGCTGTAGGGAGCGGACAGGGAGCCACAGGTCTGGGGACACTGCTGTGGGACCCTTGGGACGCAGCTCTGGGGTCCTGGGGACACTATTTTGGGGCAAGGAGCAGCAATTAGGGACAGGTATCAGCTGTAGGAAAGGACAGGGATCCACAGCTTTGGGATCCTTGGGGACACTGTTTTAGGGTCCTTGGGGACACTGCTTTGGGGCAGATATCAGCTGTAGGGAGGGGACAGGGATCCACAGCTTTGGGGTCCTTGGTAATGCTGCTTTGGGACAGTGAGTGGCAATTAGGGACAGGTATCAGCTGTAGGGAAGGACAGAGATCCACAGCTTTGGGGTCATCAGGGACCCAGCTTTGGGACAGGGAGTGGCAGTTATGGATAGGTATCAACTGTAGGGAGTGAACAGAGATCTGCAGCTTTGGGGTCCTTGGGGACATTTTTTGGGTCCTTGGGGACATCTTTTTGGGGTCCTTGGGGACCCTGCTTTGGGGCAGGTATCAGCTGTAGGGAGGGGACAGGAATCCACAGCTCTGGGGCCCCTGGGGACACTGCTTTGTGGCCCTTGGGGACACTGCTGTGGGGTCCTTGGGGACACTTTTTTTGGGTCCTTGGGGACATTGATTTGGGGCAGGTATCAGTTGTATGGTGGGGACAGGCATCCACAGCTCTGGGGTCTTTGGGGCACTGCTTTGGGGACCCTGGTTTGGGACTCTTGGGGACACTGGTTTGGGACAGGGAGTGGAAATTAGGGACAGGTATCAGCTGTAGGGAGGGGACAGAGATCCACAGCTCTGGGGTCCTTGGGGACACAGTTTTGGAGCCCTTGGGGACGCTACTGTGGGGTCTTTGGGGACACTGCTTTGGGGCAGGTATCAGCTTTAGAGAGGAGACAGAGATACACAGCTCTGGGACCCTTGGGGACACTGGTTTGGGACAGGGAGTGGAAATTAGGGACAGGTATCAGCTGTAGGGTGAGGACAGAGATGCACAGCTTTGGGACACTGCTGTGGGACAGGGAGTGGCAATTAGGGACAGGTATCACTTATTTGGTCTTTTTCAGTGGAAGCTGTGCATCCAACTCTTAGATGTGTCCTGAGCTGTTTTAGTCTTAGAATCAAAGAAATAAAACTTTTGTGTTCAATTCTGCTGCTTGAGATGCAGCCTGGGCTCAGCTGGAGCGTGTGGCTGGGGTTTAGCCAGGGGAGAGCTGAAAGAAGTGGGATAGCAGAGTAGCATTTCATAGGCACTTTAAAAATCGTCTGCAAATATAAGTTAATATTTCTCCTTGTTTGCATGGGATGTTTCCCTGCCCTCGGTGCTGCACTGAGTTTGGACGCTGGAATCAGTCAGGGAAGGGTGAACAGAGGGATTTGAGGCTGCTTCAAGTGCAAATGTCTGTGCAAACTCAAACTGGAGCTGCTGCTGACTTTTTCATTGTTCGTTTATTGGGTCCCTTTCTCTCAGGGTGAAATTGTTACCTTCAAAACTGAGCCTGGCCTCCAAAACTGAGCCTGGCCTCCAAAACTCAGCCTGGCCTTTATCCCTACTCTAAATGAGGAGAGGGAGAGGGAGAGGGAGAGGGAGAGGGAGAGGGAGAGGGAGAGGGAGAGGGAGAGGGAGAGGGAGAGGGAGAGGGAGAGGGAGAGGGAGAGGGAGAGGGAGAGGGAGAGGGAGAGGGAGAGGCTCCATCCTCTATCCCAGGCTTTTGGACACTTCCCAGTCTTTCCCTTCCCTCCCAGGATTGCTGTGCTGCCCTTCAAGGCAGCACTTTGCCTGAAAAGCAGGCCCACATCACCCAGCCTGGCCTCCAGCTGGCTTCCCATGCAATAATAATGACAGCATTTAGGAAGTGAAACCCTGAGTGTCGCCCGAGGGCAGGCAGGGAGAGCGGAGAGGGTTTGTTCAGAGCTGGGAAGCAGCACAGGATGGAGCTGAGTGCAGGAGACAGCCCTGAGCCTGATGGTTCCTGACAGGCTCTGGCTGCTCCCTCCATCCCCCAGGGAACCCATCCCACCTGAGGCCAGGCTGTGGAGGTGAGGGATGAGCATGGACAGCCCTGTGTGTGTGTGTGTGTGGATGCAGAGCCTGCTCTCAGGAGGGATTCCAGGAGTGGCTGTGGGCACAAAGGCCCCTGTGGTTGATCCAGGTGTGCTTCTGGTTGATCCAGGTGTGCTTCTGGTTGATCCACCAGGTATATTTCTGAATGATCCAGGTGTGCTTCTGGTTGATCCAGTTGTGGTTCTGGTTGATCCAGGTGTGTTTATGGTTGACCCAATTGTGGTTCTGGTCGATCCAGGTGTGGTTCTGGATGGTCCAATTGTGTTTCTGGTTGATCCAGGTATGGTTCTGGCTGATCCGGATGTGGTTCTGGAGCAGAGAGGGGAGGAGAAACTGGGCCAGCATCCAGCACCACCTCAGACTGGGCATTTGCAGGTTTGTTTAGTTCTGGGCACACTTTGGGCCAGTTTGAGACTCAGCAATAATAATTCTATTCTATTCTATTCTATTCTATTCTATTCTATTCTATTCTATTCTATTCTATTCTATTCTATTCTATTCTATTCTATTCTATTCAGCAATAATATATATTATTATATTTTCCATCTATTTGTAACCCTGCAGTTCTTCAGTGTAGAACTCCAAACTCCACACACAGTGGGAGCTGCTGCTTCCCCATTCGGGGCAGACACAACAATTCCTCTCCAGGCCTGGCAATCAAGGACACCTCACTGCCTCAGGGCCCAGAGATGGGAATAAAAGGGAGTTGGGGGCAGCAAACTTGGGGTCAATGGCTTCATTAGCTGAAGCTGGAATTGGCAGATTCACCCCCAAAATGCAAATGGACCAAACTTATAAAAGTGTGAAAACCATGACCAATTCTCCATTTTTGGGTGGATTTTTTCTGCCCTAAATGTACCTGAAGGCCCTTCAATAAATAGAGCTGCTTTTTATTCCCTTAATTTTTTCTGGCCTCTGTTTTTAGGCAGCCCAAAAGGCATCAGTGCCATCAGTGAAGATGGGGTGAGGTTGCTGTCCCTGCTCCAGGCTTTGGGGGTTTCTTCCTGCAAGAGTTTGGGCAGTTCCTCCCTGGAGTGGGCTCTGCTCTCAGAGGGAACATGACATTATCCCACTTTTGGCTGGAGGTTTGTCCCTCTCTTTCTAGAAAGGAATGAGTATTTGGGAGACCAGAGAAGAATGATGAAAGGATTGTCAAGAATTAGAAATTCAGCCAATTATGGAATGGTTTTGGTTGGAAGGCCATGGGCAGGGACAGCTGCCACTGTTCCATGTTTCTCAAAGCCCTGTCCAGCCTGGCCTGGAACACTTCCAGGGATGGGGCAGCCACAACAGCTTAACAAATGTTCCATTTCTGTTTATGAAAAGGCTCTTTGGTGAGCTGGTGGCCGTTTAAACAGCTCCCTAATGTAGTGCAGTCTCTCAGAAAGGCCAGCAGTGGGTTTGCAGCACCTGAGATGGATGAGATGGCTCCTCTGCTTTCACCAGGAGCAATTTATTTACAGGCTGAGGCTGTCAGCCCTGCATGAGCGCTGCCAAAGCTGCCAGGATGAGCTTTTGCTGGGTTTATATTTCCAGCTCCAGCCAAAGCAGCCCTGCCTGGGCCATGGCTTTGTTCTGAGGAGGGTGAGATGGTCAAAGGCAGCTCCTGCTCCCTCTTGCCAGCTCGTGGTGCCTCTGTGTCTGGCATGGTGCTGTTTGGGATGGATTGGAGCAGAAATTAGAACTGCAAAGGTGGTGTTGGAACCCAGGACATTGCTCTGGCTGCCCTGGAGGACTCCAGACCCTGGCAGGGGGCTCTGAGACCTTGGCATGGAGTCAAAGACCCCTGTGCTTTTGATTTTAGCCCATGGAAACAGTGCCCAACTTTGTGTGAGCCACAAGAGTCTGAGTAGAATGGCAGTGAATTTATCACAGGGTGAAAATGTAGAATTTTGGGGTTTTAGGATGGGGGTTCAGGAGGGAGGATGGAGGGATTTGGGTGAAAATTCCTCTGACTGTCCTGCAGGACTCCAGACCCTGGCAGGGGGCTCAGAGACCTTGGCACAGAGTTAGAAACACCTGTGCCTTTGATTTTAGCCCTTGGAAACAATGATCAACTTTGTGTGAGGAGTAACAAGACACAAAAGTTTGAGTAGAATGATAGAGAATTTATCACAGGGTGAAAGTTTAGAATTTTGGGGTTTTTAGAATGGGGGTTCAGGAGGGAGGATGGAAGAATCTGGGTGGGAATTCCTCTGACTGCCCTGCAGGACTCCAGGCCCTGGCAGGGGCTCAGAGACCTTGGCACAGAGCCCAAGACGCATGTGCCTTTGATTTTAGCCCATGGAAAAAACAATTACCAACTTTGTATGAAGATGTACAAGCCACAAGGGTTTGGATAGAATGATAGTTAATTTGTCACAGGGTGAAAAAGTAGAATTTTGGGGTTTTAGAATGGGGGTTCAGGAGGCAAGATGGAGGAATCTGGGCATGTTCTGTCCCTCCACCTGTTTCTTCTTGTCCTCCATCTTCTGCTGTGATGGTGGCACTTTTGGATTGGTTTAGAGCAGAGACAGACTGTCTGACATAGGTGATAGGTATTGGGAAATTATTGTAAATAAAGTACAGGTTGTTTTTAGTATAAAAAGCCAACACCGCCCCAAAGGCAGGGACTGTGCCACAACCTGACCTACTGGACAGATCTCAGCAGGTCCAAAAGGGAATATAACAGATAACAGAAAATAAAGAACCTCGAGAACCAGAGCTGAGGAATCCTGGTTTCTTCTTTGAGCAAGTGGCTGGGAAAAAAGAGACATTTTAATAACCTCAGGAGCCATTCCAACAGCTCAGAACCTGAGTGGTGTTGTTGTACCTCCATGGAGAATCAAAGCCTGATTTTTCTCTTTAGCTGGGAATTAGCTGGGGGAGTGACTCACTCTGCCAATGCTGCCTGCACGATTATCCAGCTTGGGCTCCTCACTCACCCTGCTCCGGTTGCTCTTGGCCAAATTTAAGATTTGTGATTTGGTTGCTTTTGCTAAGCTGCTGAGGGGATCAACAAGAGAGGTGGGAGTAACTGTTGGGAAAAATCAGGGATTTCATGGCATTGCCAGAATTCCAGAGCTCAGCCTGGCCTGGCTTGTGGCCTCCTGTGACCGTGCTCACAGGGGTCTGAGGATGAGGGGAGAGACGAGGATCTGACTCCATGTTTCAGAAGGCTTGATTTATTATTTTATTATATATATTACATTAAAACTATACTAAAATAATAGAAGAAAGGATTTCATCAGAAGGCTGGCTAAGAATAGAAAAAGAAAGAATGATGACAAAGGTTTGTGGTTCAGACTCTCTGTCCGAGCCAGCTGACTGTGATTGGCCATTAATTAGAAACAAGCACATGAGACCAATCACAGATGCACCTGTTGCATTCCACAGCAGCAGATAACCATTGTTTACATTTTGTTCCTGAGGCCTCCCAGCTTCTCAGGAGGAAAAATCCTAAGGAAAGGATTTTCCATAAGAGCTGTCTGTGACACCTCCTTTTTTCGCCAGGAGAGATCAAACTCCATGAGCTTTGGATCTGCTGTCTGTGGCAGATTAATGTTTCTGTTCCTCTGGAGCCCAGGGCTCAGAAATAATGCCCTGGTGAGAGGCACATCCAAACAGTCCATAGAAAGGTCACGATAACAATTGCAGGAGCGCAATAAAAGCAATTAAGTATTCACAGCAGCTGATTCCTTGCTAAGGGTGGAGAGATCCCATCTTGGAGAGGAGCAGAGGTCAGGCAGCAGGAAGGCGAGGAGCATATTTGATGTGGCAGGGAGTGAATTCCCCGATTTGCGCAGGGTGAGTGTCCCTCTGATCCGTGCTCAGGGCTGGGCAGGAGCAGGGATCAGCGCGGATTATGGAGAATCCTTCTTTCACACCTGCTCTGAGGGCTGGGAGGTGAAAACCTGCAGGGCTGGGAGGTGAAAACCTGCAGGAATTTGAGGTGAAAATCCACAGGGATTTGTGATATGGAGAGGCAGAGATGTTCACCAAAACCCAGTGGTGGTAGAAGACCTTGGGGAGAGGGAGCAGCAGCAGGATGGGGGAGGCTCCTCAGCAAGGAGGGGAAGGTGCTCACCCTCTGTGGCTTCAGCAGCTCATCTCTGGGCAGAAGGGAGCAGGACGGGAGCATTCTGGGGTGAATGGAGCGTTCCTGAGCAGAAAAGAGCAGGATGGGAGCATTCCTGGGCAGAAAGGAGAAGATTCCTGGGCTGAATGGAGTGGAGTTGGAGCATTCCCGTTAGAAAGGAGCACAACGGGAACATTCTGGGCTGAAAGGAGTGGGATGAGAGCGTTCTGAGCAGGGCTGGAGCATTCCTGAGCAGAAAGGATTAGGATGGGAGCATTCCTGAGCAGAAAGGAGAAGGATGGGAGCATTTTGGACAGAAAGGAGCAGAATGGGAGCATTTTGGACAGAAAGGAGCAGAGTGGGAGCATTCTGGGATGAAAGGAGCAGGATGGGAGCATTTTGGGCTGAATGGAGCATTCCTAGGCAGAAAGGAGGAGAATGGGAGCCTTCTGAGGTGAATGGAGCAGGATGGGAACATTCTGGGCTGAATGGAACAGGGTTGGAGCATTCCTGAGCAGAAAGGAGAAGGATGGGGAGCATTTTGGGCAGAAAGGAGCAGGGTGGGAGCATTCTGGGATGAGTAGAGCAGGATGGGAGCATTCCTCACCTGAATGGATCAGGATGGGAACATTCCTGGCTGAAAGGAGCAGAATGGGAGCATTCTGGGGAGAAAGGAGCAGAATGGGAGCATTCCTGGGCTGGATGGAGCATTCCTGGGCTGAAAGGGGAAGGATGGGAGTATTTTGGGCTGAAAGGATCAGGATGGGAGCATTCCTGGACAGAATGGATCAGGATGGGAACATTCCTGGCTGAAAGGATCAGGATGGGAACATTCCTGGGCTGGAAAGAGGCAGGATGGGAGCATTCTGGGCTGAATGGAGCATTCCTGGGCAGAAAGGAGCAGGATGGGAGCATTCTGGGCTGAATGTAGTGGGGTGGGAGAATTTTGGGCTGAATGGAGCAGGATGGGGGTGTTCCTAGGCTGAATAGATTGGGGTGGGAGCATTTTGGGCTGAATGGAGCAGGGTTGGAGCATTCCTGAGCAGAAAGGAGCAGAGTGGGAGCATTCTGGGGTGAAAGGGGCAGGATGGGAGCATTCCTGGGCTGAATGGAACAGGATGGGGGCGTTCCTGGCTAGAAAGAAGAAGGATGGGAGCGTTCCTGGGCTGAGTGGAGCATTTCTGGGCTGGGTGGAGAAGGATAGGAGCATTCTGGGCTGGATGGATTAGGATTGGAGCATTCTGGGCTGAATGGAGCAGGATGGGAGCATTCTTGGGCTGATGAATGGATTTGGGATGGGAGCATTCCTGGACTGGATGGAGCATTCCTGAACCACAAAGAGCAGGACGGGAGCATTCCTGGGCAGAAAAAAGCAGGATGGGAGCATTCCTGGACTGGATGGAGCATTCCTGGGCAGAAAGGAGCTGGATGGAGCATTCCTCACTCCACAGGCTCTCTCTGCAGGCCTGTTCCTTCAGCCCTGCCAAAGGGTTTGTAGCTGCATCCTCTGCTGTGCAAAGGCAGCGTTCTGCTGCCAAGGTGATGGTGTAACTGAGACTGAAGGCCTGTGTGTGTGCAAAACCCTGCAGGGTTCGCAATGGGAGCAGGAGCAGCCGTCCTCAATCTGCTCTTTTTGTGCTGCTGGATGAACCTCAGGGGGAAATTCAGAAAGAAAACACATTTCCTGTGCCAAAGGTAAATGTTGGGGCATTTCTGGGGGCAGTGTGCAGGGCAGGATTGGTCCCTCAGTGCTGGGTGAGTGGGTTTGGGCACAAACCATCACCTCCAGCACTGCCAGGGCTCAGGAAGCAGCTGGGATTTGTGCACCTGGTGTTTGGATCTGCAGCAGAGCTGGGAAAAGGACCCCAGTGCTGGGATCTCAATATTCTGCTGGGAAAAGGATCCCAGTGCCTGGGTGTGACCGTGTTCACAGGGGTTTTCAGATTGGGGAAGAGACGAGGATCTGACTCCATGTAATAATAAATCAGAAGGCTGATTTATTATTTTATGATATATATTACATTAAAACTATACTAAAAGAATAGAAGAAAAGGTTTCATCAGAGGGCTGGCTAAGAATAGAATAGGAAAGAATGATAACAAAGGTTTGTGGCTCAGCTCTGTCCGAGCCAGCTGACTGTGATTGGCCATTAATCAGAAACAACCACATGAGACCAATCACAGATGCACCTGTTGCATTCCACAGCAGCAGATAACCATTGTTTGCATTTTGTTCCTGAGAACTGTCAGCTTCTCAGGAGGAAAAATCCTAAGGAAAGGATTTTTCATAAAACATGTCTGCAACACCTGGGTTGTCAATCTTCTGCTGGGAAAGTGCCTGGGATCTCAACCTTCTGCTAATAACAGCACTCCAGGGGAATGGAGCCTTTCCTCAGTGCTCTGGTGGTGCTGCCCAGGGCTGGCAGGCACAGCTTGGAGGGGAGAGAGGCAAGGAGAGCTGTCAGTGCTGCCTGGGGCTGGCCAATCTCCTGGTGCTGCTGCTCTGAGATGTTCTGGGATGATGTGGGAGCTGCTCTGGGAGGCTCTGGGATGATCTGGGATGCTCTGGGATATGGGAGCTGCTCTGGGATGGTGTGGAATGATGTGGGAGCTGGTCTGGGATGCTCTGGGATGTTCTGGGAGCTGCTCTGGGATGCTCTGGGATCCTGTGGGAGCTGCTCTGGGATGCTCTGGGATTCTCTGGGATGTGGGAGCTGCTCTGGGATGCTGTGGGAGCTGCTCTGGGATGTGGGAGCTGCTCTGGGATGCTCTGGGAGCTGCTCTGGGATCCTGTGGGAGCTGCTCTGGGATGATCTGGGATTCTCTGGGATGTGGGAGCTGCTCTGGGATGTGGGAGCTGCTCTGGGATGCTCTGGGAGCTGCTCTGGGATCCTGTGGGAGCTGCTCTGGGGTTCTGTGGGATGTGGAAGCTGCTCTGGGATGTGGGAGCTGCTCTAGGATGCTTTGGGATGATGTAGGAACTGCTCTGGGGTGCTTTGGGATGTGGGAGCTGCCCTGGGATGCTCTGGGAGATGCTCTTGGATGCTCTGGGATGCTGTGGGAGCTGCTCTGGGATGTGGGAGCTGCTCTAGGATGCTCTGGGATGGTGTAGGAACTGCTCTGGGGTGCTTTGGGATGTGGGAGCTGCTCTGGGGTGCTATGGGATCCTGTGGGAGCTGCTCTAGGATGCTTTGGGATGGTGTAGGAACTGCTCTGGGGTGCTTTGGGATGTGGGAGCTGCCCTGGGATGCTCTGGGATGTGGAGCTGGAGGGATGGAGTCACTCCCTGCTGTTAACCCCTGCCTGCCCTGTTTGCCCCTCTCTGTGTTGGGATGTTTCTTTAGCAGCAGTTTCACCTTTGTCTCTGAGCCTGGAGCAGGGCTGGGCACAGGCAGTGTAATTAAAGTTTGTTCAGACAAAGCTCGGTGGTGACGAGATGCAGCGTTGCTGAATCCACAAGGGGCACAATTAACTGATAAGAGTAAACTAATTGTTATTCATATTAAATTAGGGCACAGGTGATTTGGAAAATCTATAGACACTCCCATATGCTTTGCAGTTTTGCATTGCAGATTATGGTTTTATAAGGCCCTTCTGGGATTCGGATTAGAGAGGCAAAGTGTGGAGCTGTATCTAAACTGAACACACTCCTTCCTGATTAACTACATGATAAAAACATAAATGTGACCATCAGAGGATTTGTCACTGTTTGCATACTAATTTTTCTTTTCCAGGCATGAACACAACAGGGTTTTTTTTTAATATATCCCAGTGATTTTGTTTAGTGGCAGCTTGGTAAAGCCAGACAGGGTGACGTGATTGCTGTGTTGTCACACGAGAGTTTGGAGCTGGAGGTTGAGAGGAATGAGGGATTTGTCTTTCCAAACAAGCTGTGGGGCTGCTGGTAGATAAAACCAGCACTGGGAGAGAAAAGAAACAATGGGAAGGATTCCATTGATTGATGAATGGAAAAATAGATTTGCTTTTACAAATAAACTGTAGGTTTGTTGATCAATGAAATTAGATATTGAAATATGAAAGAAACAATGGGGAAAAACCCTAAATTCCATAAGAATTAAAAATTAAGAGGAGGGTTATACATTAGAGGGGAATCTTTGATATCAGGTGTTCTGGGAAGTCTGAACCTCTCAAGTACCTCAGAAAAGGGGAAACCCTCTAAATTCCGTAAGAATTTAAAGGCAGGGTTATACATTAGAGGGAATCTTTGGTTTCAGATGTTCAGGCAAGTCTGAACCGCTCAAGTGCCTCAACCAAGGGGGAAAGAGCGAAGGGAAATGTGGCTGGAAATTGGGATAAAAAGGAGGCTGCATCCTCCAAAAATTGGAGAGACCCCAGGGGATGCCCCATGGCCTCTGCCTTGATTGGGATAAAGTTCCAGGACTGCTCTGTCTCCTTTTTGGACATCAACCTCTGGTGTTTGTGGATTAATTTTCCTAACAAGGTTAAACAGCAAGGAATGGGGACATGACAGGGACATGACTGCCACAGGAGCTGTCTCTTTTGTGCCATGCCCCCACAGTCTGGATATTTGCAGGGCTGTGCTCACCCTGCCAAGATGAAGTGAGGCTGCAAAGCGGTTTAGTCTCTCCACACAGCCTGGGCAAGCCAGGCTGGAGCTTTTGGAGCAGTTCTGTATCAGGCTCTGTTAGTTTAAAACATCTCTGAAATGAATATTTATAAATGGGACACGAAAAAAGAATCTAAATTGCTTGTGTGATCTTGGGACGTGAGATATTATGATTATTTATGCGCCTCTATGTCTCGCTTTATCAGTTCATTGTGTTGCAATCCCAGAGTGTCACAAGCTGCTCTTGAAGAAGGTTCTCTCTCAGTTAGAGCCAAAACTGCCTGGAGAAGCAGTGGTGGGAAATGTGGGGACAGCAGGGCAGGAAATGGGGCAGAGGATGAGCCAAGAGCCCAGATGGAGTGTTAAGGAGAGAGAGATGCAGGCTTGGACTGGCTGCTGACCCCTAAAAACAAAGAATCTGTGACTTTTGTCATCCCGAAATCCCCAGCTGGAGTTGTCTCAGCTCACCCGCTGTCGGGGAAGACGAAACAGGAAAGCCTTATCAATATGATAGTCTGGCAAAAGATTTTGAGAATATGGAAACTATAAGCGAGATTGAAATGAAAGCAAGCTTTGAGATCCCTCAGTTACTGAACAACTGGAAAACAATGGTGTGGCTGGCTGAAGGTGATCCCCTTTTGATGGAATAATACCCTCTGCTTGCAGACAGGCCCAAGGGTCAGAGCAGACCCTACAGCTTGGCAGAAGGGGCCCAAAGAGGAGTTTTTAGGGTTTAAAATGTAACACAGGATGATAATGTAATGATTCTTATAGGCTGTATGTAAATGCTGTAGGATTTGTGTATTGTACTAGATTGGTTAGTGAGAATCAGAATATTCAACACAGAAGATTTATTGTATTGGAATGGGAACCTCACTCTCTTACCCTTTTACTCTCTCACCCTCTCATCCTCTCTCCCCCTCTCTTCTCTCAGGCCTGCTCTGAGCTGTGGCTGGCAGCTCCCAGCAGGGCCCTGCACCCAGGCCCTTTGCAATAACCCACAAGTTCCAGCCCTGGCTTCAGAGATCTCTCATCTCCATCCATCCTGACCCTTCTACCCCCGACGCTCCTACACCTCTTGACCTGGCTTGATTTTTTTCTGTAAAGAGCTTTCTTATTTTGCCTTTTATTAAAACTTTTCTGTTTCCAGCACTACCACAGAAGCCATCCTTCTGATTTTATGCTTTCTAAAGTAGCTGAGCTACCTTGAGTGTGACACAGATCTCCAAGAGCTTATGAGACCTGGCTGGAAGAGACCATAAATCCCTCTGTCCATGGGGAGCTGCAGGCACAGCTCCCATCCCTGGGCTCTGAGCTGGTGCAGGCTCAGTGTCTCAGCAGGAGAGAACAGGGTGTTTCTGTTAGGCTGAGGTGCCTTCACTGGAGTAAATCCCGGTGGGAAAAAGCCAGGCTGGGGCTGGATTGCAGGGGAGAGCACCACCTGCTGATCCAGCACCACGGATCCTCCGCTCTCCTGTGCCTCCGACCTGCTCCTGAACCTGCTGTGCAGCATCCTGAGAGCTGCACCCACAGATCAGGGATCAGAAACATCCTGCATCCGCTGCCAGAGCCCCAGAGGGGTGGGCAGCTCCTCCCTGCTGCTGGGGAAGAGTCTTCCTGCCCCTGAGCCTGCTTGGTGAGTAATAGGGTTAGGGTTACAAGGACAGCCAGCACAGCGGGTGCTTGTTGGAGGGCGTTTTTGCCCAGTGTGCAAATGAAAACCAAAGCAGGAGCAAGGATCTGTCACAGAGAGTGGGAGGGAAGAAGGGAGCACCATAAACAGTGGGCTGTGGTTTGGTGGGATGGAGGGTGAACACAATTTTTCAGTTTGGTTTCTGGCTAGGAGCAGCTACAAACACTGTGGGAAGAAGGGGAGTGGTGTTAGGTTGGCAAAGTGGCCAGAATTTGGCGTTTTGTTCCTCTCACAACCTCTGGGTTGTCATGCAGGTGAGAGGGACCATCAAGTGACACAAACACACACAGAGGCCATTGCTCCATCCCTCTGGATGAAAATTACAGCATGACATACCCAGAGCGGCTCCTGGTGATCAGAGCAGCAGAACAACCGTGCAAAGACACTGCCCTGACATTTGTTACAGAGACACTGCCCTGGCATTTCCCAAGGCTGAGCCTTTGAACCAAGAGCAGGGCTGGCTCTAAGGAGCCCAGGGCTGGCTCTAAGGACTTCAGGGTTGGGTTTCAGCATCTGGCCCATGCCACTGCTCTCCCTGTTTGTGCAGGCAGTGCTGTCTCCAGTCCTGCACCACAAGGTGATGATAGCCTGGGGAAACTCCCTGAGGGGAGGAAGAGGAGGCAGAAATAATGCTGCTGGGGTGTGAAGCTGTGGCTTGAGCAGCAGCAGAGGCTGACAGCTCTGTGGTCAGGAATCTCAGGGATCTCTCCAGCTGCTCCCCGCCTGTGTGTGCCCTGCTGAAGCACACTGTCCTGGATTGCCAAGCAAATTTTGTTTTCTTTGCCATCTGGATGGCAGCTGTCTTCTGTCAAGTGGGCAGTTTTCCTTGTCTCTTCCACAACCACTTCTCCCTCCAGGGGCCATCTGCTGATAACAGCTATTGAATGTCCCTGCATGGCTGATGAGAACTACAGCATCCCATTGGGACGTGTGAGCCCAGAGGGAGGAGCCAAGCATTCCTACCTGGATATAATCTGGAGATTCTGGAACACCAGCCAAGCATTCCTGCCTGGATATAATCTGGAGGTTCTGGAACACCAGCCAAGCATTCCTGCCTGGATATAATCTGGAGATTCTGGAACACCAGCACGGCTTCTCCACTGGATTCCCCAGAGGAACAGCAGCTGCCTCTGCCCCTGGATCTTCAGAGGAGAGACTGCACCTTTCTCCAGGATCCCTGCTCCAGCAGAACCACCCCTGACACTGCAGGAGGGCTGAGCCACAATTCCCATGGGACTGCTGCCAGCACCCTGACCCACAGGGTGTCAGGTTGGGTTCTAACTCTGGCAGTGTTGGTTTAATTACTGCATTGTTTATTTTATCCTTTTATTTATTCCCTAATAAAGAACTGTTATCCCTGCTCCCATATTTGTTAACTGAGAGCCCCCCCTTGATTTCAAATTTATGAAATTTGAAGGGAGGGGGGTTTACATTTTTTCTGTTTCATTTTCTCCTGCCTTCCTCAGCAGACACCTGTCTTTCCAACCCAAGACACATACCCTGCTATTTACTGAGAACTGCCCTGGTGCTGTCCTTTTGCCCCTCACAGCCCTGGCTGATGAGCTGGTTGTTCACTGGGGAGAGGCACCACTCCTGTCCATGCCTGGCCCCGAGCACAGACACTCCCAGCACTGCCAGATGGCAAACACAGGGAGAGGAGAGCAGGGAGCTGCAGCTCTGCCTCCTCACAGGAAAAAAACCTGGAGGGAGCGAGCCTGCCCCAGCCCTGCTGCTGCCTGGCTGTGGAGTTGGGAAGGGCAGGACAGAGCACGGTCAAGGACTGAGCCCTGAGCCCCAGGGTGGCTGGGACAGCGCAGAGTGTGGGGCTGGGAGCATCTCCTTTAGGTTTGCACGTGCCTGCAGCCCTGTGGAAACAAACCTTACATAAACCTAGCCGGAAGCACAGCATTAATATTTTAAAAAATGACATTTAAGGCATTGGATGTGTGCTGTGCTCTCCAGCAGCGTCTCTGTGTCTGCGTGTGCGCGCTCACGCTCCGGGCTTTGTTTTCCTTTTATAGTGGATTGTTGTGTGTATGTGTTTTACTCGGGGTGTTCTGTGCTATAATAAGAAGGGGGAGGGAGCAGGGAAATGCTGCTCTGTTTATACACACTGCTGTCAACAGCGATGCTGCCTCTTCCAGACTCACATCCTCCCTGGAGCTCCTGGATCCAGGCAAAGATTCCCCCCTTGATCCCAAGATCCTGCAGGACTGCCTGAGCCTCTCCTCCCATTCCCTCTCCTGGAATTTGGCCCAGGGGAGTGGCACAGCCCCATGCAGGGTGCAGACAAGTGGATATGTGAAGGTTCAAAGGGACAACCTTGGCAAATGTCAGGGCAGTGTTTTTGCATGGTTGTTCTGCTGCTCTGATCACCAAGAGCAGCTCCGGGTACGTCACGCTGGGATTTTTGTCCACAGGGATGAAGCAATGCCTCTCTTTGCCCCTCCTGAGCTTCCCTGATACTTTTCCCAATGCTTTCCACCTTTGTGAGTCTTCTAAGGCACTGGTGCACGGCTCAGCCTGAAATGTTACTGCTCACCCACAATTTTATAAATCTCAGGTGTAGCACATCTCCTTCCCCTCCCCCCTGAATTTTGATGTGTTTAGGTTTTGTGGCAGGAGCATTTTTATGCCTCTTCTCATTTTTATTTTTTTCCCTGAAATATTCAGTGAATTTGCCCTTTTCTCATTCTGATATGGGCCTCAAGGGACAGATCCCTCCTATCCATCTCCAGCATGCCATAACAGCCTGGGACAAGCTGGAAAAGCACTGGGTCTGAATCCACCCTTTTGATATAAATGGACATTATGCATTTTTAATAGACATGGAGCTCAGTGAAACCCTTAGTACTAGCTGAGCTGGCACAAAATTCCCAGGCAAGGAGTCTTTGGAGCTGATCTCTCCCTAGGTACCTTGCAGAAAATGAGACCAAGGACAAAAAAAGGCCACGTTTCCCTTTGATTGCAGGAGCTGCTGTGTTTTGCAGAGGGGGTGGCTGAGCAGGAGCTGCCTGGCTGTGCATGAAGGACTCTGGGCTGGCAGTTCTTGTTCATCCTGTTCTTCCACAAAGAAGGTGCAGCTTGCAGGGAGAGGCTGCTCAAAGCTCCTTCCTTCCAGCATCATCTTGGTCTGGAGGCATCATCTCCCTGCTTTGTCCAGCACAAGCTCATTTCCACCTGAGGCAGGGGTGGAAATATATATATTAGATATAAAATATATATATTATAAATTATTATATATTATATATTTATATTATATATTATATATCATAATATATATTCTATGTTCTATGTTCTATATTCTATATATTCTATATTCTATATTCTATATTCTATATTATATATTATATATTATATATTATATATTATATATTATATATTATATATTATATATTATATATTATATATTATATATTATATATTATATATTATATATATTATATTATATATATTATATTATACATATAATATATATATTCCTCACTTCAGGAATAAGGAATGTGGGAATCCTGGTCCCTCTGAGACTGCAGCTGGCCTTTGTCAGTGAGCCTGATCATTTGTGGGTGATGTTTGGGTTTCCAAACTTCTCAGCAGAAATCTCTGCATCCCCTGGAGATGCACAAGTTGAAGCTGGAGTCTGAATGCTGTAGGTTCAAAACCAAAAGGCCCAGTGAAAATTGTGGGAATTCCTGGTGAAAACCCCTGAGGTTGCCCCACGCTGTGGATCCCAGATTGCTGTGTACTCCAGCTTTCCCCAGTCACCAGAATGATGGGGTTTATTTTTTTTTTTTACTTTGTTCTTCCTTTTTTGGCAAAGCATAAGTAAATCTGTCTATACCTACAGGTTTCCATGGCACTGTAACCTTACAGAGAGGGAGCAGCAGGGGAGGATCTGTGGATCTGTGCACGTCCACTGTGGAACAGGGAGAGATAAATGGGGGTGCTTGGAGGGGATTGATGTGGTTGGAAGCAGCTCAGGACAGGGGAAAGGTGCCTCACCCCCAAGCTCAGCAGTGACTTTTGGCTCAGGTTAAACTGCCCGGCTGCCATTTGGAGGCACACTCGCTGTGGGGTTCAGCCAGCTGGGAGAGATCTGCTTCTGAGCTCCCAAAGGGCAGGATCAGGGGATCAGACCTTTGCTCTCCCTGTGCCCTCAAGCCCTGCGTCCTCCAAGTGATCCCCACGGAGGAAGGGAGCATCCTCGTGTTCTGTGCATGGACAGAGGTCACAAACAGGTCCTGCACATGTCAGAGCTCAAGGGCAGCCCTAGGCACATCCAGAGCCTCCTTCCCATGGGAAAACGCTCCTGCTGCCATTTGTCCAGTGCCAGGACCCTTGGACAGCCCCCAGGAGGGACATGGGGCTGCTCAGTGTTTGGGTGGGGATGGCTGAGCAGGGCTGTGGGAAGGCTGGTGCTGCAGGGAAGGGAAGTAGGATGAGGTGCAAGGAGGGCTGGCCACTGCTCCCAGAGCCTGGCTGGGCTCAGCTGGGAGCCACCAGCATGGGCACGGGCAGAGAGGAGCTGAGGGGACTGCTCTGAAGAGCTGGAAGTGGAGCCGAGCTCTGCCTGTCACCCTGAGGGCTGGAGGGGAGCTTTGCCTTGCATCCAACACATGGCCACCTTCTGAGCTTCCTCTGAGCAATGCTGAGCCCCCTCACCAGCCAGAGCCTCTCCATCCCCATGCCATCCCATCGCATCCCATCCCATGGATCCCACCCCATATCCCATCCCATCCCCATCGCATTATGCCATCCCATCCAATTCTATGGATCTCATCCCATCCCATGGGTCCCATCCCATCCCCATTATCCCATCCCATGGATCCCATCCCATCCCATCCCATTATCCCATCCACCCCATTATCCCATCTCATTCCATCCCATCCCATCTCATCCCATCCCATGGATCCCATCCCATCCCATCCCATCCCATCCCATCCCATCCCATCCCATCCCATCCCATGGATCCCATCCCATCCCATTCCGATTATCCCATCCCATGGATCCCATCCCATGCATTATCCCATTATCCCACCCCATCCCCTCTCTCCCCGGCCCCGCAGCCCTGGCTGTGCTCAGGGTGAGCAGAGCAGATCCGATTCCTCCCGGGGCCCTTCCCCGGCAGTCGCTGTCGCTGTCGCAGGTTGCGGTGCCCCTGCCGGAGCGGCATCAATTGGTACCGACCATTCCCCGAGCATCCCCTCCTCTGGCAGCCACAGCCTGCCGGCGCTGCTCTGGACACAAAGCAGCCACGCTCTGCCTCCTTCCTCCCGCATCCCGCTGGCCTCCTCCTCCTCCTCCTCCTCCTCTTCCTCCTCCTCCTCCTCCTCCTCCTCCCTGTTTGCTCGCTCTCTTTCTCCCCCGAACGCCAGGCTGCAGAAGGCAGACCTGCGAGCCGGAGCACAGCGAGGAGCTCCCCGAGGCTGCTCCTGGCCGAGGGAAACGCGGGCAGGGATGCGATGAAGCAGCGCCGTGCTCGCTGCCTGGATTAAGAAAGAAAACATTAAAAAAAAAAAAAAAAAAAAACCTAAACAAAGCGAGAAAAGCACCACAAAGCCGGACGCAACAAACGAGGCGGAAAGGGGGGGAGAGAAGGAGGCGGAGGTTGCTGGATGGGCGAGGAGCCGCTTTGAATCGTGCCTCTGTTCGCAGGGATTAGAGCATGAATGGGAGCAGCTTCCCGGCCGCGATGGAGACAGAAGGCGGCTCCGGCTGTGCTCACAAGGTAACTCTGGCTGCCTCCCCCGGCTGCATGGCTGAGCCGAGCAGGACACGCATCCTTTCTGCGCGGGGTGTGTGTGTGGATGCAGCGGGCAGGGCACGGGAGGGAGCCGGAGATGCTCGGAGCGGTTTTCCCTCCCCTCCCAGCGCAGTGAGAGGGCGCAGAGCGGGTCCGGGGGGCTGCGGTGCTGGAGATTCACTTTGCCCTCGCTTTGCCCGAGGACACCGAGCTGCTTTCCCCGGGGATCGCTCCAGGAGCTCCCAGCATCGCCCTCCCGACCCTGCGTGCCCCGGCGTCCCTGGGGCTCTCGGTGTCTCTGCATCCTCCCGAGCATCCGTGCACAATGAGGGGAGGGAGGTGAGGCCACCCGGAGTTGCTGTTCCCCTCCCTTGGTCATCCTCTGCCTTTTCTTCGCACCGACAAGGGATGGGATGCGGGAGGAGGGGGAACTGGAATCGCTTTCATTCGTGCCAGCAGCGCCGGGAGCCAACTTTGAGGCTGCCTAAAGGGAAAAGCTTCCCGAGTGCTGTGGTTTATTGGGGGGAGAGGAGATGGCTGAGCAAGGCTCAGAGGAGGGATGTCTGTGTTGTGGCGTGGAGTGGGAGTGGGAGGGGATGGGAACCAGTGGTTGTGAGGGAGAAAGTCAGGGCTGATCAATGAAGCTGCCCACAGATGATGCCTTCCTCTCCCTGCTGGGCCTCTCTGTGACTCAGTTCCTGGGTCTCTGACCGTGAAACTCCGAATTTCTCTCAGTCAGGGCAGGCAGCACAACTTCAGACAGGGCTGGGAGGTGCCTTTGGCCAGATGTTGGGGAAAGCCCCGAGGAGAGCCCGATGCTCGCAGCTGTGGAGCCCCTCCCCAGTTATCCCCAGCGATCCGAGCCCTTTCCTGGCCATCCCTCACTACCTCGGGCAGGATCCTGCTGCTGCCACATCCATTTGCAACCATTCCCCTCCTCCCCGTGCCTCCAGGGGCTGCTTGATGGCTCCTGGCACGGCGTTAGGAAGCGTTTGCTTTGATTGCTGAAATAACGACGTGTCCCAGAAGTCCCCACTGGTGCGAGCACATCCTGAGCCCCAGAGTGCCACCAGTCCCTGTCAGAGCCCGGCTGTGCAGGAACAGTAATGCAGGAACATTCAGGGAGTTTGTGGCCCAATGTGAGGCACTGGCAGAGACTCTGGAGTCTCTTGCACTGCTCTGCACACACTTGGGTTTTTGGTGTCCCTGAGCATCCACCTGAGTGAGTGGATTCACCAGGATTTGGCTGGAAGGTCACAAGGGCTGGGGTTTCTTGGCTTACCTGGCAGAGATGGAGCTGAAAGGGTGTGGAGAGGAAAATGGAGGCACTGGGGAAAATATCTTCTTTCTGTGTGAAACCCCAAACTCTGGTGTCTGTGCCAGCCTTGAGGGATGCAGATGATGTTCTGGTGAAGGAATTCAAGCAGGATTAGTTCTGTGGTAGAGGTTTGGAAATGGCCAAAGCCAGCAGGACAGTGGCTGTTGCTATAATGGGAAGGCAGCTGATCAATAAGTTTATTTTCCTGTTTGAATATTTATGGGTGTGGGGAAGGCAGAGGAAGAAGATGCAGTCAGTGATGTCGGCTCTGGGTACGTTCCCATTCCAAAAGGATTTGAATTCCAATTCCTGGATTACAAATCCCTTCCTACAAATCCTCTCCATGGGCATTCCTGGGGGGATCCCTGCAGTGCCCTGACAGCTTCAGTGTGCAGAACAGGGGACACAAACGTCATGTTTGGCTTCTCTGGGACAGAAAAGCCAGAGGGTCTCCATGAGGGTCTCCATGAGGGTCCCTCTCAGTGTAAAAGTCCCCAGGAGGAGAGGGGTAGAGCTTTCCCACCTGGCTTCCCAAAGTTTCCTGACCCACCAGAAACTCAGAGTTTCCCATCCCATATCCCATCCCCATCCCCATCCCATGGATCCCATCCCATATCCCATGCCCCATATCCCATATCCCGTATCCCGTATCCCATATCTCATATCCCATATCCCCTATCCCATATCCCATATCCCATATCCCCATATCCCATATCCCATACCCCATACCCCATATCCCATATCCCATACCCCATATCCCATATCCCATATCCCATATCCCCTATCCCATATCCCATATCCCGTATCCCATATCCCATATCCCATATCCCCATATCCCATATCCCCATATCCCATATCCCATACCCCATACCCCATATCCCATATCCCATACCCCATATCCCATATCCCATACCCCATATCCCATACCCCATATCCCATATCCCATACCCCATATCCCATATCCCATACCCCATATCCCATACCCCATATCCCATATCCCATACCCCATATCCCATACCCCATACCCCATATCCCATACCCCATATCCCATATCCCATATCCCATATCCCATACCCCATATCCCATATCCCATATCCCATCCCATATCCCATATCCCATATCCCATATCCCATATCCCATCCCATATCCCATATCCCATATCCCATCCCATATCCCATATCCCATACCCCATATCCCATTTTGCCTTTTGAGATGATTTTGCTCTGTCTTGCCCTTGTTCTATTTCTACTGGCTCAAAAAAAAGTTGTGCAAAAAAAGCAATTTTTAGTTTTTCCAACAAAACCCAGTGGGCAGATCTGAATCCAGAGGAGGATAGGATGGGGTCCTTTCTTGCATTTCTGTGCATTTTCTGTGGCAGGGATGAGCAGTGCCAGAGGCTGCCTGGATTCCAGGGCTGCTTTTCAGCAAGAGGCCTGACCTCTGGGGATGCAGCAAGCCTTGGTCAGCATCTTCCTCTGTGGCCCTCAGTGGTTCCCTCACCCTGCAGGCCTTCATTTCCTGGCTCAAAAAGTTCAGTGGGCTGCACTGTAAGTTGTGTTTAGCTGGAGGAGAATTTAGTGGGGCTTTGATGTCTTGTGTCCTGGTGTGGTCGCCACAAAATGATGCCTTGGGAAGGCTGAGCTAGAGCAGAGGTTGGACAGAGCTAAAGAATAGAGCAGGGATTTATTAAAAGGATCTCCTCAATGGATGCACCTTGGGCAGCACAAGAGCCCAGCCAGGGCTGCACCCAAGGTGAACCAAAATGGTCCCAAAATGAACCCAAGATGAACCAAAATGGCTCCAAAATGAACCCAAGATGACCCAAAATGGTCCCAAAATGAACTCAAGATGAACAAAAATGGTCCCAAAATGAACCCAAGATGACCCAAAATGGCCCCAAAATGAACCCAAGATGACCCAAAATGGCCCCAAAATGTACCCAAGATGAACAAAAATGGTCAAAAAATGAACCCAAGATGACCCAAAATGGCCCCAAAATGAACCCAAGATGACCCAAAATGGCCCCAAAATGCACGAGCGCTCCCGGGGTCTCTCCCTGGGATCAGTTCTGCTCCATTTGCACCTTGCAGTTCATTGTCCCATCCCAGCTTTAGCCCAGGCAGTCCCACCCTGCTTGTTTTTCTCTCTCCAGCCCACGGGGTTTGTGCTCCTGG
Organism: Melospiza georgiana; assembly: GCF_028018845.1. NCBI lineage: Eukaryota > Metazoa > Chordata > Aves > Passeriformes > Passerellidae > Melospiza > Melospiza georgiana. Next base: position 2,923,108 of record NC_080456.1, on the reverse strand, counting down.
GCTGAGATTTGGATCATTTCTCCTTGGTGCCCAGCTGGAGCAGGAATTGTTTTGTCTCCCTGCTCTGTGCACAGAGCTCAGCATCCCCTGATGTGAGCCCAGACCCACACACTAAAGCAGCACAGAATGTGAAAAATAGAAAAGCCAAAACCTGAGGCATCAGCTTCAACCCACCCCAAGGCAAAGCTTTTCCTGGGATCCATGTCCTTGGAAGGTGCCTCTGTGGCTCCTTTTTCTCTGGGATGTGTTTTCTGATCATGTTCTGCCTGTGGAGATCCTGGATCAGCACCTGCCCGTGCTTTGCTGCTGTGGTGGCAGGAGGAGTGACCCATGCCAGGCGGGCTGAAGGGTGAGGATGGACTCTCCCTTTTCCTCCTGCATTCCTTGACTTTTTGTGTTTGGGTTGGCCATCAGGGCTGGATTCCCCTCCAGGAGCTGAGGAGGGATTTGCTGAGCAGAGACCATGGGATGGGGTCCTTAATTTGTCTCCATCTCTTGCTGGAGACCCAAGGAGCAGCCCCAAGTGCTGGCAGTGCCACAGGGTGGGGGTCACTGTGGAATACATCTGCTCCAGCTGTGCTGGGAACTCCTCATCCCCAGGGAATGACAGAGGGGGCAAAGAATTCCCAGTGCTGGGGAGCTCACCCTGCTCTCTCAGTGCTCTGTCACAGAAATTCAACCACTTCAGCCCTCCTCCTACCCTCATCCCTCTCCCTCTGTGGGTTTTTTGGTTGTACCAAGTGTCACTTCCCAAAAGACTTTGTTCACAGACTCAGGAAATTATTATTATACACCTTAAAGCACAAGTCCACTCCCTTTTTTTCCATCCTGGAAGTTAATTCCTTCCCCCTGCACAGTTCTGGGCAGAAATACACCTTAGAGCACACTTCCACAGCCATTTTTGCATCCTGGAAGTGAGTTCCTTCATTCTGCACAGTTCTGGGCAATAAAACACCTTGGAGCACACTTCCACAACTGTTTTTTACCATCCTGAAAGAGTTCCTTCCCCCTGCATAGTTCTGGGCAGGAATACACCTTAGAGCACATTTCCACAGCCATTTTTGCATCGTGCAAGAGTTCTTTCCCCCCGCACAGTTCTGGGGAGTAAAACACTTTGGAGAACATTTCCACACCCATTTTTCTATCCTGGAAGTGAGTTCCTTCATTCTGCACTGTTCTAGGCAGCAATACACCTTAAAGCACAATTCCAGACCCTTTTTCTTTTCCATCTTGCAAGTGAGCTCCTTCTCTCTGCACAGTTCTGAATAGTAGAATACCTTAGAGCACACTTCCACAGCCATTTTTCCACCCTGGAAGTGAGTTCCTTCCCCCTGCTCAGTTCTGGGCTGGAATAGACCTTGGACCACATCTCCACACCCATTTTTTTTCCACGCTGGAAGTGTGTTCTTTCCTTCTGTGAAGTTCTGAGCAGTAAAACACCTTAGAGCACATTTCCACACCCATTTCTCCGTCCCGGAATTGAGTTCTTTCATTCTGCACAGTTCTAAGCAGTAGAACACCTTAAAGCACACTTCCACACCCATTTTTTTTTTCCATCCTGCAAGTGAGCTCCTTCCCTCTGTTGTGAGCAGTAAAACACCTTGGAGCACAGTTCCACACCCATTTTTCCATGCTGGAAATGAGTTCCTTCCTCTTGCACAGCCCTGTGAATTTGTCCTCCCCCTGTTCCTGCCCTGTCTGGGTACCACAGAGCCCTGAAGCCATTTCCCAGCTGCTGTGGTGCCTTTGAAATCCCTCCAGCTCTGCTCTCCCTGCGAGCCACGGCCAACACAACACGATCTGCCTGGCTGTGGCAGCAGAATAAATAGGAAATGCTCGAGATCCCCCTCCTGCCTGCATCTGAGCTGTTCTCCTAAAGTCAGGACAGGAGCTAAGCTTCTGGCTAGGGATTTTTGTGCTGTTCTTGAAAAGCAGTGCAGAGGGAATTGAAAGCTGAGGCTCAGAGGGAGAAGCTTGCTCACCTCCAAAAAATGGGGAACCCTTTGCCTCAGTGTTCTGAAGATTGGGGTGTCACTTCAGGTAGGTTCAGCTGTAAAGAAAAATAGGAATTTCCAGGGTGAAGCTCTTCTGATCTAAAGGAATTCGCCTAAAATACAGCAAGTTGTTGTTTGCAAAGAGAATAAAGACAGGCAGCTCTGCTGAGGGGACCTCCCTGCTCCTGTGGCCCTGCGGGGAGCAGGAGAATGAGGAACACTTCACCCTCTGACAGGAGACAGAGCCATGGGATTGGTCTCAGTTTCCTTGCTGGACATCATTCCTAAATGCCCTGCAGGTTCCTTTGGCACCTGAAAGGCAAAAAAAAACCCCCAAAAAACAGCAAAAAAAAAAAAACCCACCAAAAAAACCCCAACCTCCCCCCCGCCAAAAAAAAACCCCAAACAAACAAAAATCCCCAAAAAACAAAAAACCAAAGCACCAAAAAAACCCAACAAAACAAAACAAAAAAAAAGGCTACTCCAGGAGAAACACCCCTGGAGTCTGCCTCACCTTCCATTGATCTGGAAAGAGCCCAGAGCAGAAGGAAGGATGCTGGGGCTCTGCTCTGCATTTCATGAATGGATGAATGTAGAGACACAAGAGGGGATTTGGAGGGGATTTGGAAGCCTGCTCCAGGATTTGTCTGGCACACAGAGCATTTATAATACTTCCAGCATTATCATAACATAATGCCAGCGTGATTTGGGGCCCGCTCGGGCTCTCAGTGAATAAAGAGCAGCGCTCCTGTCACCATTGGGGGACAGGGATCTCACTTGGGATGAGTTGGGGTTTGCTTGGTCCAGATTCTTGTCCTGGTGGCCCCAAGCAGGGCCTGGGATGCTCTGATGTGCTGCTGTGAGGAACTGGGGCTGCTGGAGGGTGTCAGTGTCACAGTGGGTGAGTCTGGTGTTTGTTGGTGATGGAGAGAGACGGGGAGACTGACTTAGTGATCAGAATCTGATTTTATTGTGGGATACAAACACTGATATACTATTTCAGGGAGACTAGTGATGTGTACTACAATGATTAGGTTAAAATCACACAAACTTATGCATATAACAACATCTCTTGCTTGCAGGGTTTAATGGGATTTCATTTTTCTAGTAAATCTGTTTGATTGAGTCTTCTTGCAATCCAGATCTAATTTTGAAAGTTCCCTTTGCTTTTGCCAAGGCATCCTGTTATCAAATCTGTGATGTTAGCCAGGTCCAAAGTCGTCATCTGTTTTGTGTCCCCCAACATTCCAACGCCCAGATGAAGGAAGGAATGATGAATCTGACTCCGTGTTCTCAGAAAGCTAATTCATTATTTTATGATACTATATTATATAAAAGAACACTAAACCAAACTATACTAAAGAATAGAGAAAGGATACAGACAGAAGGCTAGAAAGAACAATAAGAAGAACTCGTGACTCTTTTATAGATAAGATACAATAAACAACCTTGAGACTGAGAAATGAAGAGCTCTGACTCTTTCTTCAAGTGCCAGGCTGGGAAAAGAGAATTTTGAACTTTTCTTGGGGTCACTCTGAGCAGTGAGAGACCCTGACATTTGGCAGGAGCTGAGGGACCCTGAGGGACATCAGGCAGGGGTGAGAGGGAGGCTGGCAGGGCTGCTCCTCCTGTCCCTCACAGAATAACCATAAATCCCCCAAAAATGAGGGATCCAAACCAGAGCAGATCCCCTCTCCTCTCCCTGAGCAGCCAGCAGAAGGGATTTTGCCAGGCTGGGTGCACTATGAGCAGTGAGAGTACCTGCAGACATCTGGGGAGTGGGCAGGAGCTGAGGGACCCTGAGGGACATGGGGCAGTGGTGAGGGCAAGGCTGGCAGGGCTGCTCCTCCTGTCCCTCACAGAATAACCAGAAATCCCCCAAAAAATGAGGGAGCCAAGCCCTCTCCTGTGCCTGAGCTCAGGCTGGGAAGGGAGCAGCCAGCAGAAGGGATTTTGTCAGGCTGGGTGCAGTACCTGGAGACTGGTTTGGCTCATGAATAACTTGATATTTCTCCTGAATAATGGATGCACGTGATGGCTGCTGAGGCAGGGCTGGGAGGGGGCTGGGAGCCTGAGGGAGGGAGGGAGGGAGGGATGGGGCTGAGCTGGGCTGAGCTGGGGGCTGGAAAAGGGGCAGAGGGGATGTTTGGGTGTGAATGGGTGTGACTGAGGCAGAGAGGGGGCTTGGCTGGTGTTTTTGTGTCCTCTGCAGTCAGCAGGAGTATATAAGTGCATATTTACATAAAAATATATTCTATAGTCTATATATATAGTATATATGTATATATATTATATTCTATAATTACATTATATATGCATTACATTATATTACATTATGTATACATTCAATATAAAAAATCTATATTTTAATATATAGATTATGTTAAAAATGTAAATAGAGAGTATATAATATTGTCTATTATATACATTGTATATGTACACTTCATACATATATATACATACATATGTACATATAATACATATATAATATGTATTATATATGACAATGTATCAATAATATACATCAATAATTACATTAATAATATTATATTAATATTATTAATAAAAATATAAATAATAATAATATTATATTAATAATACATTCATAGTATGTGTTATTATATGTATTATATATGTAGTACATTATATATGTATGATATATTATATTATATTATATTATATTATATTATATTATATTATATTATATTATATTATATTATATTATATTATATTATATTATATTATATTATATTATATTATATTACATAACATTATATTGCATTGCATTGCATTACATTATATTATTACATTATATATGTATTATATATTATTAGTGCAATACAGCACTGCCCAGCTTGGGCTCTGGAGCTAGGGAAGGTGAATATTAGTAATTTGCACAATTTAAAGAATTCTAATTTATTAAGTTTTTTTATTTTTAAAATGTTTGCAAATATTTGCCATTTCTCTGCCTCCAAGAGGGGCTTCCCTGGCTGTGTCCATGGCAGGAGAGCAGTGTTTAAATCACAGGGGCTGTGAATAAATCCCAGCACAGTTTCTGCTGTGGGTCAGGACATTCCTGACCTGGGCGGGTTTGGGACAGTGCAGAGAGAGCTGTGGGGGTTTTTGGGGGTTCTGGCTGTGCTCAGAGCAGCAGCATGCTGTGAGAGGCAGCCTCTCTCTTCCTGGAGAGACAGCTCTCACCTGACTTTCTAGTGGCACGCTCTGCTTCTAATTTGGGAGAGAGGGAAGGAGAATCTGGCACAAGGCTGCCACCTCTGAGAGGCTGCCAGGCACTTTGTGGCGCTGCCTGCCCGCTCCCTGCAGCCTGGCATGCAGGAATATTCCCTCCCTCCTGCCATGCCCTGTGACCGTGTTCACAGGGGTTCCAGCATGAGGGAAGAGATGGGGATCTGACTCCACGTTTCAGAAGGCTTGATTTATTATTTTATGATATATATTACATTAAAACTATACTAAAAGAATAGAAGAAAAGGATTTCATCAGAAGGCTGGCTAAGAATAGAATGGAAAGAATGATAAAAATGGTTTGTGGCTCAGACTCTCTGTCCAAGCCAGCTGACTGTGATTGGCCATTAATTAGAAACAACCACATGAGACCAATCACAGATGCACCTGTTGCATTCCACAGCAGCAGATAACCATTGTTTGCATTTTGTTCCTGAGGCCTCCCAGCTTCTCAGGAGGAAAAATCCTAAGGAAAGGATTTTTCATGAAAAGATGTCTGCGACAATGCCTGGCTCCCAAGGAGGATGCAGAGCTCAGGAGAGGCTGCTCTGGGTGCTGTGGGCTGCTGGGGACAGTCCAGGGTTTATTCAGATGGGCTCTGATCCACTCGGATGGACAGCAGCTGGTTAAGGAGATTGGAGCCACACAAGTCACTGCTGATGAATAATTCTGCCTGTGTCTTTCCTATAATAGTGTCACATTCAGCAGGCATGACTCGGACATATTCATCTTCCCAGAGCGTGCAGCTCCTGGAGTGACCTCCTGTGAGGCTTTGGAAGTGTTGTCTTCTGTTTGTCACATCAAGGAGCATCACTCCTGACATGATTTTTAGCAGAGACAAAAAAATTACTGCTGAAATGGGGAGTATTGGAAAGATGGGTTGGAAGCTGTGTGGAAAAGGACAACTCTGAGAGCTCAGCTCACTCCTGGGTGGCCCACTTTGAAGCCTCATCTCCCTTGGAGTCAGTTATTCTAAGTTATTAGTTCCTTTAACTCTGAAATTCTCCCAAGTGCCAGCAGCCAGAGCTCAGAGAGGAGCACAGGGAAGGGGCCTGGCAGGCACAGCTGTGAACAAACCCACTGTGAGACGAATCCTCAGCAGCAAGGGGGACCTGCCTGGATCCTGCAGGTGGAGATTGTGTCTCTGCCCCCAGCCTGGCAGGCTGGCCTCAGGAAAGAGGAAAAATGGCAATAAAAGGTGCCTGTCTATAAATAAAGCCCCATTTCTGCCCTTTGTGGAGGCTGTGGCACTGAGAGGATGCAGGAATTGCTGTCAGGTGCTGGGCTCAGGGAAATGCTGCACACCATAAATCTGTTTTGGGGATTTTGGGGGTTTTGGACTGGCAGGACACGTGTGGGAGGGAAGCAGGGGGACCTGAACTCTGTCCTTTGGCTTTGGGAGATGTGGCAGCTGGGATTGGTGGCAATCCCCTGAAACTGTCACCCCACATGTGCACCTCCTTCCTTCCACCCATTTGCCTTCTGAAAATGCTGCCAGCACTGTTTCTGTCCTGTTTGTCTCATTCCAGAAGGCTCTAAAGGCAAGAGGCTCAGAGTTAATAAATAACTCACCTGAGAGCCTGGGTTATCCCAGGGCAGAGCAGGGTGGGATCTGGGTTATCTCTGTACTGGGTTATCCCACTGCTGGGAGCCCTGCAGGGCTGGGAGCCAGGCTGGGCACAGAGCCTGTGGGGTGGGGAACAATCCCAAAGTGGGATGGGATCAGCCTGTGGGGTGGGATAGAATCCACATTTGGGATGGGATCAGCCTGTGGGGTGGGGAACAATCCCCAAGTGGGATGGGATCAGCCTGTGGGGTGGGATAGAATCCACATTTGGGATGGGATCAGCCTGTGGAGTGGGATAGAATCCACATTTGGGATGGGACCAGCCTGTGGAGTGGGGAACAATCCCAAAGTGGGATGGGATCAGCCTGTGGAGAGGGGAACAATCCCAAAGTGGGATGGGATCAGCCTGTGGAGTGAGGTAAAATCCACATTTGGGATGGGATCCCCACGTGCCCCCTCTGCTGCTCCTGCTGTGGGACACTTTCACCTTGTAAATCTTGGGGTGCTTCCCAAAGCTGAGCTGCACTGGGGGGATGTGGGAAAAGGGAGTGCAGGGAACCCTGTTCCAGAGGCAGGATGGGAATCCATGGCTTCATTCTGTGCTGAGAACCAGCACACTCAGAGAGGCTGAGACAGAAAATTCTCTTTTTTGTCATCATGACAACAATTGGGAGGACCAGGAGTGCCCAGATGTCCTCTCTGATGTGCCACATCCCCATTTCCATAGCCTGCATTTCCCTGGAAGTTCCAATCCCTGGAGCTGCAGTGGCCCCATGCAGCTCTGCCACCCCCTTCTCTGTCTCAACCATCATTTCTGCTCTGGCTCATCATCAACTGAGTCAATGAGTTTAGTAACTGATGTTTTTAAAGATTAGTCATCTATAGGAATGACATTTGAAAGACTGACAGCTCCAATCAAATCACAAGGGCTGCTCTTGTGCTTGAAGTTGTTTAATTAAAATAAAAAAAAAAAAGGTAAAATCAACCTGACTAATTACGTGTGGTACAGCTGAGGGAAGCACAGACGTGGTCCTGGGAAGGGAGGAGCTGCCAGGGAGGTGGGGTGTGGGTTGGGCAGCCCTGAAGGGAGAGAGCTGGAGCTCTGTGGATGTTCCCTCCGCCCTGCTCCCTCCTTGGGCAGGGCCCGCTCTCTGCCAGGCAGGGCTGGTGACAGTGGTAATAATAATAATAATAATGACAACGCTGTGATTTGCCTGGTTGATTTGAGATGTGCCATAATTACTGCGTGATTACAATATTCTTAGAGCAGGGCTTACAAACCCCCCCAGCTCCTCAGAGCTCCCCAAGGGCTCATCTGGCACCTCACCTTGCAAGCAAAGCCTGCAGGGGAGTCTGGGTGTTACTGGGATATTTTATGAGAAATCCCTTTGCCAGGATTGCTTCTCCTGGCAAGATGAGAAGCTTCAGCTTCTCCATGTCCTGCTCCTCTGGAATGTGATTTAGACAATTATTTACTTAGCATGTGAATTGTTTTTAATTAATGGCCAATCACAGCCAGCTGTGTCAGACTCTGGTCAGTCATGGGTTTTTATTATTCATTCTTGTTTAGCCTTCTGAGGTCTCCTTTCTCTTTCTTTAGTATAGTTTTAGTGTATCATTTTCTTATATAATATAATATAATATAAATATAATGTAATGTAATGTAATAATATAATATAATATAATATAATATAATATAATATAATATAATATAATATAATATAATATAATATAATATAATATAATATATCAGCCTTCTGAGAACTTAGATTCTCATTTCTCACCTCATACAGGGGACCCCACAACACCCCAACATCTGGGTGTCTCTGAGACAGCTCAGGCTGTGCCAGGTGAGGGCTGTGTGCCCTCAGCCAGCTGTAGATCAGAGTTTTCTGCTGCTGAGACTCTCTGGGGGAGTATTTGGTGGCAGGATGGTGCTTGGCCAAGCAGGACAGGCTTTTCCAAGGGCTGAGGATGCTCCTGGGAAGGGCAGGGGATGGGGAGTGATGCTGGCACCGGGGGATGCTTTTCTCGCTGTGACAACCTCGTGCTCACTGAGTTATGATGTGTGCAATGCTCAGCTTCATCTTGTCTCCAGCTTCTGCTTTGATGCCTTTTGGGGCTTCCTAAAACACAGGCCAGGCAAAATTAAAGGAATAAAAAGCAGTTCTATTTATTGAAGGGATTTCAGGTACATTTAGAGCAGACAAAACGCATCCAAAATGGAGAATTGGTCATGGGTTTCACACTTTTATAAGTTTGGTCCATTTGCATTTTGGGGGTGAATCTGCCAATTCCAGCTTCAGCTAATGAAGTCATTGACCCCAAGTTTGCTGCCCCCAACTCCCTTTTGTTTCCATTTCTGGGCCCTGAGTCAGTGAGGTGTCCTTGATTGCCAGGCCTGGAGAGGAATTGTTGTGTCTGCCCAGAATGGGGAAGCAGCAGCTCCCACTGTGTGTGGAGTTTGGAGCTCTACACTGAAGAACTGCAGGGTTACAAATAGATGGAAAATATAAAAGCTAAAATCCCAAGGCACCAGTTTGGCTCCTCCATTTCTCATTCAGAAGATCTGGATAGGCTTGGACCTGGAGTGATTCTAAATTGAGGAGAAATGACATTTTCCAGGCCATGGGATTGGGCTCTGCCAGCATTGGTGCCTCTGCCATGGCTGTGCTCAGCCCCTGAGCTCCCTGGCCAGAATTGGGCAGCTATTTCCATCTCACCTCCAGAACAGGCTGAGGTGAGCTGAGCCAAAATAACTCAGCCACAGGGAAGGCAGAGTCAGCACCAGGCTGGGGCTGGAAGCTGGACAAGGCTGAACATTCATCCTGTGCCTTTCCCTCTGAGAGCCAAATCCCATTTCCTCAGGCAGGGCTGGAGCAGCTCTGGGTTTATTGGATTGGCACAGGGGGGTTGTGCTGGTGGGAGAGAAGGAATCACTCCCTGCCAAACACCTCTGACATGGAATGGGCCAGAGTATCATGGGGATGCCTTGAGAAGGCTGAGCTAGGACAGAGGGTGGGCAGAGTTAAAGAATAAAGCAGGGATTTATTTTTAATGGATTCACTTTGGGTAGCACAAGACCCCAGCCAGGGCTGCACCCAAGATGAACCAAAATGGTCCCAAAATGAACACAAGATGAACCAAAATGGTCACAAAATGAACCCAAGATGAACCAAAATGGTCACAAAATGAACCCAAGGTGAACCAAAATGGTCTCAAAATGAACCCAAGATGAACCAAAATGGTCCCAAAATGAACCCAAGATGACCCAAAATGGCCCCAAAATGCACGATTGCTCCCGGGGTCTCTCCCTGTGATCAGTTCTGCTCCATTTGCACCTTGCAGTTCATTGTCCCATTCCAGCTTTAGCCCAGGCAGTCCCACCCTGCTTGTTTTTCTCTCTCCAGCCCACGGTGTTTGTGCTCCTGGGCTGAGATTTGGATCATTTGTCCTTGGTGCCCAGCTGGAGCAGGAATTGTTTTGTCTCCCTGCTCTGTGCACAGAGCTCAGCATCCCCTGATGTGAACCCAGACCCACACACTAAAGCAGCACAGAATGTGAAAAATAGAAAATCCAAAACCTGAGGCATCACTGACATGTCAAAGGATCCCAAACAGGCAGAAATTCATATTCCCTGGGGAAAGAGCTGGTGAGCAAAAGGTTATAAGAGCATCCTGTGTGCTCCTATGAGCAGGCCCAGCAAGCTCAGAATTTGGGCAGGGAGCAAAAATCCACACAGGAGACCATTTAAAAATGACCTTCCAAGCTGGGTGTGAGGTTTGTGGCTGCACTAATGCACTGCAGGACTGCAAGCACCAATTGTTTGTGCTGCAAGCTGCTGAATTATAGTTAGGCATCTGCTTAATCATGCCAAATTCCCCTCCCCTCACTTCCCTTTCCACGCTATGGCATCAGAGAATCAATGTTAATTCCTCAGTCCCATTACTGACTCCTCTTTGGGCACCCACACTGAGCAGGGATCAGGATTTGAGCCTCATCCCTTTAAAAGAGCCATCTAACAGGGATGGGAGCTGGGAATTTTCTCTCTAAGCTGATGGAGTGGCTGATTTCTTGTCCAGCTGCTGAGCTGGGAGCTCTGAGTGCCACGCTGAGCTCTGCTGGAGTTTCCTGAAAGGCCACGGGAGTGAAAATCCACTGTGAATATTCCTGTAGGTGCCTTTTTGGGATACCTAAAATCAGAGGCCAGGCAAAATTAAGAGAATAAAAAGCGGTTCTGTTTATTGAAGGGATTTCAGGTACATTTAGGGCAGACAAAATCCACCCAAAAATGGACAATGGGTTATGGGTTTCACACTTTTATAAGTTTGGTCCATTTGCATTTTGGGGGTGAATCTGCCAATTCCAGCTTCAGCTGATGAAGTCATTGACCCCAAGTTTGCTGCCCCAACTCCCTTTTGTTTCCATCTCTGGGCCCTGAGGCAGTGAGGTGTCCTTGATTGCCAGGCCTGGAGAGGAATTGTTGTGTCTGCCCAGAATGGGGAAGCAGCAGCTCCCACTGTGTGTGGAGTTTGGAGTTCTGCACTAAAGAACTGCAGGGTTACAAATAGATGGAAAACATAATAATATACTATTATTAAATATAATTTATTATTGGTACTAGTAGTAACATTAGTATTAGTATTAAATATAATATAATCTCTTTCAAGAAGATGGAAAATAGAAAAGCTAAAATCCTGGAGAGGAATTGTTGTGTCTGCCCCAAATGAGGAAGCAGCAGCTCCCACTGTGTGTGGGGTTTGGAGCTCTACACTGAAGAACTGCAGGATTGCAAATAGATGAAAAATATAATATATTATTGCTAAATAGAATAGAATAGAATAGAATAGAATAGAATAGAATAGAATAGAATAGAATAGATTTATTATTGTTGCTATATTATTATTATTATTATTATTATTATTATTATTATTATTATTATTATTATTATTATTATTATTATTAAAAATATAAAAGCAAAAATCCTAAGGTATCAGTGTGACTGGCACTGCTCTGCCATGAATCTGTTCCTGCAGTGCTGGGATGAGCTCTGGTGTTGTTGGGACAGGAGGGGACAAGGACTCGGGCTCGGGGAGCAGCAGTGACACTGGGAACCTTGGCAGCTCTGCAGTGGAAAGGTAGTTTTGAATAAATCAGGAATTTAAACATGAGTTTACCCAGATGTCACAATGGGACATTAAATGAATGACACACACAAGCTGAGATGTCCAAGGCAAAAACAGAGCAGTTTATTTCTGAACTGCAATATTTATAAACTTTCAAAAGTGACCATGGATTGGAGGATGAAATTGTCACCTCTCCAACCACACTGGTCAAACCAACAGCCCATCAGTTCTCCAAAAAGAAATGCAAAACGATCATTATTTACATGAAAAGTGCGTGAGAAACTCCATTACAAAAATGTAAACATCAGAAGGCTTGGAAGAACTTTAGAAGAACAGGGTGACACCCAGAGAGTGTTCAGCTGAAATTCCCAGTGTGACTGCTCTGGGGGCTTCTGACCATCACAGCTGCTCCTTGCAGCTCTTGCAACTTTTTTTTTTTTTTTTTTGCAGCTCTTGCAGCTCCTTGCAGTTCCTGCAGCTCCTGCAGCTCTTCTCCTCTGCCCCAGCCCTGAGCTGCACCTGTGGGGAGGAGCAGGGAGGTGATGCCAGCTGGGAATTCACGGCACTGGAATTCCAGAGTGCCTCATTCTGCCCCCAGGCAAGGAACTCTCCTGTCTGCCTGTCTGGAGCATCTCCCAGCCTGGACATTGCTCAAAGTCCAGCAGGTCCTGCACAGCAGTTTCTGCTTCACCTCTGTCTTCAGGGACTGGTGTAGCAGCTGCTGCTGTTTCTAAAAGTGATGGAGAATTTGGATGTCTTCATGGTTTTTTTTGAAAAAACCCACCTTTAAGATATTTGATGTTAGCTATTGAAAAGAGAATAATCATGTTTTTAGGAACTAAATCCCTTTTTAAGTTCCCTTTTTAGAGAACTCAGTGGTAGCTTTCTGCAGTGGGAGAGGGAACTTGCTCACAGCTCTGCGAGCTTCTTTCTCCCCTTTTCTTTCATACATTAGAATCAGGTTATTAATAACTCCTTTTAAATAGAGCAGGATTTATTTTCTTCCAGGGGTTGGGAAGAGCTCTTTAATTAAAAGTGAGTGCTGATGGCTGTGGGGCTGCTGAGCTGCTGCCAGGTGATACCAAAGGTGTGTCCCACCCAGGAGAGCAGTCTCACCTCCAGGTCTGCAGTTGAGAATTTTGGGATTTGGGACATAAATTGAGCCTTGGTGGCTTGCTGGGCACAGCTCTTCCTGTTTGAGGGTTGGATTTTTGAATTTGCCAGCGTGTCCCACCAGGGCTACCCATAGAATCCTGCACCAATAATTCACAGAGGATATAAAAGTTTTGTTTGGTTTGTTAGGGTTCCTTGGGTACAGGGGGAAAGGAAAGGAAAGGAAAGGAAAGGAAAGGAAAGGAAAGGAAAGGAAAGGAAAGGAAAGGAAAGGAAAGGAAAGGAAAGGAAAGGAAAGGAAAGGAAAGGAAAGGAAAGGAAAGGAAAGGAAAGGAAAGGAAAGGAGAAAGGAAAGGAGAAAGGAAAGGAGAAAGGAAAGGAGAAAGGAAAGGAGAAAGGAAAGGAGAAAGGAAAGGAGAAAGGAAAGGAGAAAGGAAAGGAGAAAGGAAAGGAGAAAGGAAAGGAGAAAGGAAAGGAGAAAGGAGAAAGGAAAGGCTCATTTCACATTTGGCTCAATGATTCAGCCTTGCACATCCTGGAAAAATGCAGTTTGCTGGCCTGCAGGTTGGAAAGATGAGCTTTTTCCTCTGGAAAAGTGCAGTTTGGTCATTGTGACCTGCCACCTGCTCCCATGAGGTGTCACGTGGCAGCTCCTGCCTCCAAACCCCTCGGACAAAGCATATGCAAAGCCTATTATGGAGCTGTGGAATTGAGCCTGATCTCGTGGAAATTGGGTCATCCTTTGTTAGTGTCACTTTTTCAGATCCATGGGAGTCAGCAGTGCACACACACTCGGTGCAAGGCAGAGCACAGAGGTGGAAATGGAGAGCCTGGGACTGTGTCTGATGTGGGCTGGGCTGAGCAGAGGGGACAGCTCGAGGTGGGCTGTGTCACCAGTGAGGAGAACTGGATGAGAAACCCTTAAATGAGAGAATTGCTGGAGCATTTCCACCAGCAACCTTAACAAAAATCCACCAACTTTTCCCAAAGCAAAGCAAAGCAACTCCCAGCTGCCTTTCTATTTTGGGAGTGGGCTGTAAGTCAAACAGCTTTTTATCTCGGGAGAGATTCTTCTTAAAAACCATGTGAGAAGTGCAGCCCTTCATCAGGGAGGACTGGGGGCAGCAGAGGCCTCCTCATCCCACACCTGAGTCAAGGCACAGCTTTCCCTGGTGTTGGCAGGGCAGAGCATTCTCTGTCTGACAGATGAGGAATGCCATGGTTGACTCACAATTAAAAGGAAAATATTGTGAATATGTTAGGAGCAGTTTCATAGGTTTATAGTTATATATAACTAGACTATATATATAATAACTATTATATACTATAGTATAATAGTTATATATAATAGTTATAATAAATATAGTTATATATAATAATATATATAAATATATTTTATATATCTATAAAATATTTATATATTGTTTATTATATTCATAATATATATTTCATTATTTTTATTATATATAAATACATATTATATATAATAAATATATATAATATGGATAATAGTTATATATAACTTATATATTAGTTATATATAACTATTATATATTATATATAATTATATGTAACCATTATACATATATCATATATTATATATAGTTATATATAACTATTATATATATTATCTATTATATATATTATATATAATATATATAATATAGTTACATATAACTATTATATATATTATATGTAATTATTATAACTATATATTATAACTATTATGTATAACTATTATATTTAAGTATATTATAACTATATATATTATAACTATTCTATATAAAAACTATATAGGTCATATATAGTTATATTTATATATATATATAAATTATATATATATTTATTTATTTATATATAACTATATAGTTATAAATAACTATAACTAGCTATATTTATATCGGTTTATAGTTATGTTTTACCCCCCTTGTGGTGTTATTATGGGGTGCCCTGGGTTTGGGACATTTGGGAAGGTGGGATTGTTACCATGGCAATTCCTGACCTCCAATCAAGATTTAAGGCAGTGATCTCCACCCCTGGACAACAAAGAAGGAGTGGATGGACAGAACTTTGGGAGAGCTAAAGGGTTAAAAAGCAAAATCTCCATTGTGTGGGTGAGCACATGGTGAGGAAAATCCTCTGCTCCCAGCACTGTAATATTTTCTCTATTCAGTCTGCTGTTGGATTTTTGATAAGGTTTGAATAAACCTTTCCAATTTTTGGAAGTGAGCAGCATTTCTCACATCTGGAAGCAGAAAAGGTCCCTAAATGTGGTGCCATTCCCTGGTGAGGCTGTGCCAGCACCCAGGACCCACAGCAGCCTCACCACTGCTGGTGCCAAGGGTGTGTGACACATTTTTTTGCTCCTGCTTTGCTTGGCACAAGAAGGCTGCAAAGCTCAGGTTCAGCCCTTTCCAAAATCATTTAATAAAAAGATTCCTGCTTTTTCCAGCCTTGGAAAAGATCCCTTTGCAGCAGCAAGGACAGAAGTGCAGTGCCTGTAATAAAGGAGGAATCTGGACAGCACTTGGGCACTGTGGTGATGGCTGCAATGTGAGAGCCTGTCCAGGAAAACAAACACATTTAGGACAGTAAATCCAATATTTTTAGACTTTCCCAGGCGGTGCACCTTGCTGTTGGAAGCAGTGGAGCCTTGGGACTGTGTCACAGCATAAGAGCAATGCCACTGCACTTCTGTCCTGATTCTACCACGGAGGGGGGATTAATCTGGAGAAGAGAAAGTTTCTGATGCTTGTTAAAATTTGGCTGAAGCTCTGAAACTCAAGGGGTTTTATGTTTTCCAAACTGGTGGGTGGTTCATTCTAATTCTGGATATGCAGTTTATTCATATACACAACTAATCCTTTTTTGAATCCTGTTAAGTTCTTGTTCTTCTCAGTATCCTGTGGCAATAAGTTCCAGCAGCTAATTGTGCTTGTGTTGAGCTCCCTTGATCCACTTTACTCATGCTTGTTTAAAATTTAAGTGTTGTTCTGAGGAGCTTGGTTAATTTATTTTATTTTTTTTTCCTGGGAGATAATCTGTGTTCTTGATCCCATTTGTGGGTCAGGCTGGAAGGGAAGGGTGGGTTGGGTTTTGCCTCAGCTGTTGCAAGGCCAGGGGAATTTTGTGCCTCAGGTTCTGTGGCAGTTTGGAAAACACAAGAAATGGCTCTGTAGGCAAGGCAAGGGGTTTGTATGGGAAGCTGGAGAAAATACTGAGTGAAAAAACAGCCCCCAGAGGCTGAGCTTCCTTACCAGGCTTCTCCAGCACCTCTGGGTTTCTGAAATCTAAAAAAAAAAATAAATAAACTAACCTAAAAAAACCTAACCAAATTAAAAAAAACATAAAAAGAAGAATTCATTATTTCTGTATTCTGGCCATAGGAATTATTTCAATTTTTAAAAGAAGGAAACAAATGCTGGGTGAAGAAATGATGCAAACCCTCACCTTCCGTTGCATCATTGGCTCCAAAATTTGGATTGTCAGGGATGAATCCAGGTCTCCTCTAGCTGGAATGATTCTCTTGGACACCTGAAACATTTCTGGTCATTCTCCTTCCCTTTGCTGACTTGCAGTCTGAGGTTTGTGCTGCACAGATCAGCTCAGGGATGGCCATTCCCCCTCAGAGCTGACCTGAAAATCCTCTGTCCTTTTGTCGCCTGGATTGGGAGAATCTGAGCTTGAAAACACCACTCCTGATTAAACCCTCCAAGAAGCATCAATTCTGTGAGCTCATTACTCAGTTCTGGCTATGTTCTGCTTAATAACTAAACACTAATTAGCTGCACAGTTTTGCTACTATACTTATAATAGCCCCCATTAAAGTTATGGGGTTTTTAGGCAGTAATGGCTTACAGAGTAATTAACGAGCAAGAGGCTTTTATTGCTACCTTTATTTTTAGCCTGTGCTTTACAAGCCTGTTCTGCCAAATACCAAAAATCTTAAACAGAGGCTTGGAATGCCCATCCCCTGCCAGGCAGTGTGATAAAGAGCAGGGATGAGTGTGGAGCACCTGGAGCTCCAGAATCCTGAAATTCCAGACTGGTTTGGGTCGAAAGGAACTTAAATCTCATCCAGTCCCAGCCCTGCCATGGGCAGGGACACTCCCACTGTCCCAGCTTGGTCCCAACCCCATCCAGCCTTGTCCTGACCCAGCCTTGTGCCCAGGGTGTGCTGTGCTGTGACCACCCCGTGCCTCAGTTTCCCCCTCTGGGAAGGGGGCAGGACATCCCTGGGGTTGATTTCTGTGTCAGGCACTTGTCTGTGAATTCAGAAGGGTTTTTGGGGTCACAGGGCTCATGGGTTGAGGTGGGCAGGGCAGAGGGACCAACTCTGTCTTGTGCCACTCCAGCATCATTTCCCAGCAGGGATCAGACCCAGCTGCTGTTTCAAAAGTAGAAGGAACCCTGATTTCAGATTTTGGGAGGAAAAAGCTTTTGGTGACAATCTCCTGAAGTGTGAGGGTTTATTTTCTTTGCAAAGCTTTTGTTGCAGGTTTTGGCAGCATCTGTTTGTTATTTCCTGGCTTGTTTGAAGCACAACAAAACAATGTTTGCTACGTTTGTTTGGGGATTTTTTGAGGCGTTTTTTTTTTTTCACATCTAGACAATGTTTTTACTCCAGTAAGATGTATAGGTACAAATTCAAATCAAGCCTTTCTTTAGTTTAACATTTTCTAAATCACTTCTCTTCAGTGTGGGCAAACCAAGGATTAATGACACTGGGGCTGAGCAGCCCCAGAGGAGGAATGAAGGTAAAACTGCCTATAAAGGTTGCAGATCAAATCACTCGTTCCTATGGCAAGTGTCAGAGCTGATGCCAATTAACTTGATTTAAAAAAAGAACCTTCAGTGTTTAATAATCCAGCATGTTACTAACACGTGGCTCCAGGATTTATTAAAGCTTTTTTATTAGATCAGTGCCCTTTCCACGTTGTCATTCCTCGACACCATTGCCCTCTGCCGGAGGATGGGGATCTCTTTCATCTTGTGGCACCCAATTCTTCCCAAAACCGTGCAAAACTCCTTTGTTTTAGGAGTATTTAACCTCTAAAATCACTTCCATTTGAGCCAGTGATTTGTGGCTTGCACATCACTTTTCAAAAGTGGAAAAAAAACCAAAAGGCAGGATACTTTCTGTAGTGGAAAATAGAGTTTGATTGTTTTAATTGATGTTTAAATTTGTTCCTTCTCCTTCATTTCCCCGGGGAAGAGGAGACAGGGGAAGTTTAAAAGTGACAATCTGAATTAAGCAGGTTTTGTTTCAAACAGGTTCAGTGAGAAAAGGAGAGTGCTGTTGTGATGGGGAAGGGGTGGAGTGAATGCCCTGAACAGGAACATCATTTTTCCCAGACCAATTTTTGTCTTGTACCACAAACAGTCACAAAAATCCTCGCCTGGCTTTGGCAACAAGGGAATTTTAGGATTCAGGGCAAGCCCTCTGTCCTGGGCTGTGATCACCAGCCGTGTAAAATCAGGCTGCCATGTAATTCCCGGCTGGTGTTGTTCACAGGAGAAAATGGATTTCACCTTTGGCACATGCTGAGAGGGGGGAGCGTGGCTTTGTGACACTGAGAGCTGGTGTCACCTCTCTCATGGGCTCAGTGGATTTTTTAGCTGTTATTTCTTCCCACCCCATCTCCAGCAGCACAATCCTTTCCTGGGTGCATTTCTGGGGAAGGCACTTCCCTGGGTAAGGTGTTCAGCCTTTCCAGCTGCCCCTTAGGCCTTGCAGGGGTGCTCAAGGGACCTGTTCCGGCTTCATCAGGGGATTCCAAGGGTGCCACTGCTCCTTGTCCTCTGTTCAGGCACAGTCAGCAGTGCAGGCACAGCAGGGATGATGCTCTTTCCTCAGGGCACTGTGCTCTGGCAGATCGAGGCCAGCAGGAATTCTCTGGCTCCAAGAGCTGGACAGGGATGCAGCAGAAAGCTGATGCTTGCTGGAATAATTCCTCCTCTTCCTCCCTGGTTTATTTTGTCTGAATGAGACTGCTTTCACCAATTCTGAAAACAAATGAGAGAGCTCTGACTGGGGAACTGGCTGTTTGCTAGAGTTGGCTGGGAATTTTCCTACGAGTTTGGGTTTTGTATGCATGGAAAAGAAATTATTCACTGAAACTTCAGCTGAGGGACATTTACATGACAGTTTTAAGGACAAAGCCCTGTTTTCCCTGGTAAATTAATACCTTTGTGGTTGAAGTGCTAATTTGGAAGAACCAGGTTCTGTCCAGCCACTTGAATATTGCAAGGTTCATTTAGAAGAAAAAGCTGGCAGTTCTTGGAGCTGTTTCATTCCAAGTGGGCACAATACTGGGGGCTGGCTGTACAGCCCAGTGGCCAAGGAAAACTCAGATCAATCCAATTTGGGCTGATCAGGGCTCTGAACCTGGATTTCTCCATGTCTTCCCCCAAGAAAAAAAAACAACTCTGGGAAAATATTTGCACAAGCAGCGTGGCACCTGTCACAGACACATTTTATGAAAAATCTTTTCTTTAGGATTTTTCCTCCTGAGAAGCTGGGAGGCCTCAGGAACAAAATGTAAAAAATGATTATCTGCTGCTGTGGAATGCAACAGGTGCATCCGAGATTGGTCTCATGTGGTTGTTTCTAATTAATGGCCAATCACAGTCAGCTGGCTCGGACTCTCTGTCCCAGACAGAAGCTTTTGTTATTCATTCTTTTCTCTTCCTAGCTAGCCTTCTGATGAAATCCTTTCTTCTATTCTTTTAGGATAGTTTTAATGTAATATATATCATAAAATAATAAATCAAGCCTTCTGAAACATGGAGTCAGATCCTCGTCTGTCCCCCAATCTGAAAACCCCTGTGGACACGGTCACAGCACCAGACTCAAGTGGAATTAAGGAGGGGATGTGATAACTCCCAGATCACAGAGCAGAGCTTTTCCCAGAGCATCCTGCTCCCTCTGCAGCATCCCTGGGCTCTGCCTGCCTGCACTGCAGCCCTTTTAGCAGCCTCTAATGCGTGGCCCCACCTGGGAGCAGCAGCACTAAACTGCTACCCGTGTTTGCAAACTGCCCTGGTGCGTGGCAGCCCTGCTAAGTGCTGTGCTTGGGGCTGAAATACAGCCTGCTTAAATCTTGTATGTGCTTGTCTTGCATCAAACTAAGCCGTTGTGGCACTTTAATAGACTCCAGGCACAGCACCTCGGAGAGGGAGCCAACCTGAGCTCTGCTGGAAGCCTCAGCTGAGAGTGGAGCTGCCTGCAGGATGGGAGTGTTGATGGGAATGATGCCTTTGTCCTTTACCTAAAACAGGCAAAATTAAGGGAATAAAAAGTGGTTATATTTATTGAAGGGTCTTCAGGTACAAAACAGAGGCCAGGCAAAATTAAGAGAATAAAAAGCAGTTCTATTTATTGAAGGGTTTCAGGTACATTAAAGCAGACAAAACTCACCCTAAAATGGACAATGGGTCACAGGTTTCACATTTTTCTAAGTTTGTTCCATTTGGTTAAAAAGTGGTTATATTTATTGAAGGGTCTTCAGGTACAAAACAGAGGCCAGGCAAAATTAAGAGAATAAAAAGCAGTTCTATTTATTGAAGGGTTTCAGGTACATTAAAGCAGACAAAACTCACCCTAAAATGGACAATGGGTCACAGGTTTCACATTTTTATAAGTTTGCTCCATTTGGTTAAAAAGTGGTTATATTTATTGAAGGGTCTTCAGGTACAAAACAGAGGCCAGGCAAAATTAAGAGAATAAAAAGCAGTTCTATTTATTGAAGGGTTTCAGGTACATTTAGAGCAGACAAAACTCACCCTAAAATGGACAATGGGTCATGGTTTTCACACTTTTATAAGTTTGGTCCATTTGGTTAAAAAGGGGTTATATTTATTGAAGGACCTTCCAGGCTGAGGAGCCAGGAAGAAGTTAGTTTCTTCTCCTAATGAGGCAATGAATTCTTTTTCTCTGAAAGATTTAGGTGTCCTGTCACTGCTATCTGGTGCAAGTGCCTCATTCCTTTCTTTAAAAAATATCCCACATACATAATTCCTATTTTACCTACAAAAGTTACCTTTTAACTACAAAACTGTTAAAATGTTAGTACAGCACTACTAATCAATACAACAAAATACACATAGTAAATATCTGCATGGAGCAGATGACAATATGAGACAACAGAAACAGAGTTATTTTAACTACAAAAGTAGAACTTTATTTTTAACTACTTTAACTACAAAAGTTTTTAACTATTTTAACTACAAAAGTTACCTTTTAACTACAAAACTATTAAAATGTGAATACAGCGCTACTAATCAATACAACAAAATACACACAGTAAATATCTGCATAGAGCCATACAACATGCATTTTTCACAATGCCTGGTAAATATCTGCATAGAGCCATACAACATGCATTTTTCACAGTGCCTGGTAAATATCTGCACAGAGCCATGCAACATGCATTTTTCACAATGCCTGGTAAATATCTGCACAGAGCCATGCAACATGCATTTTTCACAATGCCTGGTAAATATCTGCACAGAGCCATGCAACATGCATTTTCACAATGCCTGGGAAATATCTGCACAGAGCCATGCAACATGCATTTTTCACAATGCCTGGGAAATATCTGCACAGAGCCATGCAACATGCATTTTTCACAGTGCCTGGGAAATATCTTCATAGAGCCATGCAACATGCATTTTTCACAATGCCTGGTAAATATCTGCACAGAGCCATGCAACATGCATTTTTCACAGTGCCCACTGGCCTTTGCTGTGTGTTGCAGGTTTCCTCCCACCTGAGTCCCTGAGGTTCCTGCTGGCAGCTCCAGCAGTGCCCTGCAGAGGTTCCCTCCTGCTCCTGGCTCCGAGGCCCCTCCAAACCTGCTTCTGCAATGGGTGGGTTGTAAGCACTGGTAAGACCCACGAGCCGTGTCACCTTGCTGCTCTCTGCCTCTCTCGCGTTCTTCTCTCTGTCCTTGCTCCTTCCTGCCCATTTATTTCTGTTCTCCATGTGCTCTGCTGTTCTGTCTCTGGGGTTTTCACTGTCAGGTAATGAGGAGCTGTGGGCCCAGTCAGTCTTGGAGATGCCGAAGAGACGAGACATCCTGGCTATCGTGCTGATAGTTCTGCCCTGGACACTGCTAATCACCGTGTGGCACCAGAGCACCATTGCTCCTCTGCTTGCAGTGCACAAGGGTGAGAGAAACCAAACCAGCCCATGCCGAGCCCGTGCATCCCCCCTTCGTCCTCATCTCCTCTCTCATTTCATTCCTCCATGGCAGCCATGCTCATCTCAGCTCCCAGACCATGCCCATGCAGGAGCCTCCCCACCTCTGCTCTAGGGGTTCTTCAGAGGCATCAAACTCCCCGCCTCTGCTCTAGGGGTTCTTCAGAGGCATCAAACTCCCCACCTCTGCTCTAGGGGTTCTTCAGAGGCATCAAACTCTGTGCTTGCTGCACTTGGAGAGCTCTTTATGGCCTCAGCCCAGAGTGCTGCTTCTCTTTGTTCCCTGAGAGGATTCCCTCCCTCCCTGCTGGCCTCTGCAGAGCTCTGCACACAAAGTTATTCCAGCGGGAAAGCTGCAAAAGAGACAGCGGAGGAAACAAAGCTGCCACTCGAGGCAGCTGCTCCGGGAGACCTGAGGCTGAGAGCACTTTAAGGAAAGCAGAAAAGCAGTGCTCTTGCACTTGAAGGAGAAGGCGAGAGCAAGATCTCACCTGTCTGGGGGAGCTGAAGTGCTCTGAGAAGTTGACTCCACACTCCTGTCACACACTGCAGTAAACACAGCCCTGGCCCGAATCAGGGGCTGCAGGAAGTGCTGGGGGAACCCTTCTGGCCAGAAGCATCCCAGCTTGGTCCTGTTCTTGGCACAGCAGCAATATCTAAGGGCTGTGTGGGCTCTTGGGGGCTGGAAGAAGCCACGCTGCCTTCTGCCACCTTCCTTCTTGGCTCTGCCCTTCTGCTGTGGGCAGGCTGGTCTGGGGGAAGAAGACCAGCTCATTTTCAGGACCCTTTCATCCTCTCTGAGGGATTCTCTCCCCTTTCAGTGCTTGTCTCCATCCTCCATAGCTGCTTATCCCTTTGCTGGACACTCTGATGAGCAGTTTGAGCTGCAGGAAGTTCAGTCTGTCCTGAGCAGTTTTCCCTTTCTCCTGACAGCCACCTCTGAGGCTTTGGGCAGGGAAAAATGCCTCTGATCCCTTCTGGAAGGTGGACAGTGTTTCAGAGGGTGAGGAATCTCCTGGGCTCTAAAAAAGGACTTTAAAAATGACTAAAAACACGCTACCTGTCTGTACAGCAGTTTGATCAGTGCCCTAAAAGCTGTTTTCTGTGAATGGCCTCTGCAGTTACAGCACGGAGACTGCTCCAATGGCTCGGTCAAGAACTCACCAATGACCTTGATGAGACACTTCTCTGCTTCTCAGAGCCCCCAGTAAAGAGTGAGTGGTGGTAGAGACCAATCTGAAATCTCTCAAGAGGAATCATTTTGCTCTTGTGAAGCATTTCTGAGATGCTCTGCTCACAGGTGCTGAGAGAGATGTGCACCTGGAGATGCCCACACAGCAGCACTTCCCCGTGCCAGGGCTCACAGCTGAGGATCTGACCTGCAGGGCTTTGCAAACTGTCTCGGGCACCATCCTGGCTAATTACATTTGTGTCTGTGTCCAATGCATTTCGCAGATTTATTTCTGAATTGATTCCAGCTCTCAGAGAGCTCTGCTGTGATGCTGAGGTGCTTTGCAGCAGATAGGGCCTGACAGCAACATGTACCCTGTTCCTTCCCCAAATATCCACCCCCCTCTGTCAATACCATGGAGTGAAAAGCTTTCATTTGGTTCAGGCATCAAAGCTTTGCTGCTGGAAGAATAACATGCTATGAAAAAGCCATGGGTAATCCCCTGCTGGGGCAGATCTAATGGGCCTCTGTTCCTGTTCTTTCTCATCTCAAGTTCCTGGTAGTTACCTGATGTTGAAAAATCCATGGCTCAAAGAGTTCTGTGCCCACTGGAGAGGCAGCCTTCCATCCTGAGTGGGGGTCCCCCTTCATCTCTGCAGACTGTGGCATTCCCCCTGTGGAATTCCCCCTGCCCTGCACATGGAAGCTGCACCCTGGAAAATCAGCAGGTGCATCAACACTGGTTTTCCTTGAGCTGATTGTGAACATTTGCAGGGATTTTGTATGTTGGGATCAGAGAATCCAATCTTTAGGCAGTTCATTGCTCACATCTGCAGCTCTGAGGGGGCTGTTCTGTTCAGAGGCTGGAGGGGCCTTTTTGAGGCAGGTTAGTTAGAGGCAGGGGAAAGTCTCTGCAGGAAAAACCTACAATTACAGGCTTTCATTTCCACTCTCCATTTCTGCATTTGAAGTGTCTTTCCCCACTTCTCTGTGGTTCTCAGAGAGCTGTAGGGCACTGCAGTGTCCTGCCCAGACTGTGCTGCTGGGGATCTTCACTGACCTGGTGTTTTCCATCAGTTTTTTCCCTGCCTCTCAATCCAGGTGCTCCAGTGAGTGCAGATCTGAAGCCTGCCCTACAGAGCATGGTGCCCAGAGCACTGGAGCTCTTCAGGGATGATGGACCATCATTCCACCTGGCTATTTTCTTTATCTAAACCTATTTGCTCTACAGACCTGTCTCTTCTGGGTGCTTTTTGACGCTGCTTGTTGTGAGTGCTCAGCCCAGTTATCCCAGGCTCTCAGGCCTTTTTTTCTTTTTGGTGCTGGTTTTCTAGCAGCAGAATCTTCTTTTCTCATGCGTGTTTGTCCCTGATTCCTTTATTTACCCGTGCCCTTACCCACGAAAGCCTCCACTCCTGGCACCCACGAGGGTGACCCGCTGGCTCAGCCAGGGGGTGCTGGATGCCCGAGTCCATGCAGCTCTCTCTTCTCTCCATGCCCTTGCCCAGATGATGGTGGTGACTCCCTCACTGGCCTGGTGTTTTCCACCAGTTTTTTCCCTGCTGCCCAGTCCAGGTGCTCAAGTGAATGCAGATCTGAGTCCTGCCCCACTAAGCGTGGTGCCCAGAGCACTGGAGCTCTTCAGGGATGATGGACCATCATTCCACCTGGCTATTTTCTTTATCTAAACCTATTTGCTCTACAGACCTGTCTCTTCTGGGTGCTTTTTGAAGCTGCTTGTTGTAAGCGCTCAGCCCGGTTGTGAGCTCAGCTTGTTGAGCACTCAGCTTGTTGTGAGCTCTCAGGCCTTTTTTCTTTTTGGTGCTGGTTTTCTAGCAGCAGAATCTTCTTTTCTCACGTGTGTTTGTCCCTGATTCCTTTATTTATCCGTGCCCTTACCCACGAAAGCCTCCACTCCTGGCACCCACAAGGGTGACCTGCTGGCTCAGCTGGGGGGTGCCGGACGCCCGAGTCCATGCAGCTCTCTCTTCTCTCCATGCCCTTGCCCAGATGATGGTGGTGACTCCCAGCGTGATCTCGCTGCAGGCTTGGACTCCAAGGAATACTGCCTGTCGGACCGGGACATAGTGGAGGTGGTGAGGACAGAGTACGTTTACACGCGCCCACCCCCGTGGTCGGACACGCTGCCCACCATCCACGTGGTCACCCCCACCTACAGCCGGCCCGTGCAGAAGGCAGAGCTGACCAGGCTGGCCAACACGCTGCTGCACGTGCCCAACCTGCACTGGATCCTGGTGGAGGACTCGCAGCGCCGCACGCCGCTCATCACCCGCCTGCTGCGGGACACGGGGCTCAACTACACCCACCTGAACGTGGAGACCCCCCGCAACTACAAACTGCGAGGGGACATGAGGGACCCCCGCATCCCCCGCGGCACCATGCAGAGGAACCTGGCCCTCAGGTGGCTCAGAGAGACCTTTCACAAAAACTACAGCCAGCCCGGGATTGTTTACTTTGCTGATGATGATAACACCTACAGCCTGGAGCTCTTTGAGGAGGTAAGGGCCTGCTGGGGGGGTGGATGGGGCTGGTGAGCCTGGGGAGGGTAGGATGGTTGTGGTGAGCCTGGATGAATGTAGGAGTGTAGTGGTTGTTCTATCTATCTATCTAGGATGGGGCTGGTGAGCCTGGGGTAGGATGGTTGGGACGGACAGAGACGAGAGATCTCTGAAGCCAGGTCATGGAACTTGTGGGTTATTGCAAAGGGCCTGGGTGCAGGGCCCTGCTGGGAGCTGCCAGCCACAGCTCAGAGCAGGCTGAGAGAAGAGAGGGGGAGAGAGGATGAGAGGGTGAGAGAGTAAAAGGGTAAGAGAGCGAGGTTCCCGTTAAAATACCATAAATCTTCTTTTATGTTGAATATTCTAATTCTCACTAACCAATCTAGTACAATACACAAATCCTATAGCATTACATGCAGCCTATCAGAATCATTACATTACCATCCTGTGTTATATTTTAAACCCTAAAATCTCCTCTTTGGGCCCCTTCTGCCAAGCTGTAGGGTCTGCTCTGACCCTTGGGCCTGTCTGCAAGTAGAGGGTGTTGTTCCATCAAAAGGGGATCACCTTCAGCCAGCCACACCATTGTTTTCCAGTTGTTCGGTAACTAACGTATCTCAAAGCTTGCTTTCATTTCAATCTCCCTTATAGTTTCCATATTCTCAGAATCTTTTGCCAGACAATCATATTGATAAGGCTTTCCTGTTTCTCCTTCCCCAACAGGGAGGGGGTGAGGAGTAGGGGGTTACAGTATGGGTAAATGAAGGTTGTATAGAATGTAATCTTATCCC
Organism: Melospiza georgiana; assembly: GCF_028018845.1. Lineage (NCBI taxonomy): Eukaryota > Metazoa > Chordata > Aves > Passeriformes > Passerellidae > Melospiza > Melospiza georgiana. The sequence goes on along the minus strand of NC_080456.1, from coordinate 2,896,380 downwards.
CTAAAGAGTTGCAGCTGAACCAATTACTAAAGATTAGGAGCAGGCCTGATGTTAACAGGCCACACCTGTAGCCAATAAGAAGCGTGTTAGGAAAGAGTGGATTGGTGGGACTGGAGTCTGTTGGTTGCTGTGAGGACAAGGAAGAGTCAGTGCCTAGAGGAGCTGCCTACAAGAAACATGAAGGAGGTACAAAACTTTAGTAACATGGAACCCTTGCAATGTAATGACAGTAGAACTCTTGCAATATAATGACAACAGTGAGGGGTGCTGTGGGTGAGCTGAGGACATGCTGGGCTCCACAGCCTTCCCAGGACATCTTGTTCAGAGGTGTTCCCTGTGCTGGTCCCTGCCTTGCTGCATGCATGAGGAACAGGAGTTTGTTGGAGACTTTGGTTCCCCTCCTGCAAAAGCAGAGCCCTCCATGCAGTGCCTGGAGGAGGGATGTCTGGGCCAGGAGATGTAACCAGTTTTTCCCCCTGGAGCAATTCCTATTCCAGCACTCAGCATGGCTCCCCCAGGCTGCTATCAGCAGGTGAGGGGCTGAGATCTCCCCCTGGAAGTTTGCAGCTCCAGGGCTGAATTTCAGTGTGTCCTGACAATCTGGTTGGGTTTGAGCAGGGGCTTTCCACAGGCTTTCCTACCTTTGCTCTTTGATCCAGCCCAGCTGGGGCTCTAAATGAGCTCCTGTTTGCAGGTTTGAATGTTCTTACATTCAAGACCAGGTACCTTACCTGGCTTCCAGCTCAGAAATTACTTGTTCCCTTGCTCTCTTGAAGCCAAACTCTTTCACCAAGGGATGAGAAAGGAGGATTGCTTCCTTCCCCACCAGCTGCCTGTTTTCATACCAGGGATCTCCTATTTATTTCCTCATGCATGCCTCTCCCTTCCCCAGTGGCTCTCACTTTAGCTTGCACAGCCACAGGAATGGCTTTGAAAGCTGGGAGTGAATTCAGGCTGAATATCTTTCTTCCCCCGTCCGCTTTGAGGCTGGCTCTGGTGGCATCTTGAGACAGACTCCTCACATGAATAAAGCAGAAAGGGTTCCTTCATTCACTCCTGTGCTGTGCTCGTAGAGGCTTCTCCTCTCAGACGTGTCTCTGCAGTTAAGGTCACTGAGCCAAGGAAATGTGCTGTGAAATGCAGGAGACACACATTATTGTTCCCTGTGGACAGGGGCTGCCGTTAGCAGCTGTATAATGCAGAAGGGCAAGTGCCAGAGCTCTTCTGCTCTCGTTTGCAGTAATTAGCAGTGATGAGAGTAGCTCTGGGAGAGCCCTGATCTAAGAGAGCGAGCTGAGAGCAGAGATAGAGGCTGAGCCTGCCAGGGAGCAGGGCAGGGTGCTGGGGGTGAGTGGCATCCAGAGCATCTGCCTTGGCCAAAAGGGCCCCTGGTGGCTCTGCTCCATTTCTGGTGACCACAGGGAGCAGGAGGCACCCAGTTCCACAGCGCAGGGCTGTTCTGCCTGCTGCGAATGTCCAGAGAGACTGCGCTGTCCCCAAGGCTGGCAGCTGCAGTGCCCCACTGGCATCTGGAGATGCTCTTAGCCTTTCATAGCCTGAGACTGCAGCTTAAATACCTCAGTAGAGACCACCTTTCTTCCTAGATGTGCCATTCCTGCATTTCCAGGTGCCCTTGGACAAGGTGCTTCTCTCCTGTGTCTTGGTTTGCCCGTGTGGAGACCAAGAGCGGGACATAAACCTCACTCATAAATTGCAGAGGTGTTCCTTATTGGCAGCTCTGGACAAAAACCCTACTCGTAAATCCCAGAGATTTCAAATGAACTTCTTCCCACCTTGCTTGGGCAAGATGATGCCGTCAGGATTCAGAGGAAGAAGTTGAAGATGACCAGACAGAATCCTATATTTGAATGGAATTTATGCATCATGTATGAAGTTTTTAAGGGTTAATTCTTTGTTAACAGGTGTCCTTTTATTCAGGCAATCATAAAATACTCACTTTTCACACCCCGTGTGTGCTAATGGCAGATGTGCAGCACCCAGAAGGTGTTGGTGTGGCCTGTGGCCTTCATGAGCGGCCTGCACTTAAAGTTTGAAGACTTTAAGAATTGTTCATACAGGCACAACTTATTTTGCATATATTTTACATAAGCATGAATTACTCCATAATATGCATTACAATTTTAATGTCTGCGAAAAGCAAATCATAAAATATGCATTTTTCACACTCTGTGTGTGCTTGTGGCACAGCACATGGAAGGTGTTGGTGTGGCCTGTGGCCTTCATGGGCGGCCTGGCCTTAAAGTTTTAAGACAGTAAGAAAGTAAGAATTTTTCATACAGGCACAACTTATTTTGCATATATTTTACTTGAATATTTGCGAAAAGCAAATCATAAAATCCACGTTTTTCACATGCTGTGCGCTCGTGGCAGATGCGCAGCACCAGGAAGGTGTCGGTGTGGCCTGTGGCCTTCGTGGGCGGCCTGCGCTACGAGTCGCCCAAGGTGAACGCGGCGGGGAAGGTGTACGGCTGGAAAACCGTCTTCGACCCTCACCGGCCCTTCGCCATCGACATGGCCGGCTTTGCTGTCAACCTCAGGCTCATCCTGCAGCGCTCCCAGGCCTACTTCAAACTGCGCGGGGTCAAGGGCGGCTACCAGGAGAGCAGCCTGCTCCGCGAGCTGGTCACCCTCAGCGACCTCGAGCCCAAGGCTGCCAACTGCACTAAGGTATGCTCTCGTCCTGCTGCGGGGTGCTGGGGAGCCAGAGGGGGAAGAAAATGCAGTTTTCACCATCATTCCATCACTTCACTGAATCACAGGATTGATATTTATCAATATAGCTGGATGGGATGTGCCCTGGCTTGTCTGTGAGCTCCAGAAGGCTCCATTTGGGGTGATTTCACTGCTTTTAGCTGACTGATCAATGCTGCCTGTACACATTGCTGGGTCAGGGAGCAGGACCCCGTGTGCTAAATAACACAGAAAACACGGATAGTTCTTCTCCTGAAAACTTCCCAGTCTGAGAGGAGAGATGAATCTGGCTGGGCTGACAGGGAGTGTGGGAGACACCATGAGACAAAGCTGCTTAGAGTGACAGGCATCAATCACAGCCCATCAGCCACAGAAGTGCTGCCAAGGGCTTTGAAGCTTTGTGAGTGGGTTCCCTAAATACTGGAGGTGTGTGTGACTGTGTTCACAGGGGTCTCAGGTTGAGGGAAGAGATGAGGATCTGACTCCATGTTTCAGAAGGCTTGATTTATTATTTTATGATATATATTATATTAAAACTATGCTAAAAGAATAGAAGAAAGGATTTCATCAGAAGGCTAGCTAAGAACAGAAAAAGAAGGAATCATAACAAAGGCTTGTGGCTTGGACTCTCTGTCCAAGCCAGCTGATGGTGATTGGCCTTTAATTAGAAACAACCACATGAGACCAATCCCAGATGCACCTGTTGCATTTCACAGCAGCAGATAATCAACATTTTGTTCCTGAGGCCTTTCAGCTTCTCAGGAGGAAAAATCCTAAGGAAAGGATTTTTTATAAAAGATGTCTGTGACAGGTGTGCTGGGTGTCCCTCTGAAATCAGAGACCCCTGTGCAGCACTCTCACACCTTTGTCTGTTATAAACTTCAGCCAGTCTGATTTAGAGAGTCTTTATTGCTTAATTACGCCGACAGAATTGTTCTTTTATTGCAAATAAGTTGTTACTGCCAACAGCTCCAGTGTTGGATCCAGGTCTCCTGTATTTTTGGGATAGGAAAGAAAATGTGGCTAATAGCCTTTGCCTGATTTCCATGTGCACTGCTCCAAAGCCATGGAAAAAACAGGAATCTGATTCCTCTCACAAGGAATCCAGGAATAAGGAGGAGGAGCTGAGGGGAAGGAGCAAGTCTGGGTTGTATCTGATACCTGCTGTGCCTCTCTGAATCCGCATTTCTGTGGTTATGGCTGTCCTACACCATGACAAATAACTCAACCAGCCTCCCAAGAATGGGGAAAGAGTTTGGATTAAAATTAGATCCCTGTTGCTGGGCTCTGTGTGGAAATAAATGTGTTTTCAGCAGGCAGGAGAGATGGACAGACTGCTTTTACTCTGTGTACAGAGGATCAGGGGTGTTTACCTGATCTTCTGTACACAGGGTGTTTATCAGGGTGTTCACCTGGCCAGTTATCCAGTCTTTGGTCCATTGTCCCTGCTGTAAACAAATACCTGCTGAAGGAAGCTGTGCTGATAGGTTGGGGTGAGAAATGACAGCTCTGAAGGAAGGAGAGGAAGGAAAATGTTGTTTCCAGGAGGAGGAAACAAAGGGTGCTGGAGCCAGGCAGGGCTGACCCAGGTCAGGGATGGGGAGGAAGCAGCAGGGATTGCTGCCCAGCACTGGAAGCATCTGAGTTTCCTTTCTTGGCTGGGCTGGGCAGAGCTCACAAGGCTCCTTGTTGTGAGCTGAATGCTGTCTGCTCCTGGCAGGCTCTGAGTGCAGCTTTGCAGCCTCCATTTCCCTGGAAATCTCCATTTTTGCTTTTACTCACCTGGGACCGTGCTCACAGGGGTCTGAGGATGAGGGAAGAGATGAGGATCTGACTCCATGTTTCAGAAGGCTTGATTTATTATTTTATGATATATATTATATTAAAACTACACTAAAAGAATAGAAGATTTCATCAGAAGGCTGGCTAAGAATAGAAAAAGAAGGAATGATAACAAAGGTTTGTGGCTTGGCTCTCTGTCCAAGCCAGCTGTGATTGGCCATTAATTAGAAACAACCACATGAGACCAATCCCAGATGCACCTGTTGCATTCCACAGCAGCAGATAACCATTGTTTACATTTTGTTCCTGAGGCCTCCCAGCTTCTCAGGAGGAAAAATCCTAAAGAAAGGATTTTTCATGGAAGATGTCTGTGACACTCACCCATTTCAGCAGGAGAAGAGTCAGGGCCAGCAGCAGAGAAGGACCAAAGCCAGCTGTGGTCTGAGGTCACAGCTCAGGTTCCTCTCTCCCCCCTGTGCTCCCAGCACTTGTCATGCTTTGCTCCTGTTAAACACAACCCCACACCTGCTTTGCAGGGAGATTTGCATTAAAAATTATGATGTGCTTAGACAGAGTCATTAAGGAGGGATCAGAGGAATGTGTAAGATAAGCACAGACATCTGTTCTCCAAAAATGCTGCCTTCCCTGTGTGCTCTGCTGGTGCTGGAAATATTGATCAGAATTCAGCCCACAAACACACACTCCTGCACAAAGCTGAAGTGTAAGCCAAAGATCACGTATCAGGCTTGTTTTCTTGGATTTGGGAACTGCCCAAAATGAAGGAGAAAGTAAAGGAAGTTGGTATTAGTTGCTGAGGAGAATGTTATCCCTCCTTATGAGGAGGGAAGGGTTGGTTTATCCTGGAGCTGTAAGGAAACAGGGCTTTGCAAGGGTTCTCTGTACTTGGATTTCTGCTCTTTGTGCATTTCCCCACACCCCCAAATCAAACCATCCTCTCCTCAACCCCTTGGCACAGGAGAGAGGTCTGAGATTTGGCATTCCTGTCAGGCTGATGGAAAGGGGGCCATTCTGCTCCCCATTTTCTATGGACACCAGGGAACAATCTGCAGTGAGCTCAGCCAGGGAGGGCTAAAGCACAGACAGAGGCCCATGGGCACCATAATGCCACAGCTGGGGACATTCTATTGTCAGGCTGCAGGACAGGGAGCAGAGCTGCCCTTTCAGCCTGGTGTCTCCTTTTTTCCCATTCTGTAGTTTCCATTTCAAACAACAAAAATTCCTGAATCCCTCCTGGGAGGGTCAGCTGGAAACCCTGTGTTCCCTCCCACTGCAGGTCGGACACTTCTGTTTGTTTTTTCATCTCCTGTTGGGAGGCAATGAATTGTTCTGCTGTGGAGATGAAGCTCTGTGACCTCCCAGATGTGTTTTGAGTCCTGTGACTCCAAATGTCAGGCCAGGAGTGAGTGGAAGGGTTTTGCAGTAGTGTTTTTAAAGGGGAGTCCCTTGAGTGATCTCAAGGGTGATGTATGAAGTGATGTGTGAAACCACTACTCAGGAGAAGTCAGATATTTGGTCCCCTTCACTGTTTGGTCCCTTGTGAGAGAGACAAAGCTTCTCTGAGGCATAAAACACGCTGCTTGTTGGAAAAAAAAAAAAAAAAAAAACAAGCACTGGCTGAAAGGAAATGAAATGTTGGCTGAAATGTTTCTGTAGTAAATGGTGATCTACCTCCCACGTTAAGGAGCACAGCATGGAAAATGGTAAAAGCTGTTGTATCAAGCTGTAAACTCTGAAAATGGGTCAGTTTTAGCCCATTTAATCTGCCCTTTTTGGCATTTGGCTTTCAGAGAGCAGAAGTGGGCACAAATTGAAGCTGTGCGGTTGTGTTCTCTGCTGCTGGATGTGAGTGAGCCCTGGGCCATAGCAGGGCTCAGTGAGGAGGCCCAGCAGTGCAGAGGGCTCTCTCTGAAGGGCAGAACTGGCTGCAGGATTTCTCCAGCACCTTTTAATCCTCTCAGCACCACTGCAGAGCCCTGAGAGCCACTCGTGAGCCCCGCTGGGTTTTGTCTTTTCCCGGGCATGCAGCGCAGTAATTGCAGCAGTGGGGAGAGCAGGGCTGGAATCAGGGGTGACTTTGATGAGCAGACTCTGAAGTGCTTGTGGGGGATGATGAAATGGATTTTGGACCCACTCCAGCCAGCGGTTGGTCTCCACTGCTTCAGTATTAGCAGAGATTTAAGCTCCACGCAGGAGGTGACTGCTCACATCAGAGAGGAATTTGGTCAAACAAGCTCCTTGGGAAGGGGGGAAGGTGCCGTGCTTGAACCAGGAGGGTTTGAAAGGGGCTTTGTTCCTCCTTCAGAAGCAGAACGTGGCCTGGTTTTGCAGGAAGGAGGCGCTGGGTGGAAGAGGTTTGCAGGATTGGGTGTGCAGGGATTGTCATGGCAACCAGAGGGAAACCCCACGAGGTGGGAAACAGCCCGGCACAGGTGAGGGGCAGCAGGAAACCTGTTGGCAGAGGATAAAGCTGCTCCCAGCAATGCTGGCTCCAGGAGGAAGGCAATGAGGATAATTGAGTGTTTTAAGCAGCTTCCAGAACCGTCTGAGCACAGCAAGTAGAAACAATTTCCTACAACAGCCCCTCTGAAATACTCAACCACCTCAGATTCTCCCAGTTCTCCTCCACAGATGTTGATCTCTCTGCAACTCTGCTGCCAAGACAGAGGGAAGCTTTTAGGAGAAGCTCCAATTGTGTTTTAAGCAAGCTTGGGAGGAGTTTTAATCCTGGTTCAGAATAGGAGTGGCTGTATGGGGGCAGCATTCCAAAGGGACTGGGGGATCCAAAGGTTTTTGGGGGATCCAAAGGGGAATGCTGGGTTATGACAGGGTGTGTGCAGCCCAGAGTTTGTGGGAAGAAAGGGAAGAGAGGATTCTGGAGCCAGCTCCTGCCTCAGCAGCTCTGAGGCTGCAGCAGCAGTGAGTCCTTCCCTGCTCAGTGACACTCAGCGGCTTTTTAGGCTCTGGAAAGGATTTAAATGAAAAGAGAAGTGGTGTTTTTGTCTTTTCCCAGGCATGCAGCACAGTAATTGCAGCAGTGGGGAGAGCAGGGCTGGAATCAAGGGTGACTTTGATGAGCAGGCTCTGAAGTGCTTGTGGGGGATGATGAAATGGAGATTAGGAAATGAGGTTAGGGGGCAGACTGATGCCTGCTCCCCAGTCATGGATTTTCAGGGATGTGCTGAAGAATTCAGGTTTTATTTCCCCCCAGCCAAAGGCAGGAGTGGAGATGGAAGAGCTGCTGATGCCTCTTCCCTCCCAACATCCCCTAAATGTCAGGAATTTGCATTTCCCCCCTGAGTGACTCCAAGGCTGAGGGTGTAGGTGATAACCAAGGAGCAGCTGAGGAGCTGTGGGAGGCAGGAATGCGATCCCAGGCTGGGAGGGAGCTGCCTTACCCCATTGCAAGGCTGATGAGCCTTTGGAGGGAGCTGCTGGATAACTACATGGAGGGAGCAGGGTAATGTCCCACGACAGCACACTGTAAATGGTGATTTCTGTGCACTGTGCATTCTGCAGAGCAGCAGCTCTGCCTAAATGAAGGTTTATGCAAAGCCCCTCTCAGCAGTGGATGCACCATTAGGCTCCAGGGTGGCTGCTTAAATTGCACTATTGATTTAATGTGCAGGAATATTTCCTAGTGCACTGGAGAGCTGCAGCTAATGACTTCTGCCTTCCTCAGATTTTAGTGTGGCACACAAGGACAGAGAAGCCTGTGCTGGTGAATGAGGGCAAGAAAGGATTCACAGATCCCAACGTGGAAATCTGAGTGTGCGTGGCTGAGCAGAGACCAACTCCAGGTAAGAGCTGCTTCTCACAGCACTGAGAAGCTACACAAGGGCAGGAGAAAGAGAAAAGCTCTTTTAAATGTGCTTTTTCATTTCCACTTTTCACAACCCTGACCTTCCCTTACTGCTAAACCTCTCAAGACTATTTGTTAATCTCTCTTTTTTTAAAGTCAATCCATTTTTAAGACAAAATACCTGCTGAGAGATTGAGGGGAAGAAAAATGCAGGGAGTAGGAGTTTAGGCAGAAGTTGCAGCATTAAGAAAAATCCTTGTGTAAACGAGGTTGCCTTATTAACTTTAATAAAGCACAGGGGTGAAGGGTGTGGGTTCATCCACCTGCAAACACCTGAGGGAAGCTAAAAGATTTTTGGTCAGGCAGAAGCTTTCACTGAGGGAAATATTTAATTCAGGCCCACACTGAAGGCACAGAGAGGCAGTGATGAGTAGGAAGGTGTGGATTGAACCCTGCCTGAGGTGTTTGTGCACCTGAGGAGAGCATGGGGTGTATTTTGCAGTGGAAAGGAGGAAAGAGCACACACATTGATGTTTGTTCATGCCCTGGGTGTTCCTGCAGCTGGTTTGCAGGAGGATGAGCTGTTCACTTGTATCTGCAGCCTGTGGAGCTGCCCTTCATTCTTATGGGCAATAAAATAAATGCACAAATTCCCTTTCACTGGAGTGTAGAACCAGGCCTGGAGGGAGAGGAGGCTGCTGCTCTTGAGTCCTGAGAAACAGGAGCAGGAAGGGGGCAGATTTGCTCAGCAGTGGTGAATTTTTACCTGCAATGAGCTCCCTTATGTGCCATTCCCTGGGGGAAGCAGGATGGAGCCCTGGCTGCTGCTCTGTGCCCTTGGCAGGGCAGGAGGGGCTGCACCAGCTCCTCTGGGCCAGGGAGAGGCTGTGCACAGGGGCTGGGGCTCTGCAGTGCTGCTCCCCCTGCCCAGGCAGCAAATTTTGGGACCTGCAGTGGGACGGGGCTATGGGACGGCCCTGAAAAGTGAGACAGGGCTTTGGGATGGCTCTGAAGAGAGGGACAAGGCTTTGGGATGGCCCTGAAGAGTGGCACAGAGGTTTGAGGTGGCTCTGCAGTGAGGGACAGGTATTTGGGATGGCCCTGCAGTGCCACAGGGCTATGGGATGGCTCTGCAGTGGGACAGGAGTTTGGGATGGCCTTGAAGGGTGGCACAGGGCTTTGGGATGTCTCTGAAGAGTGGCACAGGGCTCTGGGATGGCTCTGAAGAGTGGGACAAGGCTTTGGGATGGCTCTGCAGTGAGAATCAGGGCTTTGGGATGGCCCTGAAGAGTGAGGCAGATCTTTGGGATGGCTCTGCAGTGAGAATCAGGGCTCTGGGATGGCTCTGAAGAGTGGCACAGGGCTTTGGGATGGCTCTGCAGTGGGACAGGGGTTTGGGATGGCCTTGAAGGGTGCCACAGGGCTTTGGGATGTCTCTGAAGAGTGGCACAGGGCTTTGGGATGGCTCTGCAGTGGCACAGGGCTTTGGGATGGCTCTGAAGTGTGGGACACAGCTTTAGGATGCCCCTGCAGTGGCACAGCGGTGCCACCCACGCTGTTTGTGTCTCTTGCAGAAGATTTCTTCGTGCACAGCCTGCCAGGTTCCTCTCCACAGCACCCACCCAGCCAGCCAGGCGGGAGCCAGGAGCTCTGCTGACTCCCACGAGTCTGAGCCTTCAGAAAAACCAAGCACCACTGCATACATGACATCCCCGGATCCCCTGCCCCTCCTCCCGGGCTCCGGAGGTGGAGCACAAAGCACAGCAAGGCAGGACTGGCAGCCCCAGGCTCGGCTGCAATGTGAGAGGGCTGTGCCAGCACCTGGCTGAGGGGGAGAGCCACAGCAGTGGCCCCTGGGGACTGGTTTTGCTGAGCAACAGGAACTCTGTGGCCATGTGTGAGACAGCCTGAGCAGCTCTCTGGCCGTGGAGGGGACAGCTGCCTTCCTAGATGGCACCTTAGCCCTTAATTTTAAACCTCCTTTAATCAGTGTTTGTTACGCTGCACAAGACGGGAAGGGTTTGGGGAGGGGGGAAACGAGGCAGGTTAGAACAAACCCTTGAAGCATCTCTGTTCTCTGGTTCCCTCTCCTTTTCCTTCCTCAGTTTCACAGCTTGGGGGGCACCCTGATGTTCCTGTGTGGTCGTGGAATCATGGAAGGGACTTTAAGGGTCCTCTGGTCCAAGGTTGCTCCTGGCCTGGAACATTCCCAGGGATGGGGCATCCCCACCCCTCTGGGCACCTGTGCCAGTGTGGCACCACCCTCATTGTAAAAAACGTCCTTAGATCAAATCAATCCTCTTTGAGTTTAAAACCATCAAGCCCTGTCCTAGCCCTGCTAAAAGGTTTGTCCCCATCTTTCTTAGAAGACCCCAAAGTGGGACAGGATCAGGGAGCTGCTGATCACCACCAGTTCGCCACTGATCCTGGTGGAGTCGTGTCTCCAGCATGTGGATCTCTAAAAATGCTAAAATAATTGGAAATGGGGTTTAATGAGATTGTGGGGGCCATACACCATAATATTCATGCAGATCTGGCTCCTGTTTGGCCCTAATTTGGTTCCCATTAGGTGTGGGATTCTCTCCTATATAAGGGTGCTCCTATATAAAGGCAAATTTCCACTCTTTAAAAAAAAAAAAACTGCTTCAAACTAGAAATTGGACTCTAAGAGGTGAATTTAGTGCATTTCCCATTTGACTGGAGTGTATCCTCCAGCCCCTTCTTCTGCTACTGCAGAGCTGGTGTGAAAAGCCACCCTGGAGCAGTTCCCAGTCCCCTCTGATGGAGAGCAGCACCCTTGGGAAGGGGATCCTGGCTCAGGGCTCTGCTCATTCACCATCTGCTGGTGCTGCCACCATGGGTGACTGTTTGAGACTGCCAAACTTGCTGAGATGAATCTGAGGTACAACAGGCCCCTTCTCCCCAGCCAAAACCCATAAATTCCCTCCTCCTCCTCCATAACTGTTGTCAAACCTTTGTCACCCCCTCTCCCTGCTGCTGTCCCAATTCCTTCAAAAATTCTGAAGCACAATTTTACCTTTGAACTTAGGGAAAAATGTAATCCTGCAATAGACTTGGTTATTTTTAGCCCTAACACATAGAACTATTAAAATGCTCTGGGTTTAATTGTTGGCTTCACGGTGCAGAAGTCTCCCCTTGGACTAATGACATTGTGTATTTCCTGATATTTCAAAGGAAAAATATTTTTTCTAAGTTATTTTCTCCCACTGTATATCAGAACCATTGGGGAAAAGTCTCATTCTTTAGTTCCCAGCCACAGAAGCCTTTACAAAAATGTTCCTTTTAGATGCAATGGCTGAAGCACCACTTGGAAAGAAAGTGTTGGATGCTGCTGGCTGCTCTATGGGAACAGGTATTGTTACCTTGGATTAAAACTCTGCACTCAAGTAGATTTATTCTCTTACTGTACTGGCCTTCCAAGCTCCCTTCAGTCTGCAAACCCTCCAGTGGAAAGAGACATTTCTCAAGGACTACCAAGTTCTCACAGCATTGAAATAGTTTCCAGCTGATGTCCTCTCCGAGCTGCATGTTTTGGTTCACTGATCTGAATTCCAGTCCCTGCTGGGTTCCAACTTTCCCTCCTTGGAAGGAAACATTAACTTGCAGAAAAATGCAAAGGATGGAGTGCTGAACACAGCCCTGCACATTTGCTCTGCCCACAGGAGCCCTCTCAGCTGTCCCAGAGCTGCTGTGGCCCTGGGGAGCAGAGACAGACCTGGCCAGGATGGAGTGTGTTCCAGCTGCACTGTCTGTTCTCAGTTTTAAACAAACTGTATTTAAATTTGTTAAATAAAATGATGGTTTCTAAGAGCCAGAATAGCCTGCACCTCCCTTACAGACACAGTCTGGTGTTTCTCCTGGTACTGGCACAGAAAGCAGAGACTCCTTGGAGGTTCTGAAGGATTCACAGCTCAGGTTTGATCTCCCCCTCTCCCTAAGGAGGCTGCAGCTCCTCTGTGCCTGGAGCTGCTGAGTTAAAACAATGTCATGTTTACCTAAATCCCACATTTCTGTTTAGAGGGACAAAAAGAAAGAAAAAACCAGGACCCAAGATCCCACAGCAGCTTTAAGGAGGAAGCAGGGATGAGTTTTCTCACTTGCTTCTACCCCAGCCAAAATCTGATCCCTGCTCATTTTCCAAGGGGGAATTTCATCTTTGGGTGCTTCACAGTGTGAGCTCTGCTGGAGAGGGGACTGCAGGACTCATTTGTTCTTTTCTCATTCCTTCTTGGCCTGAAACATCATGATACATTTGATAAAAGACAAAACACATCTCACTTTTTAAACTTTTTCTTTTTTTTCCTTTTGAGAGAGAAACAACCTCCATAATAAAACTCAGTGGAAAAAAAGCTGAAATTAAAAGTCATTTGACAACCACCTTGCCTTCCAACAAGGGAACACGTAATGGCCTTTTTGCAGAGAGACTTGTTAAAATCTGCCTCCAAATGGTTTCCCACACCTGATTACTCACTTGTTCACCAACTATTTTCTCCCTACCTAATTATAAAAACGAGGAGGCCAAGGATAGCACATTTTGAAAGTCCCTGGAAAGCTGAGCTCAGCTTCCAGTTCAGATGGCTTCAGTTCTTTCTCTCTCTCTCACCTGCCTCCAGCACCTTTTAACTCCCCCACATCCACCAGATGGTTCAGAACATGCTCAGCCATCCGGGCTGGGGGCCTCAGCAGGGCAGGGGATGAGCTCCATCCATCCATCCATCCATCCATGGAGCAAGGGCGCCGCTTCCTCGCTGTCCTCTCCTCTGACCTCACTGCCAGAGGGCAAATCCTTCCCCTGGCTCTGGTGGAGATGAGCATGCCCAAGTGCTGAGCCAGCAGGTCCCCAGCCATGCAAGCAGGAGTGCTCAGGGGGAGCCAAACGTGGGAAAGGAGCTCCCAGCCCAGCCTCAGTCCACGTACTGGGTCCGTCCCAGGTAGGGGATGTCCACGGACTGGATGATCCGGCCCGCCGTGCGCTCCTCAAAGATCACAATCTGCACAGGAGAGAGAAAAGTCCTTCTTGCAAAGCCTGGGGGGCTGCAAATATGCTTAGGAGAAGCACACTTGAAACTCCATTTAAAGAGCTCAGTCAGTGTGGGTCTAACAGGGACTGAGGCTCTGCCTTGGGGATGAAGCAGCATCACATCAGGTTTGGGTTGATTTCCCACCTGAAGCAGAGCTGTGAAGTTCAGCTGCCACCCCTGTCAGCCTTTAATGGCTGTCAGAGCCAGGGCCAGCTTTGGAGCAGCACCTCCTCTGGTTTTCAGAGACCTCAGGAGACAGCACTGCCCTTCCCCTCTACTGCACTGGCTTTCAGCTAAAGGGTAATTGATGTCCTGTGTGTGTCTGGCTCTTTGGGACAAGGATCTTTCACAACCCCAACAGGCACAGAGCAATCCCAGCAGTCTCTCACCTCGTTGCCCCCTCTCCTTAGCCAGGGCGCAGGAAGGTAAAGAGTTTCCTGAGGTCCAATCTTCCAGTATCTTCCCAGGTTCTGACCATTGACAAACACCACTCCTTTCTCCCAGCCCTGGAATCAAGGCAGAACATGGAATTACTAAAGCAGCTCTGCTGCCTCCTTTGCATCCCCACAGGAAACCAAATCTGCTTTCACACTTGCATTCTTTCCAGCCACTTTCTGCAGGTTTTCTGCTTGTTTTCCCTGTGCAAATCCCTGCAGCCAGGGACATTTAAACAAGCCCTGCTGAACAGGAGTTATCCTTAATGTGCTCATTAAAAGGATAAAACTTTCAAAAATGTGCAATTTGTGACTTGTGCTTGCATAGGAAGTTTCTTCCCTTTGAACAGACAGGCCTTTATTCCTCCCCAAGCATGCAATATCTGCCCTCACCTCTTTCCCAGGTGACAGAAAAACTGAATTGCTGCTGGCTGGCCTGATTTACAGCAAATAGAATTTCCCCAATACATGGGAAAGTGAGCAGGACAGTAAGGCTGGGCACAAGGTTGGCTCTAAGGGAGGGAAATCAGAGCAGGAAGTTTGATAATATTTAAAATCTCATCTGAAGTTCTATGCAGTCTCCCACAGAAGCATGACAGGAATGCTAACTCCCATGCCATGGCCACAAAGAAGTGACTCTTTCCATGTCACACTGAGGAGACAGGAATAAAACAAGGCCCTCCTTTATTTTCTGTGCACATTACTCCTCTGCAACTAGAAAACACCATTTGCATGCCAGTAAGAAAAGACTGAAGTGGTCACTGGCAGCTCTGCAGGGTCAGTTTTCTCACAGCACCTCTCCAGAATTACCTGGAGGAGACCCTCAGAATGATTCCCTAAGAGAGAGGGGGAGGCTACAGACACACAAATCAGTCAGAGCTGTTGCACAAGTCTCTCTAACCAGTTCTTTTATAAAAATTTGACAAAGAAGAACCAGGACTTGCCTGCAGCTTCAGGAAGGTGTCCTGTGGCTGCTGCTCTATCCACAGCCTCCCGCGGAAGAATGCCGGCCCCACGAAATAATCCGGGACTGAGCTCCAGCCAGACGCCTGCTGCAGGCTGCAAGAGAGGGACAACTCACAGCCCACAGGGCCACCTGCCTGTCCCCAGCACCCACAGCCCTGCCAGGCCAAGCTGGGCTGCAGAGGAGATACCTGGGGCTGTCACCACCTCTGATGGCACCACTTCAATGGTTTCTACAAGAGCGTGTGGTGATGGGACAAAGGGGAAAGGGTTCAGGCTGGCAGAGAGCAGGTTGGGATCAGATATTGGGAAAAAATTCTTCCCTGTGAGGGTGTGAGGCCCTGGCAAAGGTTTCTCAGAGAAGCTGTGGCTGCCCCATCCCTGGAAGTGCCCAAGGCCAGGTTGGAGCACCCTGGGATGGTGGAAGGGGTCTCTGCTCATGGTGAGAGGATCTCAAAGGTCCCCTCCACCCAAACCATTCTGGGATAAAAGCTCTGCTTCACATGGACTGCTGAGGATCCTCCAGATCTGCCAGGGTGCTTGAAATGCCTGTGGCTTGCTAAAGGAGACTGCAGAACTGACAGGATTCAAACCAGACACTCCTGCCACAGCTCCTGGCGAGGAACACAAACACATCCCTGCAGTGTGCAGTAATCAGGGGAATCTGACAGGATTTCTTACCTGTGGCAACAGTTTGGGAGCAGGGCAAAAGCAGAAGAGGAAATAAGGAGAGCAGAATCCCACAGAAGCCTTGAGCTGCTGTAAGAACATGTTCCCTGCAGCCCTTACAAACTGCATCTCTTGGACTGGGGGAAGTTATTGATCCAGTGCAGCCTGGCTGCTACTGAATTATTCAACTAAAAGCCTGTGACAGCTCCTTTCACAACACTGCTCTCCCTCCTCCCCCGAGGGGACTGGGAGCTGATTGTGTTTCAGTGCTGCTGGTCAGCAGCCAGGAGCTCAGGCTAGTGGTGACTAATCTTGCTTTTGTTTGGCCATGGCAGCTCACTTGCTTTAATGCTCCTCACTGGAAATATTCCTCTAACACCCTGCAGTCCAAAAGGCTCTGAGCTACCCCATCAATAAGAATCCTTCAGGTAGCCCCTCAGCACCTGGTAAAACTGCCCTGAGGCATTTCAGAATGAATCTTTTCCCTTTTAAAAGCCTTTTTGGTTTAACGTGGCTTCTCTCTCTCCCTCCTACACAAAATGGGGCAGCTGTGATATCCTGGGGGATATAAGCACATAAGTTGCTTGCTGGTATTAAAAACATCACTGAAAAGAGTCTCTGGATGGTGGCCAGAGTCCATAGGGCATCTGCTGCCTGAAACATTTGCTGAGGTTTTCTCTGTGTGCTGACAGAGGCTCTTCAACATCCCCCTGCTAAATTTCCTCCCTTGAATTAAAGCAAAACAACATAAAAGAGAGGGAGCCATCTGGATTGTTAATGCACTATCAGTAGCTTTCTAGAATTAATCCATCCCTTGCCAGGCTGAATTACTAAATATATCAGCCAGATTGGTAATTTCCAGAAAGACCCAAAATTTCCACCATGTGGGTGTGAGGGGATCCTTCCCTTTGGATAAGCCTGGATTTACCTACCTGATCTCACCCTGCTGCAAGGAAATCTTTAAACCCTGCACAGTGGGATTAGATCTCTCCCTAAATGATGGTTTGGATCAGCTGGCACCAGTTCCTGCACTATTTCAGGCAAAAGTATCAACAAAAGTATCAGAGCAAAAATCCACCTCCCCACTGTTACCTCATTTAGCTGCTCCCCATTAGACACTGCACTGCTGGAAAGCAGGTGGTTTGAAATGAAGGAAAAAAGGTTAAAATCCCACAAAAAAAATGATTTTGTGGAAAAAATAAAGGTTAAAATCTCACAAACCTTTTCATGAAGGCAGGTTTCATCTCCAAACTGTAAATCTTGAAGTTCCTCAAGGGGGTTTTATTCAAGAAGATGTCACCAATTAAGCCTGTGAGAGCAATGGGGGTAATGAGGAGTTGAGGAACAGCTAAAGCTGATGCATTTTGCTATTTGAATCTGAGGAACAGCAGGAGATGGAAAGCAGCCACGTTCTGCAATGGAATTAGAGTCCATATGGTCCCATTGCTCATGCAGGCTGAGTGGGGAGCATCTCTAAACTCTGCCCTCTCCATTCCCTCCTTTCCTCAGCTCAGCAGGGCCTCCAACCCTCCCAGCAGAACCCCCTGGGATGTGCTGGGGCTTGTGGGGATGCTGGGGTTGGAGCTGACCATGCACAGAATTTTTTTTAAAGCAGTCAGTCACTTTTTAAAGCAGTCAGTCACTTTTTAAAGCAGTCAATCACTTTTTAAAGCAGTCAGTCACTTCTCTAACAGGCACAGCAAAACACAACTGAGCCAGCACCAACGCCCAGGGCTGCTCCAGGGCTTTTCAGCCCAGGATTTTAAGGCACCTGAAGAAGTCATTCACCTTTAGCAGCTTTTTGTTGAAGGCAAAGCCTGCTCCTATCACAGCTCTGAGGCTGCCTGGGCAGCACTGAGGTTTATGCAACGTTTCTGCATTAAATAAAATCAATACAGTCACGTGCCTAACTCCATTAATCCATTTTATAGAGCTTTTGCACATAGTTCCCCACTAAAATAGAATCAACCTCTTCCAGCCCCACCACTGTGTGTGATAGGCTTGAGCATTTCAGTCAATTCTGCTCCAGGGGATGCAGTTCCCTCCTCCTGACATTGTGTGAGCTTTTAAATGGTGTGATTCTCAAACATCAACCTCTCCAGGGAAAACACAGATTAAAAAAGGTATTTTCCTTCCCTCCCTGTGAAGTAATATGCTCAGTGAGCAAGAGAAAGGGAGCTGAGCATCACCTAGGAAACCCAGAGCAGAGCAAGAGTCATTGATAGGCCTGGGTTTAGCTGTACCCTTATAAAATAAACCTTGGTGCACTGAGCAGCCACTGCTGCTCCTCTGAGCACTGCAGACAGGGGGGAGGATGATTTTTAACTCATTCCCACTGTGTTGTAGCCCAGCTCCCTCACAAACATGGTGTTAACAAACACCTGCAGAACAGAGCACAGGAGAGCAGAGCTCATCAATGATGTCAGAACCACATCCCTCAGATGGGTTTGGGCAAGAAATCATCTCTGAACCTAGAACTCAAATGTCCACAACTGTGCCACTGTCAGCAAAGGTGGGAATAAAATAATCAAAATATTCTCAGGACATTCAACATTCTGATAATTCTGTTTAAATATAAGTTCTGCTTTAATTCTGTTTAAATATAAATATTTAGCAAAGTGGAACTAGAAATTAGCAACCAGAAGTTGCTCTGATGAACAGAGCTCATCAATGATGTCAGAATCACATCCCTCACCTGGGTTTGGGCAGGAAATTGTCCCTGCTTTGAGGCAGGAATAAAATAATCAAAATATTCTCAGGGCATTCAACATTCTGAATTTTAAAGGTAAGTTTTAGCAATGTGGAACTGGAAATTAGCAATTGCTCATCAGTGATGTCAGAATCACATCGCTCAGCTGGGTTTGGGCAGGAAATTGTCTCTGAAACTAGAACTCAAATGTCCATAGCTGTGTCACTGCCCACAAAGGTGGGAACAAAATAATCAAAATATTCTCAGAACATTCAACATTCTGATGTTTAAATATAAGTTTTAGCAAAGTGGATCTGGAAATTAGCAACTGGAAGTTGCTCTGATGAACAGAGCTCATCAATGATGTCATATTCATATCCCTCACCTGGGTTTGGGCAGGAAATTGTCTCTGCTTCAACCTAGAACTCAGGTGTCCACAACTGTGCCATTGTCAGTGCAGGTGGGAATAAAATATTCAAAATATTCTCAGAACATTCAACATTCTGATGTTTAAAAATGTTACAGGTTTTAGTAAAGTGGAACTAGAAATTAGCAACTGAAGTTGCTCTGATGAGCAGAGCTCATCACTCATGTCACAATCCCATCCCTCAGCTGGGTTTGGGCAGGAATTGTCTCTGATCCAGACCCACCTTTCCTCTGCTCGTTCAGTGCTGGCCCATAATTGACACGGCCCCGGTTCTCCACCAGCAGCCTCAGCTGCCTGAAGCCCTGCTGGACAGACAAAAGGACAAACATCAGCTGCACCAGCCCTGCCCTCAGCAGAGGTGCTGAGGGGGAAAATGGCACCACCTTTGGCAGCTGCCATTTATAAATTTATTTTCAAGTTCTCTATTATTGCTGCTGCTTTATAATGAAGCAATGGGACTATCTTGGTTAAGAATTCATTGTTTAGATAAACATCAGTCTCAGAGGCTGTGAGATTTTAAAGGAGTAAGCAGCTGGCTATAAAGCAGTCACAAGTTCTTTGTTACAAGACAATATATAATTTACTAATCTAATGCACAGATGCTACAAGGTTTATTTTGCTTTACTAACATCACCTTTACTTACTTATCACCTTTCCTTACTTCTACTGCACTGTGGATAATTTTACTTGATAGGCTGTTTTCTCACATCCACACACATGCTCTGTTATAACTTCTAAACTCTCAGCTTACCACACCCCTACACTATAAACCCCTCACCATCTTATCAATACTTTCCTACATTATAAACCCTTCAACATCTTGTCAATAGTTTCCTACACTATAAACCCTTCACCATCTTATCATTTTCCTATATTATGAACCTTTCACTATCTTATCAGTTTACTACATTATAATCCTTCACCATCTTACCCAATAGTTTCCTACATTATAAACCATTCACATCAATACAGTTTCCTACATTATAAAGCCTTCACCATCTTATCAATAGTTTCCTACATTTTAAATCCTTCAGAATTTTATCAGTAGTTTCCTACATTTTAAACCCTTCACTATTTTATCAATAGTTTCCTATTTTATAAACCCTTCACCATCTTATCAATAGTTTCCTACATTATAAACCTTCACTATTTTATCAATAGTTTCCTACACTACAAACCCTTCACCATTTTATCAAGTTTCCTACACTATAAACCCTTCACCATCAGTTTCCTACATTATAAACCCTTCACCATCTTACCCAATTCAGTTTCTCACTTAAGGAATATTCTTACTTACAACTACAGAAACAAAAGTTTATGGTTTTTCTACTTAATGTCTGTGGAATTTGTTTTTACATCAATCCAAGGCTGCAGATCAAACCTTGCTGTACCTGTAGAAGTTTCTGTCTTTCCCTTTCCTACAGCTCTCTACTGCAAACAGGGAGGAACTCACAGCCTTTGCACAGATTTCTGAGTTGTTTTGTTTGGTTTTTTTTATCTTGAATTTTTAATTCCCATTTTAATAGCACCCACAGAGGCAGAAATGGAGTTTGACACAGGACAGGCTCGTGCCATAAACTCTCCCACAAGCCCTAAGAACAACAATGCACCCTCAGCTGCTCCCACAGCCACACAGCTCTGGTGAAATGTGCTCAATCAATACAGAGTCCTTAGTGCCAGCTTCTGCCAGGGTAAAACTGCTCTCAGAGCTGAAGAGAGACATTCCTCCTCATTTAATCTGAGACCCAAGAGCCTCCAAAACCTGCTTTGTGCTAAGGAAGAAGCAGCCTGCAGAGATTTAATCTGCAATAACAGGGTACAGGTACTCAGTGTTGTGGCTGTGTAAGAAGGCTGGCAAATTTTCTGCAGCAAGGGCTGCAATAACTTCAATTTTCTCCATGGAAAAGCATTCAGACCCCACTTTTCAATCACCAATGGTAACCTGGCAGTGAAATCCCATTATTTGTGTCTGATTAGGGTACCAAGCTAGTCTGAGGTAGAGGAGGTGCCTTTCTGAGCTTTCTCCCTCTTCAGTGATCTTGTTATCCACACCCTGAGCCATCCCCTGGAGTTACCTGTCCCTCAGGAATGGAGAGCTCCACTGAGTTGTAGTCCAGCTCCCCCACATACACAGTGTTAACAAACACCTGCAGAACAGAGCACAGGAGAGCAGAGCTCATCAGTGGTGTCACAATCACATCCCTCAGCTGGGTTTGGGCAGGGAATTGCATTAATTATGTCATAACCACATCCCTCAGCTGGGCTTGGGCAGGGAATTGTCATAATGATGTCATAACCACATGTCTTAGTTGGAATTGTCTCTGCTTGAACCTAGAACTCAGGGGTCCACACCTGTGTCACTGTCAGCACAGGTGGGAATAAAAGAATCAAAATATTCTGAGAACATTCAACATTCTGATGTTTAAATAGAAGTTTTAGCAAAGTGGATCTGGAAATTAGCAACTGGAAGTTGCTCTGATGAGCAAAGCAACTGCTCATCAATGGTGTCATAACCACATCTCTCCAGCTGGATTTGGGCAGGAAATTGTCTCTGCTTCAAACTACAACTCAAGTGTCCATAACTTTTTCACTGTCAGGTGGGAATAAAATAATCAAAATATTCTCAGAATATTCAACATTCTGATGTTTAAAGATGTTACAAGTTTTAGCAAAGTGGAACTGGAAATTAGCAATTGCTCATCAATAATGTCATAATCACATCCCTCAGCAGGATTTGGGCAGGAAACGGTCTGTGCTTGAACCCAGAATTCAGGTGTCCATAACTGTGCCACTGTCACTGTGGCATGTCAGATGGGAATAAAATAATCTAAATATTTTCAGAATATTCAACATTCTGATGTTTAAATATAAGTTTTAGCAAAGTGGAACTAGAAGTTAGCTCTGATGAGCAGAGCTCATCAATGATGTCATAATCACATTCCTCCAGCTGGATTTGGGCAGGAAATTGTCTCTGCTTCAAACTAGAACTCAGGTGTCCATAATTGTCAGCAGAGGTGAGAATAAAAGAATCAAATTATTCTCAGAACATTCAACATTCTGATGTTCAAATATGTTACAAGTTTTAGAAACTCAAATGTCCATAACTGCGTCACTGTCACTGTGACATGTCACATGGGAATAAAATAATCAAAATATTCTCAGGACATTCAACATTCTGATGTTTAAAGATGTTACAGTTTTTAGCAAAGTGGAACTGAAAATTTAATTAGAAGCTATAAGGGTTTTTTGCTTAGCTGAGCAGTGGAAATTTGATGTTTTCTCCCCGTTTGCTGCCCCACCCACCCTGAGTGAGCCCTGTGCCCCTACCTGTGCCTGGTCCTAACAGCACGTGTGGGAATAAAACAATCAAAATATTCTCAGAATATTCAACATTCTGATGTTGAAATGCTATAAGTTTTAGCAAAGTGGAACTGGAAATTTAGTTAGAAGCTATAAGGGTTTTTTGCTTAGCTGAGCAGTGGAAATTTGAAGTTTTCCCCCATGAGTGAGCCCTGTGCCCTACCTGAGCCCGGTCCCGGACGTGGTCCCTGCTGTGCAGGTGTCCCCCCCCAAAAATGACAGTCTCATAGAGCACATATCCATAGGGCTGCCCAATGCTGTCGTTCAGGGGCAGATTTTCCATGTTCACAGGGAACTCTGACTTGATGGGCTGCAGAGGAGAAGCAAATTCAACATCAGGAGTGGAAATTCTTGTAGGGGCAGCTCATTTAAAGCTTCACTCTGCCACAGGTAGGAGAGAGCCTCCCAGCTCTGCTCCAACCCAAAATCCCTCCCTAAAGTATCATAAAAAGGAGCCAAAGATTTGCAAAAGTGCAATTCCAAGAGAACAGAAGGAGCAGTGAAAAAGCTGAGATAAAAGATTTGCTGCTTTTGCATATCCTTGGTAAAAAAATCCCCCCAACCTCATCCTTTTGGGATAAGGCAGAGCACAAACTGCTCTAAAAGTTGATGCTTTTTAGGTCTGGGATGCAGTGGAAGAGGTGTCAGTACCTGCAGAACTGCTGGCAGCACATCCCACAGAGAGATGTACTGGTGCAAGAGGATGGCACCATAGGAGGCTTTGCTCTCAATCATGGGAGGCAGAGGAAGGGGCTGGCCTGGGGTGCAAAAGGAAAGATGGAACAAAGATTTCAGACAACACAAATTCAACATCCCTCCCTTGAATTCAAGATATCTCCTTCCCAGACCTTCTTTGTCCTCCCATCCTTAATTCCCAACCAAGCAGAGCCCCAGCAGGGACAGTTTCAATAATTCCCAACCCATCCCCAGTTTCGATAATTCCCATCCCAGCAGAGCCCCAGAAAGGCCAATTTCAATAATTCCCATCCCAGCAGAGCCCCAGAAGGATGACTTTCAGTAATTCCCAACCATCCAGAGCCCCAGCAGGGCCAGTTTCAGCAATTCCCATCCAAGGAGAGCCCCAGAAGGGCCAATTTCAATAATTCCCAATCCATCCCCAGTTTCAATAATTCCCAATCCATCCCCAGTTTCAGTAATTTCCAATCCATCCCCAGTTTCAGTAATTTCCAATCCATCCCCAGTTTCAATAATTCCCAACCATCCCCAGTTTCAATAATTCCCAATCCATCCCCAGTTTCAATAATTCCCAACCATCCCCAGTTTCAATAATTCCCAACCATCCCCAGTTTCAATAATTCCCAATCCATCCCCAGTTTCAATAATTCCCAACCATCCCCAGTTTCAATAATTCCCAATCCATCCCCAGTTTCAATAATTCCCAACCATCCCCAGTTTCAGTAATTTCCAATCCATCCCCAGTTTCAGTAATTCCCAATCCATCCCAGTTTCAATGTTTCCCAATCCATCCCCAGTTTCAGTAATTCCCAATCCATCCCCAGTTTCAATAATTCCCAACCATCCCCAGTTTCAATAATTCCCAATCCATCCCCAGTTTCAGTAATTCCCAACCATCCCCAGTTTCAGTAATTCCCAATCCATCCCCAGTTTCAATAATTCCCAACCATCCCCAGTTTCAATAATTCCCAATCCATCCCCAGTTTCAATATTTCCCAATCCATCCCCAATAATTCAATACTGTGACTCCTGGGTTGCTGATTACCAATGACCATGCTGAAGAGTTGTCTCAGCTTGAAGAATTTGGATGTGTAGTCCCCAGCCTCTGTCAGCACAGCATCATAATCTGGAAAAGCAGAACAGCAGCACGTGTTTTAAAAATATAAAACAGCTCTGGGATGGCTTCATGAAAGAAATAAAAGCCCCAGGCACAATTTTCATGGCATTGTCTGCAGAATGGAAATCTGTACACTTTAATCTGAGTGAACATCACTAAACAGCCACAAAATTCCTTAAATTAGAGAAGAGCCATTCACACTTTCAGAGATCTAATTTGCACATATCCAGAATTTCACACAGGATAAAGTCAACAATTAACTATTTTAACCATGGGCTGTTGGGATGAAAAGAGATTTATGGTAAAATTTGACTTGGTAAAATTAAAAAATGGTGTTTTGGATCATCATCTCTCCCTAGAAAAAGGAGATCTCAGTTAATAATCTGTGACAGCTCTGTTTAAAATTCAGAATAAGGGAATCCCCCACTTCCTGGGAGGGCTGAGAATTGGAATCACTCATGTAAACTCCAGGAATTTACTTCTGAGCTGCGTCCTACCTCATCCCTCAGGACAAAGTGGTTGTGCTGACCACTCCTGAGTGTGGCTGGTTACTGTCCCAGCCCAGGGCAGGCAGAGCTGCACAGGCAAACCAAACTCACCATAACTGGTGACATCTGACTTGTACTCATCAGCTTCCAGAGCCCCGCTCATGAAACCAAAGTTGGTGCCCCCATGGAACATGTAGAGGTTGATGGATGCTCCTGTTTTGAGGATGCTTTCTACAGTATTCACCATCTCTGCAAAAAAAAAAAAAAAAGATATTTTTTGCAGTGCCAGGGAGGCCACAGACACGAATCTGGGCCAGGAATTGCAATCAGACACATTCTGGTCACTCCTGTCAGTCACAGTGATTTGTGTTGGGATTTGCCCTCAATAAGGGGCAACACATCTACAGATGCATTTAAATACTAAATTCAGTTATTATTATCATTATCATCATCATTATTAACAACTAAATTATTTGAATGTATTAAATATTAAATATTTAATACATTCAAATAATCCTCCAGGTGAAAAAGGGGTAAAGCTCAAGGCCTCCAGCAGGAATTTTGCTTTTAAGAAGAAGAGTTGCAAAGCCTCCCCAGCCAGACTAACGACCCAGTTACAAAGACAATTGCAGGAAGATGAAAGTTGTTAAACCAGTCCTGTATAGCTCTGCTTTCACTGCTCTTTACATGCCCTGAGGGTTTGTATTTTTTAGTAGTAGCCTTCCAAATGAGCTTTGAACCTGGAGAGGGTGCTGCACTCACAAGGGGCTGAAATTCACCACAAAATGTTCTACAAGAAGAGTGTTTGGTGCTCACCATCTGCATCAAAGACATAGTGAGGGCCTCCCCAGTTATCAAACCAGCCAGTCCAGTACTCCATCACCATCTTGGGCTGGTCTTTCTGTCAAGAGAAAAACAAGAGCTCAAACGGATCCAGGACAGGCCTGCAGCCACCCCTTTGTTCTGCAGCAGCGTTGTTGAAAAAAGAGGAGGAGTAGGACGAGAAGAGGGAAGAGGAGGAGGAAAAAGGAGAAAGGGAGAAGAAAAGGAGAAGAAAAGAAGAAAAGGAGAAGAAAAGGAGAAGAAAAGGAGAAGAAAAGGAGAAGAAAAGGAGAAGAAAAGGAGAAGAAAAGGAGAAGCAAAGGAGAAGCAAAGGAGAAGAAAGGGAGAAGAAAGGGAGAAGAAAGGGAGAAGAAAGGGAGAAGAGGAGAAAAGAAGGAGAGGGAGAGGGAGAGGGGGAAAAGAGAAGGAGGAAGGAGAAGGAGGAGAAGGAGGAGAAGGAGTTTATTTTCTGACTGCAATATTTACGGATTTTCAAAAGTGACACTGGATTGGAGGATGAAATTGTCACCACTCCAATGACACAGGAAAACCAACAGTCCATCAATTTTCTCCTCCTCCAGAGAGGAATGTAAAAACAATAATTATTTTAACTATTTACACAAAAGTGTGTGAGAAGCTCCATTACAAGCATGCAAACATCAGAAGGCTCAGAAGAACTCAGAAGAACAGGGAGACAGCATGGTGCCATGGTTTTACAGGAGGGTTTTCTTCTCAACTGGCACAGCCCAAAAGGCACCTGAGGAGCTCTGAACAAGGAGCTGTGGGCCAGCAATGCCCAGGACAGGCAAGCAGAGCTTTGTGCACACAATCAGGTGCTGTCAAACATTGCTGGATGCTGCTGTTTGGCAGAGCTGCAGCAAAGGGACAAACCAACTGTCAGTGTTTAGTTCTTGCTAAAAACACCCATTTATAAATGTCTGCTTATCTGCCACGCCACTGGCAGCTGAGAGCTTGCAGGTGCAGGGCAGCCAGAGCCTGCCAAGGTACAGCAGCAGACCTGAGCTGCTTTAATGCCTTTTTAATGCTGCATATGGTGCTGGCAGGGAAGAATTTGCAGGAATTAGGTCTTCATTAAAGGCTCTGCACACAGAGCAATTGCTTCCCATTTGTCAGTGCCTGGCAGCTCCCTGAGGCCCTGCAGATCCCTCCTGTCCCCATGGCATGGGCAGGGCAGTGTGTGCTCAGCCTGGCTGCCCCTCCAGCCTCCTGGGCTTTAATTCCAGGCACTTTTGTGACAGGGGTTTTGTTTAATGCCACAGGAACTGGCTGAGGTAAGTGGCATTAAAGAAACTCGTGTTTCATTAGGAGAAAACAACTGCCTGTAATCATCTAAACATCCCTGGAAATACATTTAATCAATCCATCCCCAGTGAACCAGGCAAAGAAGGGATTTGATCAGCTTCTGGAACAAAAACCCATAACAAGGAGAAGATAAAACAGCTCCATAACCCCTACAAACACTTCTTATCTCATAACTGCTGTGGCAAAGGAGGAGCTGCTCCTTTGGGGCCACATGTGGTGGGGAAAATGCCACCTTCTGCTCTTTTGCAAGGTTTGAGCAATTTTGGCAGACCTAAAGGAGGTGAAAGCTCTTCCAGCAGAGCCTCTTTTGCCAGCACAGGGCAAGAAAACAAATGCAAGCTGTAGGACTGAACATGCAGCATGGCAGCAGGGCTCCCTCCAGAGCCAAGAGGTGAGCAGGGAACTGATCAGGGCTGGGGCAGATCCCAGCTGCTCACATCCTCCATCTGCAGCAAGCAGAGCACAGGGAAAGAGAACAGAGGGGGTAAACAGAGAGATAAACTGTCACTGACCCCAAAACCTGCCACTCCCTCACCACTCCCTCATCACAATCAGGGCACTGCTCACACCAAGTGTTCATTAATTAATTAATTCCCTCCCTGAGGCAAACCTCTGATAGCACAGAGGGGTTAAAAATGCTCAAGTGACAGAGTAAAACCTCATAAATCCACCCTGAATGAGGCCCTGGAGGTGAACAGCCACAGCTGCAGCACACCAGCAAAGAGCACCCACACCATCAGGGGGGAAGAGTTTGGGAAAAAGATGATGGAAATTCAAGAGAGAGATTTGATAATTGTGCACTGGGATGCTCTGGGTATCACTTGAACAAGTCTAACCCCTACCAGCTAAACACAGGGCACAGCTGGATGAAAATCCTTTTTAGAAGGACAACAGGACACTTAAATCCTCCTTCCCTGATTCCAGGAAGGAAAATTTTGACAGGAGAAGGACAACAGGACAGTTAAATCGTCCTTCCCTAAATCCAGGAGGATTTGGCCTCGTGAGAAGGAAGCCCCAAACCAACACACAAATCCCAAATCCTGAGAAGGAAGCCCCAAACCAACACACAAATCCCAAATCCTGAGAAGGAAGCCCCAAACCAACACACAAATCCCAAATCCTCCTGAGAAGGAAGCCCCAAACCAACACACAAATCACAAACAGAGTATCAGCTTCACTTCCAGTGCTAGGAAACGTGGATGAGATGAGCAAAGTGTTTCTGCAGCTCACCTGCACTGTGTCCAGGTGTTTCAGCAGCCCAGGCTCCAGCTTCTGGAAGTTAACAGTGGCCAGTGCTAGTGGGAAAGGAAAAATGTATTAATTTACACTCATCCAAAATGTCTAGGGGATCATCTCAGGCCAGCAGGAGGGAACTGCAACACCTCCTGAACCCCCAAAACAACCTCCTCAGAACCTCCCCATCAAAGGCTTCACTGGTGTGCAGAATCCAAGAGAACAACAGCACAGAGTGGAATCCTCCCAGGCCATCTTTCAGCTCTAATGTGCACAGATATTAGAGAGAGAGCCTCAGAGCAGCTCCTGGGGTGTCACCAGCTCTAATTAGAGCCTGTAAAGCACTTGGAGATCCTCACTTAAAAGGCACCACATAAAGGCAAATTTATTACCAAGGCCTGTGTGGATGGCACGGTGCTCTCCCAGGCTTTAGCTGCAGGAATCCCTTCCCAGGCAATATCCCACAGCCTGTCATGTCTGTGGGGGTGACAGAGCAGCCACAGCACAGCAGAGCCACAGAGAGCTGCAAATGAAGGGTTCTCTGTCCTTCTGCACATCCTCAGGCTCTGCAGGAACTCCAGTCTAACAAGATGAAGTTTAATTATAAAGTCCAAGTGCCCAGTCCTGCATTTTGGCCACAATAACCCCTGTAATGCCACAGGCTGGGGATGGTGTGGCTGGGCAGTGCCCAAGCACAAAGGCACCTGATGGACAGACAGCTGGACAGGAGCCAGCAGAGTGCCCTGGGGGCCAAGGAGGCCAAACTGCTGGCCTGGGTCAGGAATGGTGTGGCCAGCAGGAGCAGGGAGGTCACTGTGCCCTGCACTGGGCACTGCTGAGGGCACACCTGGAGTGCTGTGCCCAGCTCTGGGCCCTCAGCCTGGGCAGGACCTTGGGACACTGAGCTCTGAATTTGCCAATGGTATCAGTTACAGATTGGGTCACACTTTCAGTTCCTTGTCCCTCTGCAAGCCCTAAATGGACCCAGGAGGAGCTGGACAGTGATGTTGTGTGGTAGATAAATTTGAGACTGATGGAAGAGCTGCATTCAAGTTATCTTATCTATCCATATCTATATGTTATATCTATACCTGCACATCCAGAGGGGCTGGGAACACAAACCCTGAGAGGAACCCCTGAGGGAGCTGGGGATGCTCAGCCTGGAGAAAAGGAGACTCAGGGCTGCCCCCATCACTCTCACAGCTCCTGAAAGGTGCCTGTGCTCAGCTGGGGCTGGGCTCTGTCTGCAGCAGCACTGACACAACCAGAGCACACAGCCTCCAGCTGTGCCAAGGGAAATACAGGCTGGATAGCAGGAAAAGGGTTTTTCCAGAAAGGGTGATAAAGTTCTGGAATGTTCTGCCCAGGGAGGGGGTGCAGTCCCCATCCCTGGGTGTATTTAACAAAGCCTGGATGTGGCACTGGGTGCCAGGGTTTGGGTGAGGGGTTGGGGCTGGGTTGGACTCCATGATCTTGAAGATCTCTCCCTGTCAGAAGCCAGGAAATTCCTCTGGCTGCCCTGGAGGGCTCCAGCCCCTGCCCAGGGGGCTCAGAGACCTTGGCACAGAACCCAAGACCCCTGTGCCTTTGATTTAGCCCTTGGAAAAAAAATTACCAACCTTTATATGAAGAATTACAAGTCAAGAAAGTTTAAGTAGAATAATAGTGAGTTTGTCACAGGGTGATAAATAGATTTTTGAGGTTTATAGAATGGGGGTTCAGGAGGCAAGATGGAGGGATCTGGGTGTGCCCAGCCTTTCTCCTTCTTCTTCTTGGCCTCCATCTTCTGCTGTGATGGTGGCACTTTTGGATTGGTTTAGAGTAGAAGCTCACTGTCTAACATAGGTGATAGGTACTGGAAAGTAATTGTAAATGTAGTTTTTAGTATAAAAAGATGACACCACTCTGGGGGCAGGCAGAGTGCCTGGACTGTCTTGCTGAATCCTGGACCTCAGGATGGACAGGAAAAAGAATTTTATAGAGAAGGAACAATAAACAACCTTGAGATCAAGAACTGAAGAGCTCTGACTCCTCCTTTGACCACTGGGCTGGGAAAAGAGACTTTCTAACACATCTGGGGGTCACTGTGAGCAGCCGAGACCCCGAGATCTCCCAGCCCAGTGATTCTGTGATTCTGGGTGGGAACACCTCCTGCAGGACAGGACCCCAACCTGGGATCAGTGTCCCAGCCCCTGGCACACATTTCAACCATTTTTGTATCTCCCAGCCCTCAGTCACGCTGATATTTCCCCCAGACAAACTCTGCAGCAGCAATGATGTGATTCAGCATTAAAAATTGACTCCTAACAAGAGAGCTGCTATCAAACCCAGCCCCAGTTGTGTCAGGCAGAGCACTTCAAATAGAATATTTACAGAAGGAAAAGCTCACTTCTCACTATTTATACCTTGATTTTAATAGGCTGACCTGTGTAGTGAGCTGAGCTGGAGAACTCAGCACAGAAAACACAAAAGGAGAACAAAATAAAGCGTGGATTTAGCACTGATGTAATATGTTAGCTGGCAGTTATGAAGGAGAACATGCCCAGCTCTGCTTTTCATGCAGATTAACAGCACCCATGGTAAAGAGAACCATCCCCAGAGCCTTGTTCATCCTTCTCATGGGATGTCCTTCCCACACACACACACAGGGAATCCCACCATGGTCTGGAGGGACAGCAGAGGCTTTGTCACCCAGCAGCTCCCAGAGGGGCTTCACCAGGTCAGATCAGCTTGGGAATCTTGGAATCAGAGTGGGATTGGGATGGAAGAGACCTTAAACTCATCCCTGGAAGGGCAGGGACACCTCCCACCTGCCCAGACTGGCCTCGGGCAGGGATTCCTGCCTCTCATTTAACTCCTCCCTCACCACCCTGCTGTTCCTCACTTGGAGCCCTGGTTATCCCACACATCTGTGAGGAACCCTGAGGGAGCTGGGGGTGCTCAGCCTGGAGAAAAGGAGACTCAGAAAAGGAGACTCGGCCTGGTTGAGCCTGCAGACACCCCTGGGTGATGGGGGCTGTTCACAGGGCTGAGATGGATGGATGGATGGATGGATGGATGGATGGATGGATGGATGGATGGATGGATGGATGGATGGATGGATGGATGGAGGGCACCTGAGCTGCTCTCCACGTGTGAGGAGCAATATTTGTGTTTCCTGGGCCCCACTGAGCTCAGTGGTGAGGGCACAGCTTGAGTGCTGTGCCCAGCTCTGGGCCCTCAGCTTGGGAAGGGCCTTGGGACAATGAGCACATCCAGAGGGGCTGGGAACACAAACCCTGGGAGGAACCCCTGAGGGAGCTGGGGGTGCTCAGCCTGGAGAAAAGGAGACTCAGGGGTGCCCCCATCACTCTCACAGCTCCTGAAAGGTGCCTGTGCTCAGCTGGGGCTGGGCTCTGTCTGCAGCAGCACTGACACAACCAGAGCACACAGCCTCGAGCTGAGCCAGGGGAAATACAGGCTGGATATCAGGGAAAAGTTTTTTACAGAAAGGGTGATAAAGTTCTGGAATGTTCTGCCCGGGGAGGTGGTGCAGTCCCCATCCCTGGGTGTGTTTAACAAAGCCTGGATGTGGCACTGGGTGCCGGGGTTTAGCTGAGGTGTTGGGGCTGGGTTGGACTCGATGATCTTTAGGGTCTCTTCCAACCTGGCCATTCCATGAATTCTCTAAATTCTGTGATTCTGTGATCAGTGACACCCTGGCTCTCTCAGATTGTTGTGACATCCAGAGGCAAACTGGGATCAAAGAGCTCCCAGCAGAACACAACACTCCAAACAAGGAGGAGCTCTGAGCTGCCAACATTCCCTCCCTCAGGAGATGAGGCCAAGGCAGGGATTTCTCCTTTCTCCTCCTCCTGACAGCTCTGTGGCAGGCACACAGTGACTCTGTGTGGTCACAGCTGAAAACTGCTGCACACCCAAAAACATCCAAAGGATTTTTTCACCGTGCTGGAGAAGGCCCATGACTCAGTAAATGAATTTATCCCTCTCATATTGACATGGAAAAGCAAAAGGAGGGAAAAAAGGAGGGGAAAGTCTTTCCCTTTAATCATCTCCATGCCTGAGATTGGAAATTTAACACTATTTATGACTGAGTGATCACAGGAGCACTGAAAGGCTGTACCCTGCAAATCCTAAATTTGGGGAGCAGTTACACCCCAGGCAATTGGAAACACAGGAGAGAGCTGAGGCCAAGCACAGAGTAAATCCCAGCTGAAAAGACCCCAAATTCTGAAAATCAGAGCCCCATACAGATTCAGGGCTCAGTGAAACTCAAGCAGCCACACCTTCATTTCTTCACAGGAAAAAGGAGGAGAATGCTAAGCAACATTTAAAAACCTTATTAGAATTATACTTTATAAAGGGAAAATGGACATCCCTCTGCATTCTATATAATGGGCACCCTCCTTTCCCCACCTAAGGTTTTACACCCCAAAATAAGCTTGCTGAGAAGATAAGGCTGCCACACAAACTATTGCTACATCTACTGCTTAAATATACAACTCAAAATCAAGGTTTTAATTGACCTTTTTCCTTCTTTTTTTAATTGCACAGCATCTACCTTAGGAACAAGTTACTACTGCTAGCAATTGCTGAGGAACTTGTTTAATATCTATTGAAACAAGAAATAGCATTTTCAGCCTTGTAAGA
Organism: Melospiza georgiana; assembly: GCF_028018845.1. Taxonomy (NCBI): domain Eukaryota; kingdom Metazoa; phylum Chordata; class Aves; order Passeriformes; family Passerellidae; genus Melospiza; species Melospiza georgiana. The sequence continues at coordinate 2,864,153 of NC_080456.1, read as the reverse complement.
AATGCTGGGTGCTGCCATCTCTTGACTCAGTGGGAAGTACAGGTGCCCAACCCTTCACAGAGTGTTACACCTCATGTGGAAAATAAATAATTCTAAACCTTTCTGGGAGGGGTTTGGGTTTGTCCTGGCTGCCCCATCCAGCCAAGGGCTCCCTCCTGCCACAAACAGCACTCAGAGGGTGAATCAAAGTCCTGTTTTCCTCCCTCAGCTCTACAAGCACTCACCTCCTTTCACCAAGCCAAAGGACAGCCCATTCTTGTTGTCTGAGGTCATCAGCAGCTCCACAATCCCTCTGTTTAGCAGGGCCTGGGTTAAAAAGAGCAAAAGCCATTGTGTTAACAGAATTTAGAATTTAGCATTTCTCAGGGTATTAAAGCACTCTAGCATCACTTCTGTGGGTTCAGCCTGCAGCTGGCAGTGCCTTGTAATAAATATTATCCCTGTGACATCTCCCATTCCTCCTGGAGCTTTCTTGCCTACTTTTCCCAGCTTAAAGACCACAGGAAAATCTTATTTTGTCTTAGAAAGCTGGATTGGTTTCTCACTGATGCATCCAACTTCAGGATTACAGCTTCTGAGATCAAAGTAATAAACAACTTCACTGCTTTCTTCAGGAGAGGGATTCAGGTGGAGGGAGGAAAGGAAAAGCAGCTCAGGCTTCCCAACTGCCTGACAGTGGGAGCTGGAAAGAGGGAAGAGCTGATTTTCCAAGGAACAGCATCACAGGACAGCTCAGGGACAGATGTTATTCAAAAATCAATGAATTTATCAAAGATCAATGAATAAATGGTTCCTCAATATTACAGCACCAGAGGAATCAGCACTCCAAGGTTTAAAATCCACCTGCACACATGAGGATCCTCCCATCAGGATTGTTCTCTTGCAGCTGCTCCTGAACAGAACAGTGGTGATGTCTGGAAATAAGTTAATTAACCACTCATTTCACTGCACCTCCATTGCAGGAGCTCTGAGAACAAGGCTTCAGTCTCTTCAGTCCAAATTCCTAATTGTGAAATGTGATAAAATCCTTTGTTTACTGTCCTTACCTGCACTAAGAGCAGACCTGGGCATGAAACCTTGCAACACAGAGCCTACAGACAAACCCAGCCCAGAGCCAGGACAAGCTGGTGTCTTCTTCAACCCATCCCCACCAAATTTACACCTGAACAATGCTGGATTCAGGCAAAATTCAGCTGCTGAGGGAGCTGGAATTTCTAACCAATTTTACCAAGGTAATTCTTGGAGCACTGCATTAATGTTGAGTTTCTTCCCCTCCTTTTGAGTGGAAATGCAAAACAGAGGAACAGCAGAGCTCCCACACATTCAGTGCCTCCCAGAGTGCAGCAGAGATGCAGGAATAGAAGCTCAGTTCTGTGTGGGAAAGGCCATGTCAATAAATCCTTTCACTTTTAGGAAGGCAAAGGTACCCCAAAAGTGAGCTAAGCACAGGGAGCTGAGGTTTTGTGTGAGCTGTGGGTGTCTTCTAATGAGTTTATTAATTCCAGGAAGGTGCAACTTAGTCAGAGATGACAGATGTGAATTAATCACCTTGCCACAAACCAGAACAAAGACTCAGAGCCCCACCTCACCTCAAAGAATCAGATCCCACTGCCACCAAAAACAAACCCTGCAAATCCTGCTTTCCAACATTTCCATCCCTAACCACTATTCTGTGCTGCCTCTTGCAAATTGCACACAATCCCAGAATATGATGAAACAGCACTGCAAAAATACACCCACAGGCCTGGCAGGGAGATCTGTCCTGACAAGTCTGAAACAGCACAAACTTTCCTCACCAAGGAAAGCAAGGCCAAGCCTGCAGCCTGCTCAGACCCCCAGAACCTCTGTGTCCCCTTCATCCAGGGCTCTGAAAAACACCTGCTTGCCATTATGTCCAATTTGTTTGTGTACAAACTTTATATAAACCGTGTAAAGAGAGTTAAACCACAAGCTGGAGTCAGTGCAGGAGCTGACACAGCCCTAAGGGGATCAGCACTCCTGCCAGGGATTGGTTTGTTTGCTCTGGACAGCCTGAGCAATGGCACAGCCTGAGCCTCAGGGTGCTCACCCTGAATTAAACCCTACACTCCTGACCATCCCATCCTGGCTATCCTCTCAGCAGCCCTAGGAGGATGAACAGGACTCAACCAAACACAAATCTGAAAAATCCTGGCTTTTTCTTCCATCTCCCACCCAGGCTGAATAGCAATCATTATCATCTACAACCCTAAACTCACCCTCCTCAACTTCTATCTATACACTGTAATAACTGCAACCATCTTCCTCACCCTAAACACAATCAAAGTCCTAAAACCATCTACCCTAATAACTCAAAATAAAGCTATCCACCCTAATAACCCTGAGGGTGATGCAGCTGGGCTGCCCAAAAGGTTCCAGAAGGATCCCATCATGCTGTCAAGCCTGGATGGGCGACCCCCCAGATGTGCAGCAATGCCTTTAAGCATTCTGTGAGAAGAAATTAAACATTACATTTTTCTTCCATCTCCCACCCAGGCTGAATAGCAATCATTACCATCTACAACCCTAAGCTTACCCTCCTCAACTTCTACCTATACACTGTAATAACTGCAACCACCCTCCTCACCCTAAACACAATCAAAGTCCTAAAACTATCGACCCTAATAGCTCAAAATAAAGCTATCCACCCTAATAACCCTGAGGGTGATGCAGCTGGGCTGCCCAAAAGGTTCCAGAAGAATCTCACAATTCTGTAGCAGAAAAACAAGCCTGGATGGGCGACCCCTCTGAGGTGCAGCAATACCTTTAAGCACTCAGTGAGAAGAAATTAAACATTGCATTTTTCTTCCATCTCCCACCCAGGCTGAATAGCACTCATATCATCTACAACCCTAAGCTTACCCTCCTCAACTTCTATCTATACACTGCAATAACTGCAACCACCCTCCTCACCCTAAACACAATCAAAGTCCTAAAACTATCGACCCTAATAACTCAAAATAAAGCTATCCACCCTAAGAACCCTGAGGGTGAGCCTCAGGGTGCAGCTGGGCTGCCCAAAAGGTTTCAGAAGAATCCCATAATTCTGTAGCAGAAAAACAAGCCTGGATGGGCCACCCCTCTGAGGTGCAGCAATACTGTTAAAAATTCAGTGAGAAGAAATTAAACATTGCATTTTTCTTCCATCTACCACCCAGGCTGAATAGCACTCATATCATCTACAACCCTAAGCTTACCCTCCTCCTTCTACCTATACACTGCAATAACTGCAACCATCCTCCTCACCCTAAACACAATCAAAGTCCTAAAACTATGGACCCTAATAACTCAAAATAAAACTATCTAGCCTAAGAACCCTGAGGGTGATGCAGCTGGGCTGCCCAAAAGGTTCCAGAAGGATCCCATCATCCTGTCAAGCCTGGATGGGTGACCACCCTGATGTGCAGCAATGCCTTTAAGCACTCAGTGAGAAGAAATGAAACAACAAACCCTGTAAGAACAGTGCAGATCTCATCACCTGCCTGCCCTGCACTGCTGCTGGGGGCAAACCAGCAGCTCAGAGTGCTGGCACATCCACCAGGATAATCCAGCCTCCCTGGGCATGGGCCAGCTCCTCACCACTGACTCCCAGCAGCCAGGGCACAGTTTAATCCCTTTTTGATAGGGCTAAGGGAGGCATTAGGCAAATGAAGCTCCCTGAAGCTGAGCACCAGATTACACAGGTTTAGGAGGGTGCTGGTGACTTGTTCCCATCAACTTTCCTGCCAGGAAAGCCAACAAAGAGAAACCTTTATCAAATATCATCTAGGAGAGGCAAAAGAGGACTGCAGGTGAGAGCTGCTTCAAGGCCAGCTGTGCAACACAGACACTCCCAGCTCCCTCTCTCCCTATTCTCTGGGAGATACAAGAACACAGATTTATCAACACTCAGAGGGTCATGTGCCAACTCTTCCACTCCTGGAGGAAATATCCAAGGAAAATGAAGCTGGTGCTTTCAAGAGTCTCTCAAACCACACTCAAAAGTTACACAGAAAAAGGAAAACACTGCAGGGAAGGAGATTTATGGGAGAGATGAACACAGAAACAAGTACAAGTGCCACCATTACCATTTTGACATAGTTCATGTAGTTTGGGTCTTTCTTAGGAAAGGAACCATATTCATTCTCCACCTGCACTGCAATGATGGGACCTCCTTTCTTGTACTGTGGGGGACAAAAAAAGGGAGAAGGAAGGTGTTCACCATGATTTCTAAGCACCAAAAATCCCATTAGCTGGTAGGAAAGATGCTCCAGCATCAGAAGGACACAGCTCCACCCTCCCATGCTCCCACACTGACAGAGAAAACAGCCTGTGCTGATTCCTGGTGCATTTTTGAGGCAGTTTTTGGTTACTGTCTGACCCTCTGCTGTCACACAGAGCCCACAGTGCCCTGTGCAGTCACTCCCAGGGACAGGGACAGGATGGGGCTTGCCTGGAAAGGGACAACCACGCGCATCAGGCGGTCAAAGTAGGCGTCCACAGCCTCTGTGAAGCCCTTGTAGGTCGTCCTCAGCTTCATCTCAGGGTCCTGCAGCAGCCAGCTGGGCAAAAGCAGCAGAGGAAATGTGTGAGACACTCCTGTGCAGTCATGCAGAGGTGTTTCAGCCACTGGCATCAAGTCCCACCTGGGCAGGGATCACTGGTGTCACCTCAGAGCCCACGGTGACACTGTGTCCCACCCACCTCGTGTCCATCTCTCACTTGGAAATAAATCCAGGCTCCAACTCCCAATCTCCTCCTCTTCTTTTTGTTCTGCATTTCAGCCCCAAACTCATTTCATCACCTCTACCAATAATATTTCAACTCATTTCATCACCTCCACCAATAATATAATCTTATCACTCTAAAGTGAATTCCCTGCATTCCCAAGGGCACTCTGCAACCAAGAGCTCCTTCAAAAAATCCCAAGCCTTTCTCAAATAAAAGATTGCTGTAATTGTTCCCACTGTTTCACTGCTGATTTACTGCTGATTCTGTTTGGAGTTAACAGCACAAAGGGAAATTTGCTGAAGAGCAGAACAATATAATGCTGTAACAATTTAAGGGGAATGAGCCTGTATCTTCCTTTTCTCAGCAAAATAAGGCCTTAATTAACATCTTTCCAAAGATCTGAATATTCAACTCCTTGCTAAATGTGGCTTTGTGGGCTTAAAAAAATCATCTCCTCTTTAGCTGGGAAATGAGAATAGCACTGTTGCTCTTTATTAGAATTTTTTATCTGTCTGATTAAGAAAACCACATAGGTGATGTGACAACAAGTGACAACAGATGCACTTCTCATAATCTAACCTGGAGATGGCTTCTGGCTCTGGTCATGAAGAGTTCTGCTCTCAGGAGTAAGTCCCTGACACCTCAACTCTGATGGCAAAGGCAGGTGAAAAGTTAAAAAAAATAATCCCCAAGTATCTGCAGTGAGGTTTGTGCTGTGTGCAGCAAGGAAAACAAGTGGTAACCTGGCACTGGCTCCACTCAGGAACCACAAAGGTCCCAGGGCTCCCAGAGCCTCCTCCTGCTGGGTTCTTCAGGGGAAAACACCACAGGAGGCTGGGGTTTCACTACTGCCAGCCATTTAATTCACATTTCTAGTAGGACTTTTAAAATGGAGCTGAGATGGAGCAAATTTTTACACAAAGCTGCAAATCCTGTCCATGTTATGCAGAGTCAAGGTGCAACAGCAAGATGGGCTCCTCCAATTCTATTTTCTTGTTGTAACCATTATACCATAAAACAATTATAACTATTTTAAACACTCAAAAATATAATTAGAAGAGCTCCATAAGATAATGAGATAATTTCTGTTTTGGGAGCAGAGAAAATAAATATCCCCATCAAGCAGCCAGCCATTCCAAAGCAATTCCTTTGAAGGAGCCTCGACTGTGGGATTGGGTGTCACAGACATATTTTATGAAAAATCCTTTCATTAGGATCTTTTCTCCTGAGAAGATGGGAAGTTTCAGCTTCTCCATGTTTCGCTGCTTTGAAATATGATTTGGAGAACTGTTTATCCAGCATGTGAAATTGTTTTTACTTGATGACCAAAGACAGCCACCTGTGTCGGGGCTGTGAGCAGTCACAAGATTTTATTATCATTCCATTCCTTTCAAGCCTTCTAATTAAATCCTTTCTTCTATTCTTTTAGTATATAATTTTCTTTTAATATAATAAATATAATAATAAATCAGCCTTCTGAAACATGGAGTCAAGATTTTCATCTCTTCCCTCATCCTGGGACTCCTGTGAAGTCCACTACAATGAAGGAGCTTGGGGTTTTTTTGTCCCTGACGTTGTGATCAGGAGCTTGGGATTTGTTTGTCCCTGGTGCTTCCCTGAAGGGAACAATTTCCACACTCACCTGGGCAGACCCCCGAGGTCCCACTCTGAGCAGATGTAAGGTCCAGGGCGCAGAATCACCCACAGCCCATTTTTAGCTGCCAGGGAAAGGAAGGCCCTGGGGATCCAGACAGAGGGATTATTGTCTGCCTGCAGAACCCTAATACTCCAAAATCATTGAATTTAGGTAGCAAAGCAGAAGGGAATTGCCTGATGAAATAACCACAGTGGATTGGTGTCACTGTGATATTTTCTGAAAAATCCCTTCCTGGGAAGTCGAGAAGTCTCAGAGAAAATGTAAACAACAATTATCTGATTCACTTCTCCCTGTTTTGCTGTTTTGGAATGTGGTCTGGACATTGTTTACCAACAGGTGCATGTTTGATTGGTTTAATGTGAATTGTTTTTACTTAATGACCAATCACTGTCCAGCTCTTGTTAAGCCTTCTGTCTGTATCCTTTTTCTGTATTCTTTTAGTATAGTTTAGTATAGCATTCATAATATAATATAATATAATATAATATAATATAATGTAATGTAATGTAATGTAATGTAATGTAATGTAATGTAATGTAATGTAATGTAATATAATGTAATGTAATATAATGTAATGTAATATAATATAATATAATATAATGTAATGTAATGTAATGTAATATAATGTAATGTAATATAATGTAATGTAATATAATATAATACAATACAATACAATACAATACAATACAATATAATATAATATAATATAATATAATATAATATAATATAATATAATATAATATAAGCCTTCTGAGAACATGGAGTCAGATTTATCTTTTCCCTCGTCCTGGAGATCCCAGCAAACTCCACAGATTGGTGCTACATTGATTAAGTTCCCAGAACTCCAGAAGGATGAGGAAAGGGAAGGAAGGAGTCCCCACTGCCTGATCAAGGCACATGTGGAAATAACATCTTCACCCCAACACCACACCCCCCTTCCCCTCCAAAGAGGAGCATTTCCTGACAGAGCTGTCTGTGCCACATACCTCAGGTCCAGGTTTTTACTGAAGTCAAACTTGCCTCTTTCCTTCTCGTGCAGGTTCCATGGCACATACCTGGAAGGCAGAGCAGGTGAAGGTGAGCTCTGGCATGCTCAGAGAAAAACTGAGGCAGCACTATTCCTTTCTGTAGGAGCCACAGAGGGTAGGACAGTTGGGTTGGATGGAGATGAGAGATCTCTGCAGCCAGGGCTGGTAACTTGTGGGTTATTGCAAAGGGCCTGGGCGCCGGGCCCTGCTGGGAGCTGCCAGCCACAGCTCAGAGCAGCCCCAAAGAGGAGCCCCAAAGAGAGAGAGAGAAGAATAAGGAAAAAAGAGAGTGAAGTTCCCATTACAACACAATAAATCATCTTCTGTGCTGAATATTCTAATTCTCATTAACCAATCTAGTACAAGATACAAATCCTACAGCATTTACATACAGCCTATAAGAATCATTACATTGCCATACTGAGTTACATTTTAAACCCTAAAAACTCCTCTTTGGGCCCCTTCTGCCAAGCTGTAGGGTCTGCTCTGACCCTTGGGCCTGTCTGCAAGCAGAGGGTGTTGTTCCATCAAAAGGGGATCACCTTCAGCCAGCCACACCATTGTTTTCCTCTTGTTCAGTAGACAAGTCACTGCAATACTCACGTGGTGAGGGTGTTGAGGCCACAGGCTCTCATTTTGAGCATGCGATCCTCCCAGTACTCGCGGGGCACTCGGAAGTAGTGCATGGAGCCCCCCAGGATGCGGAAGGGCATCCCCTCCAGCAGGAACTCTGAGTTCTCTGTCTGCAGGCCATGGTTCCTCCCCCACAGCCTCAGAGGGTTCAGCTCGCTCCAGTTAAACCTGGAAGAGAAAAGGAGATGGGTGAGCAGTCAGTGCTGGGGGAGGAATGTGTCCCACTCGTTGCACCTCGCCCAGCACACAATGGCAAGGTTGGATGATGTGGTGTTACATTTTAGTTAAATGGTTTGCTCTGTCTCACCTCTCAAAATGTAGGGTTTATTCCAAGCCTGTGACCCTCCCCTGAAGTATCATGGATCTGTAATCCCATTGGCCCAAGTCTTATTCTGTGCCCACTTTGAACCTCTGTGTTAAGCTGTGCCAGGGAGACCAAACCTCTCCTGGCCCTTTTCCTCCCTCTCTCTGCAACAGGACGAGACCCTAAAGATCATTGAGTCCAACCCAGCCCCAACAGCTCAACTCAACCCTGGCACCCAGTGCCACATCCAGGCTTTGTTAAACACACCAGGGATGGTGACTCCACCACCTCCCCAGGCAGAACATTCCAGAACTTTATCACTTTTTCCTGATATCCAACCTGTATTTCTCTTGGTGCAGCTTGAGACCAGCTCTGACCTTCCTGCTTCTCAAGTAAGCCACACTCTTGTTCCTACAGAGCACAGAGATGGTTCAGAAGGCTCTAAGCTAGTTTGGGGGATCTTCCTAAATATAGATTTAAATCCATTTCACTGCCTGCTTCCCCCCTGAACCCCCAAGCAAAGCTCTACAACTGACACTGCTCAGGCACAGAGCATGAAACTCACTTGCTGAAATCATGGATGGGCAAGTTTTCACTCACAATACTCACAAACACTTCCCTGACCTATGGAATTCAACATCTCCCTGTTCTGCAGTAGGAGGGCACATGGCTGATTTCTAGACCCATGTTCCAACAGGAGCTGCATCTCATCACTGCCATCCCAAATCTCTTGGGGACTCTGTCACCTTCCAACTCAAAGCATGGAAAAAATAAAACCCCCTCACCTGTTCCCTGTGAACAGAGAACCTCTTCCTCAAGTTAATGAACCCTCTGGATTACATTCATCACCCAGGAGAGACTAAATCAGCTGTCACCACAAACTTACCTCTGCCCACATCACTGTTTGTGCTAATCCTGAAAATGTTATTTGCCAGAAGAACCAGAGGCACGGGGCCAGCAGCTCCTCAGCACTCCCCAGGGTGATCCCTCCTGCTGCCACTGCTCCTCTCAGGTCAGCCCCTGCACTAACCATGGCTCACTCTGGCTGAACCAAAACCCCATTTCACCAACAGGACAGTGGCTGTTTTTACCAGAGCACTGTCACTGCCTCTCTCAGCCCAGCCCATGAACACACAGAGATCAGACAATGGCAGCTTGTTCCTTATCAGAGCCAGATGTGAGCAATGAATTCCCAGCTCCAGAAAGCAGCAATGACCAGCACATTTGGGAGGAAATCACAGTGAGAGAGGAGAGGAACACCTCAGGCTGCAGCTGCTGCCTAGGCTACGTGAGAAGCACTTGTTAGCAGAGGGTGAGGATGCTCAGAGCTCGTGGCTCACAGGGATTGCTAACCACAGTCTGCCTGTGCTCTGACAGGCCAGGGGCACTAAAAGGAGCTGAACTAAGGTTTGCAGGGCACTGCAGGGCTGGCTGACAAGCTCAAGGGTACCTGAGTAGCAGAGCATTCTCACAGGGCTCTGAAACAGCCGGCAGCAGGCAGGGGTAATACCTGCAAAAGGAAGCCAGGTTAGATCTTCACTGCCTCCAGACAAAAATCCCACTGATTGTCCAACCATTCCCAGTGATTTGTGGTCTCTTCCAGCCAGGTCTTATAAGATCTTGGAGATTTATATCACACCTAAGATAGCTCAAGTATTTTAGAAGGCATAAAACCAGCAGGATGGCTTCTGTGGTAGTGTTGGAAACAGGAAAGTTCTATTAAAAGGCAAAATAACAAAACTCTTTACAGAGAAAACTTGAGCCAGGTGGAAGAGGTTCTTGCTCCTGGTAAAACTCCCCACAAAAGCCATTAATTTCTTTATTTTCTTTTTCTAGTTAATTGCTTAGGCAGGACTTTTTGACTTCTGTCCAACTGGCTATCCTTAAGTTTGAGGTGAAGTTCCCAAGGTCCTATGAGGTGTCTTTTTACCTAATTGAGGAGAGAAACTGTCACAGACTTGTTTTCATGAAAAATCATTTTTTTAGGATTTTTCCTCCTGAGAAGCTGAGAGGCCTCAGGAACAAAATGTAAACAATGGTTATCTGCTGCTGTGGAATGCAACAGGTGCATCTGGGATTGGTCTCATGTGGTTGTTTCTAATTAATGGCCAATCACAGAGAGTCCAAGCCACAAACCTTTGTTATCATTCTTCATTTTTCTATTCTTAGCCAGCCTTTTGATGAAATCCTTTCTTCTATTCTTTTAGTATAGTTTTAATATAATATATATCATAAAATAATAAATCAAGCCTTCTAAACATGGAGTCAGATCCTTGTCTCTTCCTTCATCCTGGGACCCCTGTGAACACGGTCAAGAAACTTCTGGGCTTTTTTCCTTTTTAAGGAGACAAAGGACAGTTTGGTCACTCCATAAACAGGGAGCACATTCCTACACCCCAGAAGCAGAGCTGAGCAAGGAGACCCTGCTGTGTCAGAATGTGGGGTGATAACAACAGCTCCTGATGATGGTGCAGCTCAGGTAGGAGAAATGAGAACAAAACACAAATCTGCCACGTTTAAAGAGTGCCTGAGTAAGAGCAGGACCCAACATGCTCATCTGCATGAGAAACAGCCAGAGAATGATGGCAGGAGGCTGGGAAATGGCAGCACTGCTCCCAAGGAATTGTGACAAATTTCAGCAGCAGGGGAAAGGGTTCCCAAGCCCCAAACAGACACTCCATGGCCACCTGCCCCTCTGTGCTGCTAAATTACAGATTATAACTTTGGCAAATGTGAAAAATGCACATTTTATGACTGGCTTTTTGCAAATATTCAAATGAATGTTATATGTGTTATGTTAGAAAGTGATGCTGCATTAATTTTCTGAAGTACTGTGTTAAATATAGTTTTAGGTTATACCGTAATGTTAAAATAGAAACTATGCTATGTAGGATACTTTTTCTAAAGAAAGGACCTGCACTGAGATAGCAGCCACAGGACACCTGAATCTTTCAGAGAAAAAGAATTTATTGCTCCCTTATCAGAAGAAATGAACTTCTTCCCACCTTGCTCAGCCCTGAAGATGCTGTCAGGATTCAGAGGAAGAAGCTGACACTGCCCAGCCAGAATCCTGTGTTTGAATGAAATTTATGCATCATGGATGAGGTGTATGAATATGCAACAGGCTGTTGTTTTTAAGGGTTAATCCTCTGTTAATGTGCGTCCTTTTTTGGGCTTATTTTGTCCAGAAAAAGGTACCTGGACTGTCCATAACTCTTTGTTTCTATTGTCTCATATTGTCCTCATCCAAATTGTCCAAATTATTATTACTCTAATTATATTACTATTTTTATAACCATTTTATTACTGTTAAACTTCTAAAATTTTTAAAAACAACTGATTGGTGTTTCTCACAGCAAACTAAACCAGCAGCTACATCTACTTCAGTTTGCTCAAAGGGGTCTGGAGATGCAAAACTCCAATTTTTAAAGATTAGGTTGGAAAAGAGTTTCCAAGTTGTTTCTTAGCTAGGTAGAGCCCCAGATTAGCCCTGCACACAGAAGTGCTGCTGACTGGTGCCAGAATGAAGGCTGGGCTCAGGAGCCACACACAGCCAGATAAAAATAAATTAATCACTTAAGCTCATCTTCTTAATCCCAGGCACAACTAACCTGGCACATTCCCATCAAGTTTCCTACTTTAAAACTCCCCACCTTCATTGTTTTTTCTCCCCAAGAAGGGCTGGTAGGAAGCTCTCAGCCTCCCAATATTTTCAACACATTATTCTAGATATCCTGAAACCCACATTTCTCATTAGGATCTGTTCAAGTAACCTCAGGAAGAAACATTTCTGTGACTCAGCAGAGCTTGATCCTGTTACCCTGAGCTGGATTGCCAGAGTTTAAAGTGTACCTGGGCTCTGTGCTTCCTCCTGAGAGCAATTTATAGCTCCCAGTAGACGTTTTTCTCACTTCTGTAATGATTGAACAGGTTGCAAATAATCTTTTTTTTTTTTTCCTTTTGTTAAAGGTTCCTGGCTTTCTTTGTCACCCCTGGGAGTGTTCCAGGTCAGGCTGGATGGGGCTGGGAGCAATCTGGGACAGTGGAAGTGTCCCTGTCCATGGCAGGGGGTGGGACTGGGTCATCTTTAATGCCCTTTCCAACCCAATCCTAGGATTCCATGATTCTGTGATTTCATCTCTGCCTCAGGGAAGTCTCTTTTGCAGAAAAACCCCAAAACAACCATTCCATTACCAACTAACCCCAGAGCAGAGACTCTGAAGTTGGACTGGATGAGTTAGTCCAATAAAATGGAATAAGCTTTTGTAAGATGGAATGTGAAGTGCAAAATACAACACGTGGAAAAGCAAAGTGCCAATTAACTCCTGAACCAAACAGCCATGCTGCTCATGCCTGTGAAACATAAAAGTGGCTGAAGTCCTCTCTGCAGGAGAGATTTGAAAAAAAATCTCTCTGATTGAACACCAACCCTTGGTCCATATTCAGAGCAGTTGGGAGAAAAAGCTGATGGAAAAAAAAAACCAGCCAAACCAGGGGAAAAAGGGAAAAAAATCCAACAATTTGTTTGCTGATACTGAAGGATGTGCTTCAGAGGACAAGGGACTGTGCTGCTAATCCCTAAGCTCCACTGAGACCTCCAAGGGCTTTGCTGTTTATTCTGGGCTTCTCTGGCCAGGGGAAAGTGAAAGCTCTGAGCTGCCCTGCACAGCCCCCCTGCTCACACAGCATGGTTGAGCTAACAGCAGAATATTCTGTAAAACAGCTCATTCTGCACACAGGGGTTTATTCTGCACACAGGGGTTTGTGGCTACGCTCCTACAGGAGACAGATTCTGTGCCTCCATCAGGTATCAGTTTGCAATAATCCCCCCTAAGAACCCAGGTGGCACAAATCCAAGGCCAGCTGTGCAAGAATTTTGCTTCTAATTATGCGAAGATTTATTAAAGCTTTTTCCATAGCTCTGAGGATCAGGTTTACTTCCAGCTATGATTTTAAGAAGGTGCTATAAAACAATCCAGCTGGCAATAAATAACTCTATTACGTCTCCATACATATCCATGTGTATTTTCCAGCACGTCACTGCGAGGGACTGAGGAGTTTCCTGACACCTGGAAGAAACACGGGGAAGAGCATCACCCCTAAAACGAACGGGATTCAAGCCAGAACCTCAAAATACTTCTTGATACTTCTGGTGGGTACAGATCTGCTGGTCTGGAGGGTGAAACACGAGCAGAGAAGGAAGAGAAGAGGGTTAAACTGGACAGGTGGGCATGGCCCATGGGTGCCACACTGCTCTGGGGACACGGAGCAGGGACAGGCAGGGCTGCAGAGAGGGAAACAACGCCAGGGAGCGCGGAGCTGGGAGAGATGTGCCGGAGCAGCGATCGATCCGCGGAGCGCATCATCCACCAGCGCTGCGGTGATGCAAAGGCTCCCAAGGTCGGCACAGAAGTGATTTATAACAAACCCAGGGCTGATTTATAACACAGAGCTGATTTATAACGCAGAGCTGATTTATGGCGCTGGCAGCGCGGCTTTCCCCGCCGATATTTCGGTGATGGACAGTGTGGATATCAGGTGCAGCATATATTTATATTTATATTTATATTTATATTTATATTTATATTTATATTTATATTTATATTTATATTTATTTAAAGCTTTGCTCATTCCGCGCTCCTTCCCACGCTCCGTTCCGCTGCAGGAATAACGGCAGCGGAGGTCTCCCGTCGGAAAGGACGGGATTGTACCGAGCCTGCCCTCCCGCCCGGTAATTCCCGGCAGCGCACGGGACACACGGGCGCTAATTACGCTAATTACGTTAATAACCGTTCATCCCGTGCACCGGCGCCGCCGATTCCATCCATGCGCAGTTCTCCCGCAGCCAGCCCCGCTGCCGGCGGCGGGGCCTGCGCCCGGCGGGCACCGACACCGCCTCACGCCCGGCCCCGCCGCCGCCGGGCCGCGACCCCCGCGCCCCCCGCCGGGTCTCACCTGCGCAGCAGCAGCCACAGCACGACGAGGAGCAGCGCGACGCCTCCGAGGCGGCGCTGCCGCCGCCCCCCGCATGGCCACATGGCGGAGGGAGCGCGGCCGGGCCCCGGGAGCCCGGAACCCCCGGAACTCCGACCCGGTGCCCCCCGGGCCCGAACCCCCGACCCGCCGGGCGCCGACCCAGAGCGCGCCCGCCCCGGGCCCGCCCTACCCGCCGCCCGCGCGCCGCTGGCCCCGCCCCTCCGGCCCACCTCCCTGACTCCCATTGGCTGGCGGAGGGGCGCGCGCGCCCGAGGGGGCGGGGCGTGAGGGGGAGCGGCGAGGCCGTGAGGGAACGGCCTGAGGGGGGACGGAGAGACGGACCGAGAATGTGGAGAGGGAACGTGGGAGAGAGAATATGGATAGAGAACATGGATAGAGACCCTCTCAGCCCAGGGCACCCATCCCTGGGTCTCCCCCGTGGGCAGGGGGCTGTTTCTCTTTGAGGAACAGGTGTTTGTCCTTTAAACTGCTCTCACTGCCCTGTGGGGCAAATTCAATGCGCAATAAAACGAGGGAGGGGACATTCAGGGCCTGCCAGCAGCAGTAGGAACTGAGATCAAACAAGTGGAAGGTGTCTGGAATGAGTTTAAGGGTTTAAAGTGTCTTCCAACCTATCCCACTCCATGATTCTGCTGCTAATCTCTGTCATTTTCCCCCTGCCAAGTACTGCTGTGAAAAAAGAGCTGGCTGACCCGAAGGAGTTAACAAAGACATTACCTAAAAAGCCCTCAAGCAGAACTATTTTGCAACACCTACTTCAAAAATTCCCCGTTACCTCTGTTTAAACAACTGAAATACCACAGAAGGAAATTATCTTAATTTCCACTCCAGTAACATTTCCATCTTTGCTTTATTGATTCCAAATCAGAGAGGAAAAAACAATTTAATTTATCAATATTTTTACTCCCCTTACATTGTTCACAGCCTCACTGATTGGAGGCCACAGAACTCAATATTTCTGTACATAACCTTAGTATTTCATTTGCACTTTTGTGTTGCAAAGGCTTCTTTGAGATTAGGCACCAAGATGTGGTGGGAATACAGAGAACAAGCAGTGGCTGGGAAAAGTTTAGGAAACCTTAGGAAAAATTTGCTGGGAAAAGAGGGAGTGCTTCTAGCTAAAGGAGAGGCATCCTGGGATAAAAACCCTTCTGGTTAGAGCCTGTGATCATCTGGGGTGCTGTGAGCAGTTAATTCCTTCAAAATAAAGATTTCAGTGATCCCACGGGCTCACCTCTGCCTGAGATTCCCATTTCAGAGGCGAGCAGCAGCTTTGGGTTTGTTTTTCCAAGGAGGATGTGTGGCAGGCAGGCCAGGAGCAGGGTTTGGAGACAGGCTTGTATTGACAGCTGTGATTTCTGGCTGCACAACGCCAGCCTGGTGCCAGGCACGGCGTGCAGCTGTGCCAGCCAGCTGTGGGTAAGGCAGGAAGGCTGTTTCCACTGGGGCATCCCCCTCTGCACTCCCAGAGACAGAGCTGGCCAGCAGGGGAGGGAAACAGGCCGGGCTGGCACACATGGAGGGATTTGAAGGCTCCTGGCTTCAGCCCTGTAGCAGATTCCTGGCCACAATCATCCTCATGACCTCGTTGGTACCTGCAGCAGGATGGGCACACAAAGGAAACACAGTTAGGGCATGGTCCAGGATTTTCCTCCTCAAAAAGCCAAGAGAATTCTCCCCTGATGCGCAGTTTACAGCACAGAGAAGCTCTTCCCATTTAGGAGGGGCTGGGCCAAAACCCAGCTGCCGAGGGCCAGCATATTGCTTGGGAAATTGCTGCTTTTTATGTGAGTGTTGGGAGGCTGCAGGAGCAGGCACTGAGCAGAACTGGATTTACAGCAACATCTGAGCTCTCTGCTGTACATTTAACACATTCACCACACACAGGCTGCAAACCCACTGGGTGTAAGAAACAGCATGTCCCTTACCAGCTACCCTGGTTGGAGGTGAGGGCATTTCAAAGCAGGGAAAACAGAATATTTAGGAGGTGAAATTGGGATTAGAAAAGGCCAGATACTGTTAGAGACACAATGTCATGCCAGAGCTAGGCATTCCTGTAGTTAAATTTTTTAACAATGGCTTTTCAGGCCATAGATCTCAGAGAGAGGTGAGTAGGAATTTATGATAGAATTTGTTTTACTTTTAGGGTTGTGCTTTGTTTTAGGGGGGTTGGCAGCATCTAACCCCTCCCCTTATCATGGACCAAAATCACTGTTAGAGAAACGATGTCAAGGAGTGTAAACAGACCAAAATCACTGGACAGGAATTGTTAGGGAGAATCATCACATGGCCAGGAGTAATGGGATGAAACTGGACAGAGGCACTGCTAACATGACAACTAAATATATTTCTCTGCTGTAAGACTCTTAAAATAGCCAACTACATATCTTCCTCTGCCTTCACACAGCCAGAGTTCCCAACCAGGGCACTCACACACTGCACACCTCCTGCTCAGAGCAGAGCAGGGCTCCGAAACCCAAGAATCAGACTCTCATGGGAAGGTGGGAGCCTCCAGGGGGGTTTTTCTCCCAACCCCTCTGCCAACTTCCCTTGTTCTAGGAGTGTCTTTTACCTTCCAGGATCTGGTGCACTCTGATGTCTCGCACGAACTGCTGCACGGCGTAATCCTTCAGGTAGCCATAGCCGCCGTGCATCTGCAGAGCCTGGTTACAGATCTGAGGGGATAACACTGCTCTGAGCTGACTTGTGAGGACACAACAGTGGCACAAGCTCAGTAATGACCCAGGAAACTGAGCTCACTTTTTCTCCCTGGTCACCTAATCTCATCTCTTAAAAACGTGGTGTGACTGTCAGACCCCATCGGTGCTGCTCTCCATGCTAGCACATTCCCTGTTTTATGTTATGGCTGTGTTTATGTGAACAGGAATGCATAGAAATACCCAGGGATGGGTACAGACACCCAGGGATGGGTATGGATAACCAGGGATGGGTATGGATAACCAGGGATGGGTACAGAGATATCCAGGGATGGGTACAGATGCCCAGGGATGGGTATAGAGATACACAGGGATGGATACAGACACCCAGGGATGGGTACAGAGATATCCAGGGATGGGCAGGGATGGGTATAGGCACCCAGGAATGGGTATAGATACCCAGGGATGAGTACAGAGATATGCAGGGATGGGTATAGGTACCCTGAGATGGGTACAGGGATACCCAGGAACAGGTACACACACCCAGAGATGGGTACAGACGCCCAAGGATGGGTACAGACGCCCAGGGATGGGTACAGATATGCCCAGGGATGGGTAGGGATGGGTATAGACACCAAGAGATAGGTATAGATACCCTGAGATGGGTACAGACACCCAGGGATGGGTACAGAGATGCCCAGGGATGGGTATTTTTCGGGAATAAATTGATTTTTGCTGCATTTCTGGGGTTTGCAAACCCGAACCGCCCGATCGCCACCTGGCGGCCACTCAGGGCAGGCGCTGGTTTCCATGGAAACGCGACTCCGTCCGTCCTGCCCCCCAGTTTGGGATGGAAAACGAAACAACAGCAAAAAATTCAAACTGCTGAGCACATAAACAGCTTCTAAATGGCACTGGGATAGGAAATACCAAGTTATTTTCCCCCCTTCTTGCTTGCTCTTTATGGAGACATTTTGATAAAGTAACAAAATAAGGTATTTTTCAGTGATAAGGTAATTTTCAAAGCAATAATGTAATTTTTCAGCAGTCGAGGAAAGACTTGCTACCTAAAAATGATCACCCTGCAACATGCAAATTTTCCTTGGAAAATAAAAATGCTCTGCTCCCTGTCCTGTCACCCTTTTGGCCCCCTAGGAAGAAAAGTGGAAAGATGTTTGAAATCTCTCAGATTATTAATCCTGCAGCCTCCACACGTGTTATAAAACATCCTGTCCTCAAATAAGGCTCCTGTTGGCTTTGGGTTGTGTAGTGGTTTTGGTTTGCCAATTTAAAAATCTTAATTTTTAAATTAAGATTTGAGATTAAATCTTAGAACTGTTAAGATTGTTTTTAATCTTTAAAAAAAGTGGGTTTTTTAAAGGTTTCTTTTAAGGTTTCTTAATTATTTAAGATTTAAATTAATCTTCATTTAAGATTAAATTTAATCTCAAATTTGGGATTGAATTTAATATTTAAAAAAATAAGATTTTTAAAAAGAATTAAGATTTTAAAAAGATTTAATTTAAGAAGTAAATTAATCTTAATTTAAGATTAAGATTCAATTGAAGATTAAATATATATAAATATATATATATATATTTTTCTTTTTTCCAGGGAGAAGATCACACTTCTTCCTGACACCCTGGCCATTAAGGTTAAATTCGAGTTTTTTTTAAAAATTAAGATTTTTCAGGGAAGAAGATCAAACTTTTCCCTGACACCCTGGCCATTAAGATTAAATTTAAGATTTTTAAAAAAATTAAATTTTTTTTCAGGGAAGAAGATCAAACTTCTCCATGACATCCTGGGCATTAAGATTAAAAAAAAATACATATATTTTTCAAGGAGAAGATCAAACTTCTCCCTGACACCCTGGCCATTAAGGGGGGCATCTCCAACCTTCTAATGAGGATTCCAAGAGGAGTTTGAGGCACCTAAACTGAAGCACTTGGTGGCGAAGAGCTTGGCCATGGAGCAGAGCACGCCCAAGGTGGGTCATTAAGGGGGGCATCTCCAGGTTTCTAATGAGGATGCCCAGAGGTTTTTGAGGCACCTACCCCGAAGCACTCGTCGGTGGCGAAGAGCTTGGCCATGGAGCAGAGCACGGCCGCGTCCTCCCGGCCCTCCTGCAGCGCCCGCGCCGCGTTGCGCACCATGAGCCGCGCGGCCACCAGCCGGGTGGCCATGTCTGCCAGCCTGAACTGCAGGTACTGCAGAGCCACGGGAGAGCTCCATCAGCACCTCACTGGGGTCTCAGCCACAGCCCCACCACTGCCAGGCAGGGCTGGTACCCACAGCTCTATAGAGAGAGGAAACACAGCCCCACCACTGCCAGGCAGGGCTGGTACCCACAGATCTATAGAGAGAGGAAACACAGCCCCACCATGCCAGGCAGAGCTGGTACCCACAGCTCTATAGAGAGAGGAAACACAGCCCCACCACTGCCAGGCAGGGCTGGTAGCCACAGATCTATAGAGAGGAAAACAGAGCCCCACCACTGCCAGGCAGGGCTGGTACCCACAGCTCTATAGAGAGGAAACACAGCCCCACCACTGCCAGGCAGGGCTGGTACCCACAGCTCTACAGAGAGGAAAACAGAGCCCCACCACTGCCAGGCAGGGCTGGTACCCACAGCTCTATAGAGAGAGGCAAACTTTCCCTGGGGAAGGCTGTGAGGTCAGAGAAAAGAATAGGAAACAATTCTTATCTCCACTTGCTGCTCCTGGTGTTGTGCACGTGTGGAATGTGTTACGGAAATTTGGTTACCAAAGGGTGGTTTCTTACTTGGACACTGGATCCTCAATTGGACCCGTCTGGATTGGACTGTCTGTAAGGGCGATGAACTTCTTAAGAAGTATAATATAATAATATAGTATAATATCATAATATATATATAAAATAACATATATATAAAATAACATACTATATTATAATATAGTATATAATATAATAATATAGCATACAGAGAGGCAAACTCAAGGCATTGTCCTGGAGAAGGCTGTGAGAAGATCAGAGAAAAGAATAAGAAACAATTCTTATCTCCACTTGCTGCTCCTGGTGTTGTGCACGTGTGGAATGTGTTATGGGGATTTGGTTACCAAAGGGTGGTTTCTTAATTGGATGCTGGATGGTGTTTGGATTGACCTATTGGATCCATCTGGATCAGACTGTCTGTAAGGGTGACAATCGTCTTAATAAGTATAATATAATAATATAGTATAGTACAATAGTATAATATAGTATGTAGTACAATATATATTATAGTACAATATATATTATATAGTATATTATACATAATAGTATAATATAGTATATAGTATAGTATAGTATAGTATAGTATAGTATAGTATAGTATAGTATAGTAGAATAGAATAGAATAGAATAGAATAGAATAGAATAGAATAGAATAGAATAGAATAGAGAAATTGATCAGCCTTCTGGAATCATGGAGTCAATGCTAATTATTACCCCACTCAATGGATCATTGCTACAATTGGGGCTCAGGTCTGACACGCTTCCTTACTAGGAAAAGCATTTTCTTGACTTCCCCAGGAAAGGGGCCTGTGAGGTGAGGGATGGCCCTTCCAGCATGAGGAAGGGCACAGCTGCTGCAGGGCTTACCTGGTTGCTGGCGAGGGGTTCCCCGAACTGCTTGCGGACAGTGAGGTGCTCCTGAGCCAGGAGAACCGAGGCGTGAGCAGCTCCCAACGAGCAAGAAGCTGGTGTGAGAAGCCAAGGACACAGAGTGAAGGTGAAGCTACCTCAGACAGGCAACAGGAAGGTCCTGCCCTCCTCCCCTGGCTCTCTTTGGCTTTCTCACCGATGTTTATCCTGCCTCCGTTGAGGCCCTGCATGGCGATGTTGAATCCCTGCCCTTCAGCTCCCAGCCGGTTGCTCACAGGAACAACGCAGTCCTCAAAGATCACAGCCCGAGTTGGCTGGGAATTCCAGCCTACCTGGGAAAAAACAGAGCTCCTTCCAGACTGCCTGAGGAGCAGCACAGCTCCGACACAGAACCACCAGCCTGCTCCTATCCCCTCGCTCTCACTGCCAAGCTGTCACAAAGCACCCGTGGTCTGCGTGGTTTGGCCTCAGTGTGGAAACTGGAATGGGTGTTTTTGAGAAGCGCCACAAATCCAGTGATCTTGATTTTCCTGAGTCTAAAATCCTTCACTTACCAAAGGGGTGGGTATTGGGCAAACTTCACTTGGTAAAACCATGCCAGTCTGGGACTCCAATCCCATCCATGAAGAGATCCCTAATGCTTTGCACAGACAAGCTCATTGGGACCACAGGACACAGCCTCAAGCTGTGCAGGGGAGGCTCAGATTGGACATCAGGAAGAATTTCTCCATGGAAAAGACTGTCAGGTGTTGGAATGAGCTGTCCAGGGAGGTATTTGAGTGACCACCCCTGTAGGTGTTTAAGGAATGCCTGGATGTGGCACTCAAGCGAGCATCAGTCACAGGTTGGACTCAATGGTCTTGCAGCTCTTTCCAATCCTGATGATTCTGTGGTTCTGTGACCTCTGTCCTGCACTTCCCTCAAGCACACAGGAAGCACAACCCAAGCCTCTTACCTTCTTCTCCTTCTTGCCAAAGCTGAGTCCTGGCATTCCCTTCTCCAGCACGAGGCAGGAGATGCCCTTGGGGCCTGGGCCCCCTGTGCGACACATGACCACGTACACATCCGTGTCACCTCCCCCGCTGATGAAGGCCTGCAGGAGGGCACAACGAGAAAAGTGAGGCTTTGAGGGGGGGTTTGCAAACTATCCCTGAGCCCACAGCAGCAGCTGGCAGGGTACAGAAATGGAGAGGCAAAGACCCCACAGCCAGAGGCATTTAGGGACTCAGCTGGTGAAAGCTCTGCAGAGCACTTCTTGCCTTGGGAGAATGCACAGAGGTGAGGAGACAGCAGGAATGGGAAGGACAGTGAGACCCAGGCAGCTTGAGCAGGAGCAAAGAGGTACCTTGGAGCCATTGAGGATGTAGGTGTCCCCTTTCCTCTGAGCTGAGGTCAGCAGGGAAGCTGCATCACTGCCACTCCCTGTTTGAGAAGCAAGGAAGCAGCCAGTGAAGCAGAAGGTCCAGAGCCTACAAACTCTCCCTGGGACCATACCCTGACACTTGAGTTTGTACCATGAGCATCTCAGCAATCATCATCTGCCTCTCCTCAACTTCACAAATGAATATGGAAAGAAACATTTCACCTCCAGCCCTTTGCAAGGTTCATGTGCAGTTAAAGAGAAAGGAGGTGTCCTGGTTGAGGATGCTCACCTGGCTCAGTCAGGACCTTTGCAAAGTTCATATGCAGTTAAAAGGAGAGATGTCCTGGTTGAGGATGCTCACCTGGCTCAGTCAGGCAGTAAGAGGCAAACTTTTCCATGCTACAGAGAGATGGGCAGAACCTGTGCCGCTGCTCCTCGTTGCCAAAGGTGTCGATCATCCAAACACACATGCTGGGGTGGGAGAGAAGGAGCAGCATTCAGGATTGATCATAGGTTGTACAAGAACTTCCCTGGCTGAACAGAGGAAAGCTCCACAAGCCCTGAGGCCTGAAAATGTTCTTGTTACACCTTCCATTCACCACAGACTCACTGCCCTGTAGAACAGCAGGTTCTGTTTAAGAGCCTCAGCCTCTCCTCCAGGCTCAGCCCTGCTCCCTCTCCAGGAAAGTGCACCTGAAGAAAGAGCAGCATCATTGCAGCTCTCTGTGCCAAGTGACCTGTCACTGGACATGTCTGTACAAGCAGGACAGCCCTGGGGTCAGGTGGTGCCTCTGGGCTCTGTCACAGCACAGCAAAGGCACAAAGGCTTTTTCCAGGCTGGTTACTATCTATAGACAGCTTAAGTGGCAGGGCAGAGAACAAAATCCAGAACTTAATCCCATCTTGCATGCCACAAAGCTAAAATTACTTCTTGGTGGCATCTCAGTCCTTGTGGCCTATTTGTTTACTGCCATCCAGGGATCCTCACAGCGATGTGTGCACTCGAGGTCAGCATTTAAATATATAAATTATGAGCAGCAGCCTCCTGGAGCTGCCTCCAGCTGGATTTAGAGCCCACAGAGCAGCCAGGCTGACACCACCCACCCCTGCACAGACACACTCACTTGTGGATGCTCATGTAAGCAGTGGTGCTGGTACATCCTGTTGACAAAGCTTCAAAGATTATGGAGGTGTCAAGCCGTGACAATCCAGAGCCACCAACATCTGGTTTCACATAGATCCCACCAAATCCCAGCTGGGCTGCCTTCCTCATGGTTTCCACAGGGAATATTTCCTATTGGGAAATAGGAAATAGGAAAGATACCCCAATGAATATTCAGGCTTAGTTCAGTCCCTTTGGGTAGCCCTGGGCTACCAGTTTGAGTCCCACCATCCTGCAGAGTTTAAGTCAGCTGGGTGGGTCAAATTAGAGGTGATACCAACACAGACAAATTCCATCTTCAGCAGTGAACCCAAGATCCAGGTGATTGAATAACCTGGCTAGGAAAGCTTCAAGGTATTTCTAATTATTTCCCTCCCCTAGCTACAGCAGCAGCTTCAATGACAACTCCAGAGCTGCTGCAGGAACCCCTCAGTGAGACCTGTGGGTCACAACATCCTAAGGAAGGAAAAAGGGAACAGGGCAACCCTGGCGAGGCTGTCCTACCTTCTCATCCCACTCGGCCATGTAAGGAGCCATCTCCTTGGCAGCAAAATCAAGGGCAACCTTTTGGAATTCCTTCTGATCCTCAGTGAGTCCAGTGGATGCTAGAAAAGGAGCAAGAGATGAGAACATGTGTCTGATGAGGGAAAGCAGCCCAACCACCTTATCTATACCCCTTAACTCACACAAACAGTTCAGGGTCTCTGTTGCAGACACCATTCCTCTGTTCCTCAGGAATACAATGAGCTGTGCTGAGAACATGGGGCTTTGGGAGGGGCTTTTTGGCACAAAACAAATCCAAGATCCCAGCTGGCTCTGCCTGCTCCATGCTAACTACATCAGAAAGCCAGGACAGAGGAGCACAGTCACTCCATCTCACTAAGTCTGTGCTAAAGAAATGTGAGGGAGCAGTGCTGGGACTTCAAAGAAAGGAGATTGGAAGCAAATAATACAGCAGCCCTTTGGAAACAGCATCTAAAGCTTTAGTTAGGTTCTGCATTTGAAATCTGCTTCACTGACACATAGACCCAACATTGTTTTGTTTGTTCCCCTCCTGAAATTCACAGCTATGCTGGTGCCTCAATTTTAAATGTTGTTAGATGTTGAAGCAATTCATCTGCAAAGTGTTCTGGAAACAGAATGGCTTGGATTGCAAAGGACCCTAAAGACCATCTTGTCCTTGTTCCAACCTCCTGATACCTTCTGAGACCAAGCCCTGTCCAACCTGGCCTTGAGCACTGCCAGGGATGGGGCATCCACAACTTCTGGGCAACCTGTGCCAGCTGGAATTCTACCAGAGGAATTTCTTCCTAATATCTAACCTGAATCTCTCCTCTTTTAGTTTAAATCCATTCCCCCTTGCCCTATCAGTCTGCCTATATAAAAAATCACTTTCCTTCTTTTTAAAAATCCCTCTTCTTTGAGAGATATTCTTTGATTCACTATCAAATCTGAAAAACCATGAAAACCTAGGTAAGGGAAGGACATGGAGATGTCACTTTAGGATATGAAACAACATGAGCACACACACCACTGCTCTTAAGGTGAAAAAAAAAGGGAGTTTATTTTCTGACTCCCAACATTTATAGTTTTCTAAAAGAGACAGTGGATTGGAGGGTGACAGTGCTACCTCTCCAATGACACTGGACAAACTAACAGTTTATCAAATTTCTTCTATAAAAAGATGCAAAACAGTAAGTTATTTACAGAAAGTATGTGAGGAAGTTTACTACAAAAATGTAAACATTAAAAAGTTTTAAAAATCTTGAAAAAATCAGAGCAACGTGGAGAGGGACAGACCTTCCTTGTGGTCATTTTCCCACTACTGAGCACGGTCTAAAGAGGTAAAAGGAGGAATATGGAGAGGGATGGACCTTTCTTTCCTTCCAGGCTCTGTCCCACTGCTGAGCACGGTCTAAAGAGGTACAAGGAGGGACAGGGAGAGGGAAAGACCTTTCCTTACAGTCTCTGTGCCACTGCTGAGCAGCACGGTCTAACAAAACAGAAGGAGGGACATGGAGAGGGATGGACCTTCCTTGTGGGCTCTGTCCCAATGCTGAGCACGGTCTAAAGAGGTAAAAGGAGGGGCAGGGACAGGGAAAGACCTTTCCTTGTGGGTTCTGTCCCACTGCTGAGCACGATCTAAAGAGATAAAAGGAGGGGCAGGGACAGGGAAAGACCTTTCCTTGTGGGTTCTGTCCCACTGCTGAGCACGGTCTAACAAGGCAGGAGGAGGGACAGGGACAGGGATGGACCTTTCTCTGCCCTGTCCCACTGCCAGGCACCCGCCGCGCGTGTCCGCGCCCGCACCGCCCTGAGCAGGAGCAGGACCCGGGGAGGAGGGACACGGGGAGCAATGACACGCGGGGCAGCGACACCAACAGCTGGGAACATCCCTCCGGGCGGGGACACGACCCGGGGGCCACCGAGCTGCCGTCCGTCCGTCCGTCCATCATCTCCCCCAGCCCGCCTCCCCCGGGCCGCGGGGCCGGGCAGCTCCTTACGGTCGATGCAGGACGCGATCCCCCGGCGCCCCAGCAGCAGCCGCGCCGCCGCCCGCGGGGCCGCTCGCCACGCCATGGCCATGGCCGTGCGGGGCCGCTCCGCTTCCCGGCTGCTGCCGGTGGGGCAGGCTGGGAGCTGTAGTCCTGCCCCCGGCGCCGCCCGCCCGAGCGGGGAGGGAGCGAGGGGAGCCGGCCCTGCCCCGGCCTTTGCATAGCGGGCACCGCTTCAGAGCGCGCTTCCTCCTCCTCCTCCTCGTCCTCCTCCCCGCCCGGCACCGCCAGCATCCTCATCGCCCCGAGCAGGAGCGGCGGCAGCGGCCCGGGCTGGTGAGCGGGAGCTCGGAGGGCTGGCGAGGAGGGAGGGAGGAAGGGGAAAGCTTGGCATGGAAGGCGGAAAAGTTGATGCCGGCCGGCCTGGCAGGAGGCGGCGGGCTCGGAGCCGTGCGAGTGCTACTGACAGAGGGGGCAGGGGACGGGCCGGCTGGAGCCCCGGGGTCCGCAGGGCTGGGAGGGACCTGGGGGTCAGCGGTGAACCCCCCTGGCCGGGCACGGCCACCTGCGGCCAGGTGCGTTTGGCGCTCTGCATTGAAGGAGCCGCTCCCGAGGGACGCGGGCGAGCCCGGCCAGGGGCAGGCAGAGCCCAGTCAGAACCCAGGAGCAGCAGGCAGAGCCCAGATAGGGGCAGGCAGAGCCCAGGAGCAGCAGGCAGAGCCCAGGAGCAGCAGGCAGAGCCCAGGCAGAGCCCAGATAGCGGCAGGCAGAGCCCAGGAGCAGCAGGCAGAGCCCAGACAGAGCCCAGGAGCAGCAGGCAGAGCCCACACAGCCGGGGCGAGGCTGGGCTGAGCCCTGGGGAGCTGCGCAGCTCCTGTGCCACAGGCAGAGAGCGGCCCCGCTCTGCCCACGCACCTTGGGGATTGCCCGGGCACGGCAGCGCTCCAGCCCTGCTGCTGGTGTCCATCAGGGCTCCAGGGTGCGGTCCCCAAGCCCTGCCAGCATTCACACTGATAGAGGAAGTGGCTGAGCTCAAGGAAAGATTTATTTGCTCTCCACTCACCCTGCAGCGCTCGCAGCTCTCTGCCTCAGCCGTCTGTACTTTTTTCACCCGCCTGGAGCAGCGGTAATTCCTCCTCCTCCTCTCGTCCATCAGGTGCTTCTCAGTGAACAGAAGATAATTCAGAGAGACCAGAGATGCCTTGGCCGAGCAGAAAGAGAGACAAAGGAGCGGTAGCAGGTCTGTGCTGACATCCTGACTGGTTTAGCACGTCTCATTTGAGGTTCCAGGCTATAGTGAAACTACAGGCAGCCGTATTAACTGTCTGTCTTACAGACAGCATTTCCTGTGCCAAATGGGCTGAGAACCCAAGCGTGACTGAGACAAGCCTGCTAGGTGTGTGATAAGGACAGTGATGTATTCTCAGCACAAGGGGCTTAGGAAATGGAATTCGGGCCCATTTTTGCACAGCAGAGTTGGTCAGTCAAAGTACACCCAGTGCAGTGCCAGGAAGCTGATGTAAGAACAAAACCAAAAAGCTGCAAAACAAAAAGGAAAAACATGGCACTGGAGGCATCATGATGTGGTGTTTAAAGTACAAGATGAAAAACCTGCACATCTGTGCCACTCATCTGCTTGATCCACTCTAGCAAATAACCACATTTTTACCTCTTAATCACTTCTTAATAACTGGGGTTTTTTTTGTCTGTGTCCTGAAGAAACAAAGGATTCCTTCTGAACAGGTAGCTCAGTGGAGGTTAAGCTAAGATTTCCAGCTCCTGCAGGAATTGAAATAGTTTGGTTTGCTTGGTGAATGTTCCTCTTACTCACCAGATTTACCTAAGTCTGCTTTGTTGCCTGGAGCTGATTTCTCAGCAATTAATTAAAAAAATTCAACTGCACTTCATGTGGGCAAACATGGTCTATCCTGAGGTCTTTTTAGTACTAACTGGGAGTATTAAACTACATTTTTGCAGACACGAAAACCTCCTTATTTCAGATGCAAATTAGAAATACTCAGAATCATTGGTGCATAATGCTGTTACCTTACTCTGAGCACCTGGGCTGCCCCAAACTCCTGCTGCAGTCAAATGTGTGAAACCAGCTTGGACAACTAAAAATATTTTTTGAAACAAAATGTGTTTTATCTCAATGTCTTTTAAGATAAAAAAGAGCCTGATGCTAAAATTGCCAAAACCGAGAAGGAGACTTCGGATAAGGAGGAAGAAGAGAAGTCTGCAAAACCCCCAGCTGGGAGCTCCAAGTCAGGATGGAAGAACTGGAAGAAAAAGGAATCTGAGTCTGGTGGGGAGGAAAGCAAGATCACATATTGTCACTGGCTGCTGAAATCAGAACCTGAGAGCAGGCTGGAGAAGGGGGTGGATGTGAAGGTGAGCACTGACACCCCCTCACCCAGCAAAGGACAGCAGCAGGGCCACTCTGCCCACCTTTAGTGCCAGGTGCTGAGGGACAGCATCAGGCAACTCAGATTGTTTTATCTTCTCAAAACCCATTTTCCTCCTGGAAACAGAAAAACAAGATGTTCTTGTCCAAGGTGACAACCTTGGGGTTTCATACATGTAATACAAGAGGAAATCAGCTCCTCAGCATGCTTGGCTGCTGGTCACAGGTGCAGCATCTATTTCAGACTCTACCTTTATTCTGCTGCTTTGTAAAGGTTTATCTGTAGGCCCTGTGGGAGATGAAAATTGTGTCAGATTTGTGCTATAATTGAAGGAGCTGCTAGCAGTAAATGCTCAGTGCAGACAATGACACTGTAAAGATCAGAAAGCTCCTGAATGAATGTTTATTTTCATTTCATTTGGCAGTTCAGTGTTGACGACTTGAAAGCTCAGCCTAATCAGACAACCTGCTGGGATGGAGTAAGGAACTACCAGGTAGGAAGCACATGGGGGCACTGAAATAGCAGAAGAAGGTGGCTCTGCCCACAGCTTGTTCCTGTGCCTCAAGCATTTCCTCTTGGGGCACTCTGCCTGTTCATGCAGGTGCATTTTGGCAGGGACCTCAAGTCAACTCCTGCTTAGTGGCCTCTGGGTCAGAGGTAGATTCAGGCTGGTGAATATTCTGTCAAATCACTCAGTTTTTCTTTCACTTAGACCAACCTTTGATAGCTCACAGCAAGTCTGTACTTACCCAGATGCTCTGTCAGTGCACAGCTTTCTGTTCCAAAGGAATTCCACGTGTGTTCTCCTGCTGTGTATGATCCCTGTGCTATATAGGATTCCCTGTTCCCCTACACATGATCTGCTCTGAACTGTTTGCTGACAACTTTCCTGAGCTGTTGAATTCCCACACACTTTCTGACCAACAGGAGCTTGCTCTTCAGCCTTGTTTTGACTTTATTTAATTCCAACACAAAACCATCTCTATGACAACTGTAGGAAACATTATCTGAGTAATTCTGAAGCACATCTACCTCTCCTCTTGTTGGTTCCTGCTCTTGGCTGCTTCTAATGAAGCCATGAGAGCTTGATGGAAAGAGCTGAAAGTCTCTTGTTTACTCCTGACAGGCAAGGAATTTCCTGAGATCCATGAAACTTGGGCAGCAGGCCTTCTTCTACCACAGTAACTGCAAAGAGCCTGGCATTGTGGCCCTTGTCAAGGTGAGTGTTTTGGGGAGAAGTGATAAGGAATGGGTTATCAAACAGCTCACTGCTTGTGTCTCAGCCCCAAAGAGTGCAGGGAATGAGCCCAGGACACCTCAGCTCAGCCCTGCAGGGCTGACTCAGCCATGTGTCCCCAGAGGGATGGAACCACGCTGTGCTGTTTTCCTGCTGACATTTCGGGGCACTCCCAGCCAAGCCAAGTGCTGCTCCACACTCTGACTCACTGCATTCTAGTCAGCAGGGCCCAGAAGGCAGTAGAATAAAACCAGGGCACAGAACAGCTTTTTCTTTAAGAGCAGAACTCATCACAAAGATCTTTAGCAGCAGCTACCCAGTTTGCCTGTGCTGCATTTCCTTCCCCACTGATCTCCAGCAGGTGATGCTGCACTCGCTGTTCTGCACTCCTTCCACGCAAGAAATGTAAAGAAAACTGTTAGCATGGAGATCAGGGAAAGCAAGGCTGATTTTTCACCAGGATTATTCCTTGTCACATCTCATGCCCTTTGCTGACAGGTGTTTTGAACTGATGGAAACTTTCTCATTTCCTTCTGCTTCAGATTGTGAAGGAGGCGTACCCTGATCACACACAGTTTGATCAGAAGGATCCTCACTATGACTCCACCAGCAGAAAAGAGAACCCCAAGTGGTCCATGGTAATGTATTCCATTAAATACAGCTCTGTGTGCAAGTCAAGAGAAGGGAGAAGCCTCTTTGCATCATACTGAAAATCTTAAGCTTCTGTCCTGGCCTAGCTGCCTTTTTCTCTCTCAAGAGAAAATTCAATCCTCTTTTCTCTGCTTTTTCCCCAGTCCCTTTCAGGAGGCTGCCAAAATATATCTCCCTAAATTTCCATATCTTGGCTGCATAGCTGGCCTCTCTTCATTTTCAAATCTTGGCTGCAGAGTTGGCCTCTACACATGGCAGAACCCTGAGGTAGAAAAATGAGCTAAGAGCCACTGTCAGTGCACAGCAAACAGAGCTGTAGTTTTGAGGATTGTAGGGAAGGGAGTGTTCATAGGCTGCCTGCATCCCTCATCTGAATTCTGCATTGTCTGTGACATGAATGCACCTTGCTGCTGCACTGTGCCAACAAAATCACCTCCAGAACCCCGAGTTAGAAAAATGAGCTCAGAGCCACTGTCGGTGCACAGCAAACAGAGCTGTAGTTTTGAGGCACATTAGATTGTAGGGAAGGGAGTGTCACATCTGAATTTTGGACTGTCTGTGACATGAATGCACCTTGCTGCTGCACTGTGCCAACAAATCACCTGCCACAAACACTAGGAAGCTCTTTCAGCCTTCAGCAAGGCAAAGTTAGTGCACATCAGTCACTTCCTTCAGCTCTAAATCCTTATCCCTCAAATATTTTTATGGGCTGTGGAGGCTGTGTGCCTATCCAACGTGCTGTAGTTTTGAGGCACATTAGATTGTAGGGAAGGGAGTGTTCATGGGCTGCCTGCATCCCAAATCTGAATTTTGCATTGCCTGTGACATGAATGCACCTTGCTGGTGCACTGTGCCAACAAAATCACCTGCCACAAACACT
The DNA here is from genome assembly GCF_028018845.1 of Melospiza georgiana. Lineage (NCBI taxonomy): Eukaryota > Metazoa > Chordata > Aves > Passeriformes > Passerellidae > Melospiza > Melospiza georgiana. Next base: position 2,833,332 of record NC_080456.1, on the reverse strand, counting down.
GGGAAGCTCTTTCAGCCTTCAGCAAGGCAAAGTTAGTGCACATCAGCCACTTCCTTCAGCTCTAAATCCTTATCCCTCAAATATTCTATGGGCTGTGGAGGCTGTGTGCCTGTCCAACCTGCTGTAGTTTTGAGGCACATTAGATTGTAGGGAAGGGAGTGCTGCCTGCATCCCACATGTGAATTTTGCACTGTCTGTGATTTGCTGCTGCACAGTGCCACAAACACTGGGAAGCTCTTTCAGCCTTCTTAGTGCACATCAGCCACTTCCTACAGCTCCAAATCTTTATCCCTCAAATATTCTATGGGCTGTGGAGGCTGTGTGCCTGTCCAACGTGCTGCTGCCCTCCCTTGCAGGTGGATGTGCAGTTTGTGAGGATGACCAAGCGCTTCATCCCCCTGGCTGAGATCAAGGCTCACCACCTGGCACACAAAGCAGATGGGGGCCCCCTCAAGGACATGATGCTCTTCAGCAGGCAGCGTCTGTCCATCCAGCCCCTGACACAAGGTGAGAACCTCCCAGGACTCTTCATTCCCTCTGTCAGGCAAGCTGCAAGCTCCACTTATGGCTTTTCTTTCCTTACCACAGAGGAATTTGATTTTGTCTTGAGCCTGGAAGAGGAAAAGCCACATTAAAGCAGCCCAGCTCCCACCCAGCCCGCTGATGCCTCCTCCTGCACCAGCACAAGTCTCAAGTTCACCTGCTCAAGCACAGCACCACCAACATGCCACCACAAGACCTGCAGCCACACATCCCTTCCCCTGACACAGTTATTTTTGCTTATTTTTTCAATAAATAAAGCCTTTTGGAATCAACTGCAGCTACTTGGGTTTTAAAAGTAGGGAAATCTGCAATTTATCTCTTGAGGAAGAAACAGGTACATCTTCTTTGTTTAGTTTGGGGTCTAGTGCAGCTCCATGTACTGCAGAGGGACATTTAGAAAATTAGACAATTTAGAAAATTTAGAATCATTGAGTAGCCTGGGCTGGAAGAGACCTTAAAATCATCTCATTCCACCCCCTGCCATGGGCAGGGACATTTTCCACTATCCAGGGTGCTCCAAGCTCTGTCCAGCTGGGCTTTGGACACTTCCAGGGACGTGGCAGCCACACCATCAGGAGGAATTTCTCCCCAACATCCCATCTAAACTATTTTCTGTCAGTTTGAGGCCATTTCCCCTCCTCCTGTCAGTGCATGCTGTTGTAAACAGTCTCTCAGGAGATGGATACACAAAGCAGATCACAGTGAACTTCCTGCAGGTACAGAAGTTCCCATGTTATTTTAGTTCTGACATCAGGGAAATGGAAGAAAATAAAGCCAGCCTGCTGATTTTTAAGCCACATGGGTCCTCCACCAGCACAGCTGCCAAGCAGTGACACAGCTTAAAGAAAGTCCAAGGATTTACAAAGATAACAAAGGACAAACTCCTCCAGCATGTTTGAACTGCACACTGTGGCACTTTTAAAGAAAAATCTCTTCATACCACAGTAAAAAACCCCAACCCAACCCAATATAAATCATCAGACAAACTCATGCACAGCATTTGACAGCCAGGGCTGGCTCTTTTTAATTGGAGAGACAAAAAAACCCAAGTTTTAAAATACAGCCATTGAAAAGACGACGAATTAAGAAACATGTAAACACAGCAGAGGCTTAATTACAACTTGCACTGCTTGGTTTGGTACCTGCCCACTCCCCTGTGCCTGGGAGAGAGGGAATGAGCCAAGTACAGCACAGAACCACCAGCTCAGGGGGCAGGACTGCCCCTGGACATGCTAACACAACACTGCTCTGGAGTACCTTGTCCTGGAGTGAGCCCAGCTGCTCTCTAGGGATGCTCAGCACATCTGCTCCACCCCACACAAACACAGGCTGAAAATGGTCCTTCAGATTCAGTAAAAATGGGGATGATTTCTGAATTCTGATTCCACACACAGGGACATGGGGTAGGAAAAATCCCCCAAATCAATGCATAGGCTCAATCCATGTATGGGCTCAATCCATGTACAGGCTCATGCACCTTTTCCAAAGGAACCCTCCAGGAGTGATGAGCAGATGTTGAAGCCACCTCCTTCCAGCCAGGCAATGATCTCACACCCAGCCAGGCAGGAAAATAAACCACTCCTGGGATGCAGAGACATCTCCATCCAGGGGGTTTCTTTCCTTCCACATGGCCTACAATCCAGGGGAACAAAGGGATAAAGGGAATAAAGGAGTAAAGGAGTAAAGGAATAAAGGCAAGGAGGGAGCTGAAGGAAAGCTGAAGAAGATTGTAAGGGCACTGCTGTGCTCAGTTCCCCTTAGAAGAACAGTTTGCTATCCCCAAGAGCTCCCCAAGGAGCCTCCCTTGTCCCTAAAGGATTGTGCCTGGCTGCAGCACAGCCATTTCCCCCAAAGGAAGGGAGAGAGGAGTGTCCCCAGTGACATCCAGGTCCCCTGCCATGGCAGAAGTGCCCAGCCCTGCCCTGGCACAGACTGGGGCACAGACTCCCCATGGGTGGGACACGCGAGCCATGTCCTCAATGGGGCACAGCAGAAGCAGGGGGTGACAGGGGAGGGAGGGAGGAGTGTCCCCAGTGACATCCAGGATCCCCTGCCATGGCAGAGGTGCCCAGCCCTGCCCTGGCACTGCAGGGTGATGCTTGCAGGGAGATTTTGCAAGGCAGGGCTCAGCCCATGGCACAGACTCCCCATTGAGCCATGTCCTCAGTGGGGCACAGCAGAACCAGGGGGTGACAGGGGAGGGAGGGAGGGAGGAGTGTCCCCAGTGACATCCAGGGTCCCCTGCCATGGAGGGACAAGCCAGCCAGGTCCCCAACGGGGCACAGCAGAACCAGGGGTGACACAAGCACTGAGCAGAGATGAGCATTGGTGTCCTCTACAGAGCGAGAGTGGCCAGCTCCACTACAAACCACAACCTTACACGTGGTGAGGAAAAGATAACTGACTTTGGCAAGCAGAAACACACATTTATCACTGAATACAGCAGCTGTCATGACAGAAAAAGCTCCCCTTCCCACCCCAGCCCCACTCCCTCCACCAGCACCGTCCCACTGAGCACAGCAGACACTTCCATTGCCCAGACACCTGCTCCACACCCAGCTGCAGGACAGAGGAGCTTGATTCCAGAGCCAAAAGGAAGCTGGACAAACTAACAAGCCACAAACTCGGGGAAATCCAGACAAATCCCACTTGACAGAGCTCCTGTCCCAGCACTTGGTGCAGGCTGGTCTCTCCCTGGGGTAGGAGGTGTCACCACCTGCTTGAACAGGATGGACATCCTCCAAACTCAGGCAATCAAGTCTACAAAGCCACATCTGATTTTTAATGGAGGAGTGACTTCCTTCTGGGAATGTTCTCATGAGTCTACTCAGCTGAAGGCTAAAAGCAGCTTATTTAAAAAAAAAAGAAAACCCACACTCAGGTTCTCAGCTCACTGCGTGCTCTCAGACCTCGCTGGTGACTTCAGCTCAGGCCTCAGGAATGTGTCTCTGGAATCAGAGCTCTGCCACCCTTTCAGGTGCTGCCTGGCTCCTTCCAGCAGCCCACACTGGCCTGTTTGAGCCTCCCACAACCACTGCATTCCCCTTCTGTCCCCACTAACCCTCATCCTGCAGGCAGCAAACCTCAGCAAACCAGACCACATGCACGTGTCCCCACCCTGCTGTCCATCCCCACACACAGCCTGCTCTGTCCCCAGGACACAGGCACAGGCAGGGCAGCACAAACCCACCCACAGGAGAGCCCCCACGAGCTCCAGAGCTGCTCTCCACACCTCCCTGCAGCAGCACCTGGGAGCAGCAGCCGAGTGTGGATCTCAGGACAAGATGAGGAAGGCACAGCTCGTGGCCAGGAGCCCTCCTGGCCCCACTTGTTGCCCACCCATGAGCACTGGGACCGTCACCGCTCTGCCCACCCCATGCACCTCCTCCTGCAGCCACAGCTTCTGGTGGGACACAGCTCCACGTGGCTGGGTGGCAGTCCCAGGGCTGAGCCACCTCCAGCATCCAGCTGCTCGTGGCAAGGAATCCACCGCCAGCACGGAGAGGAAGAAGGGGAAGCAGCGAGGGGATGACACCACAAGGTTTCCAGCAGGCCACAGCAGTCTCTGATCCCTCCTCTAGCTCCTTCTGCTAGGACCTCCATCCAGCTCATCACAGGGCAAGATCTCGGCAAGGCAAGGAGAACATCCATCCTGCACAGCCCCAAAGCACCCCGGGCCTTCCCCGCTCTCTCCTTCCCCACAGCTGTGGGAGCCCTCGGGGCACGGAGGAGCTCAGGAGGAGATCAGGAGCTCGGCCACGGCCTCCAAGGAATGGACGGACTGGGCAGCGCCAGGCACCTCCAGTGCAGCTGGCCGAGCCCTCCCGCCCCGTCCCACCCCGCCAGTCCTCCGAAGAAAGGAATGCAGTCAGATCCGGGTGTTTATTCAGGGAGGGCCCTGCGAGTCCCGCGCTGCCGGGGGGTCCCGGCGCCCCCCGGCCTCACTGGCGGCCGTTGTTGTCCGCGGGCTGCCCCGGGGCCTTGGGCTCGCCGTGCGCCGAGCTGCCCTCGAAGCGCTGCGACGCGATGGCCGCCTGGTGGGACATGCTCTTCCTCACGATGTCCCCTTTCCTCCACAGCACCACCTCCTGCAGGGACACAGCAAGCGCTTGTCAGGGCTCATGAGACCTTCTGCTGAGAGAGACCCTTCTGCTGAGAGAGACCCTTCTGCTGAGAGACCCTTCTGCTGACAGAGACCCTTCTGCTGAGAGACACTTCTGCTGAGAGAGACCCTTCTGCTGAGAGAGACCCTTCTGCTGAGAGACCCTTCTACTGAGAGAGACCCTTCTGCTGAGAGAGACCCTTCTGCTGAGACCCTCTACTGAGAGAGACCCTCTGCTGAGAGAGACCCTCTACTGAGACCTTCTGCTGAGAGAGACCCTCTACTGAGAGAGACCTTCTGCTGAGAGAGACCCTTCTGCTGAGAGAGACCCTTCTGCTGAGAGACCCTTCTGCTGACAGAGACCCTTCTGCTGAGAGACACTTCTGCTGAGAGAGACCCTTTTGCTGAGAGAGACCCTTCTGCTGAGAGACCCTTCTACTGAGAGAGACCCTTCTGCTGAGAGAGACCCTTCTGCTGAGACCCTCTACTGAGAGAGACCCTCTGCTGAGAGAGACCCTCTACTGAGACCTTCTGCTGAGAGAGACCCTCTACTGAGAGAGACCTTCTGCTGAGAGAGACCCTTCTGCTGAGAGAGACCCTTCTGCTGAGAGACCCTTCTGCTGAGAGACCCTTCTGCTGAGAGAGACCCTTCTGCTGAGAGACCCTTCTGCTGAGAGAGACCCTTCTGCTGAGAGACTCTCTGCTAGGACCTTCCGCTGAGACAGACCCTCTACTGAGACCTTCTGCTGAGAGAGACCTTCTGCTGAGACCCTCTACTGAGAACCTTCTGCTGAAACCCTCTACTGAGACCTTCTGCTGGGACCCTCTGCTGAAGGAGACCCTCTACTGAGACCCTCTGCTGAGAGAGACCCTCTACTGAGACCCTCTGCTGAGAACAACCTTCTGCTGAGACCTGGTAGGACCTTCTGCTAGGATCTTCTGCTGAGACCCTCTGCTGAGAGAGACCTTCTGCTAGGACTTTCTGCTGAGACCTTCTAGGACCTTCTGCTGGGACTGGCTAAGACCCTCTGCTGAGACCCTCTGTTAGGACCCTCTGCTGAGACCTGCTGGGACCTTCTGCTGTGACCCTCTGCCGGGACCTCCAGCTGCCCCACCCAGCCCCACAGGGTGAGCCAGGCTCCATGTTCCACCCAGAGCCAGGACACACCCGGCAGTGCCTAAGGTGAAGCACAGAAGCTCCACCACTGAGCAGAAATGATATCCCAGGCATGCATTTTCCAGAGTCCTCCTCACCACCACACACATCTGACCTACATGGACATTCTTCTAGAAAACGTCTGCTGAGACCTGCTGGGACCTTCTGCTGCCCCACAGGCTGAACCAGGCCTGGTGTTCCACGCACAGCCAGGACACACCTGGCAGTGCAGCCTGCCTGAAATTTGGGTAGAAAGCTCCCCCGTGGGGTCTGGGCACACAGAGGACATCCACAACACCTCTGTCCTAGTGCCACTGGTAAGGTGAAGCACAGAAGCTCCACCACTGAGCAGAAAAGACATCCCAGGCAGGCACTCTCCAGACTCCTCCTCACCACCATACATATCTGACCTACATGGACATTCTTCTAGATCATCCCTCCATGTGATGAATCCCAAAATGGACATTGTTCTGGACTATCTTTCCACTTGTTGAATCCCAGATCCCCAGCAGGTCCTTGGAAAAGCATCCCAAAGAACCATGCACGGGTCCAAGGAGAGCAGCAGCCCTGGTTCTCACCTGCTGTTTGAAGTAGCGCCGCTCCTCCTCATCAATCAGCACCAGGTTGAGGTAATAACGCACAGAGAACTTCTTGTTGATGTCCCTCATGGTTGGAGTCAGCTCATAGCCAGCCAGAAAGAGCCTGATGGGAATGGACTCCCCTGGGAAGGGCACAGAGCTGTCAGCACAGACAGGATGCACAGAGAAACCAGCAAAATGCAAACTCACACGGCCACAACCTTTGTCACCGTTTCCACAAGTGGACTAACATGAGCTAGAAGACCTCAACTCCCTTCAGTGCTCAGCCAGATCCTGCCCTTGCTGACAGCTATTCCAGCTCCTCTCTAACAGCACAGGACTCTTTAGGGACCTGCATCAAGACAGCACTGCAGGAAAAAACGAGGAAGGTGACATTTTCTCAGCTGGGCAAAGAACAGTGGCACAGGGGATTGGCACAGAGCAAGAACACCACCTCTGCTCTGAGCTGCAGCAATGCCAGCTGCTGGCCCATGCCAACTGTGAATTTATAGCTGGTTCTGCCACTGCTTCATCAAAAGAATTATGATTCTGTCTTAGCTGCCCCTCATCACACTGGGGAAGGAAAGGGATCGCATCAATCCCCTGCTCTGAACCCACAACAATGGAAAGGGATGCTGAGCACAGAGAAAGTACTGCAAGGGTCATATTCCCACCCCAAAATCCTCCAGGAGAGCAGTGCTGGGGGCTCCTGTGCCCTCTCACCTCTCACAGGTGCCCCATCCATGATCTCGTACTTGGCTATGGTGTCGTTCTCGTGGTACACGTTGGGCCCCGTGCCCGTTGTCTCCCTCTTGATGATGTCTATCTCCATGTGCTTGATCTTGATCCGCACCAGCAGGAAGTAGATCTTCCCCACAATCACATCTTTTAAATGGTACCTGGCAGGAAACACCAGGATCAAACCCTGTGCAGCAGAGCAGGGCTCAGGCTGACGTGCAGGAACTTGCTGGGCAGGCACTTTGCTCTCATCCCCAGCAGATGGCAAACCAACCACCCCCACCAGCCACCAGCCCTTCATTTCCATCCTCTGCTCTTCTGGAAACCCACAAGAACATTTAGCACAAGCAGATAAAATAAATACTTTGCTTCAGGCTGAATATCTACAAGAAACTCCTGTAAGAGTAAAGGCTCCAAAATCAGTATTTTATATCAATTAAAACCAACCCAAATCACTGAATCATTCAGGTTGGAAAAGACCTCTGAGACCACTGAGTCCAACCAACATTTGCAGGGAGATTTGCCAGCACCAGCTGGGAAGGATGCACTAAGAGTAGTTTAAAAGAGCTCTTCCCAACTTCTTTGCTGGAGTTAATTCCCACTTCAGCTGTACTGCCTGGAAAGGAGCAACCATTGCCTTTTGGAGACACCTGGAAGTGCTGATCTGGATACAGGAGTGGGAAGCTACAGCAAGAATTTCATGCTGTGCTCCAGGCTCAGTGAGCCACAGCCATTGCTTCCCACCCCCTGACCCAGAGAGATGGGGAAAGGAGAGGAAGCCACGGAGCAGGGAGGATCTGAGCTGCCTCCCAGCCTCTCTGGAGCACGTGTGAGACATCAACTTTAAGGAATTTAGAGGATTTGAGGTTTTAGTTAGAGATAAGCTTTATTGGAGGTAATTAAAATCAATGGGTAGGCCTTGATGAAGTTAAGAGTTAGTAGCTAACTAATAATTGATTGCTTGGCAACACAATGTTGGGTTAGCTGGGTTTATAATGAAGAATACAGAAACTGATAAAGAGCTTTTAGGAACATCAGACAATTGTGGCCTCCTCTGTTCTGAAACCAATTGAAGATGGGAATGGGAGTTCTACCAAGGGTTCATTTGTCAGATTTGCATTGAAAAGGTAGAAAGGTCAGAACGAGGAAGACTGCATTTACTTCCTCCTTTTGGGACCCCTTCCCATGAAAGGGACCACCGACCCATTTCAAAGAACAAACCACGTATGCTTAATAGCTTTTGAACTGATTACCATGCTTAATAGCTTTTGAACTAATTACCATGCTTAATAACTTTTGAACTAATTACCATAGGAAGCGGGGAATGGGATGTACCAAAATTATGAACATGCATTTGCATTTTGGGCATTCAATACCTGTATAGATAAAAGGGCTCTGTAATCACCTGTAAATCACAGTGTGTATTTGGGAGCTATCCCACAATAAACATAAAATTTCTATCTTTAAACTGTTAGAGAGTTTTTGGATATTGGTACCAGATCAATATCCATATTGGGAATGGGATGTACCAAAGTTATGAACATGTATTTGCATTTTGGGTATTCAGTACCTGTATGGATAAAAGGGCTCTGTAATCACCTGTAAACTGTGGTGTGCATTTGGGAGCTATCCCACAATAAACAAACACTTTCTACATTTAAACTGTTAGGGACTTTTTGTCCATCACAACTGGATATCAGTACTACATCAATATCCATGTTTTTTAATAAATGACATGGACACGGAATTCCTTTGAGGAAACCCCCAGCAGGTGGGTCCCCAGCTGCTCCTGAGCCACTCACTTGGATTTGTTGTACTCGAACTCGATGTGCAGGCAGTCCTCAATGCCCACTTCCATCTTGATGGAGGAGTTGAGCTCGGGGTAGGTGCTCAGCGTGTGCACAACGATGTCCATCTCCTTCACCACGTCGTTCAGCCGGCGGCTCACGGTGGCACGGAGGAAATACCTGCAGGGACAGTTGTCATGGGCATATTTCATCAAAAATCCTTTCCTCAGGATCTTTTCCTCCTGAGAAGTTGGGAGGCCTCAGGAACAAAATGTAAACAATGGTTGTCTGCTGCTGTGGAATGCAACAGGTGCATCTGGGATTGGTCTCATGGGGTTGTTTCTAATTAATGGCCAATCACAGTCCGGCTGTCTCAGACTCTCTGGTCAGTCACAAGATTTTATTATCATTCCATTCAAGCCTTGTGATTAAATCCTTTCTCTTTCTTTAGTGCAGTTTTAATATATAATTTTCTTTTAATATAATATATATCATAAAATAATAAATGCTTTCTCTTTCTTTAGTGCAGTTTTAATATATCATTTTCTTTTAATATAATGTATATCATAAAATAATAAATCAGACTTCTGAATCATGGAGTCAAGATTCTCATCTCTTCCCTTGTCCTATGAACACCACCAAAGACAGGGTCACAGCAAGGACAGCCAAGGGGGGCTTGGGCTGTGCTATTTTCACTACACAGATCCATGTAAAGAGCTGAAATGCATTTCAATGCAAATCTAAACAAAACGTGTGATCAACTCTGCAGATCCACTGAGAAAGTTCCTTTTTTCCACTGAAGCTTGGAGTTTTCTCCTTGGCAAGGTGAGGGGCTCAGTTCAGCTCATGCACAGCTGAGGAGGGCCAGCATTTCAAGAACAGCGAATGGGGAATGTCCAAAGGGATGAAATAAGCAGGAAACCAAAGAATTGCCACAAGGAAGCAGAAGAGCAAGGAAGCTCCTCTTCCCATGTCATCTGCTGTTCCACTGCTCTTTTTTAGTGCAGATCTGAACAAAATAAACCCACAGCAAAAAGCCCCCAGCTCTTTACATGTACCTGCCCCTGGAGCAGCCAACACCCCCCACTGGAAAAGGCAGAAGGGAATTTTCAGATGGAAAAGCAGAATCCTCTCAGCTTCCAAGCATTTGTGAGCCTGGGTTACCTAAGGCCCATTTTGGGGATCTGAGGCACAGCCTGCACATGTTCAAACCACTGCCCTTTTGCAAGATTACATCAGGCTGCACAGCCACACCTCCCAGTGCAGATCTCAGACTTGTCCAACCCCCACTTTGAAGGCAATGAAAGGATTTTGAGTCGATTGAGTGCCTTGATGTGAAATATCATTTCTAACACATGAACAAGGCACCAGCGAAGCATCTGTTTGCATACAGAGCACAATTAAAGTTGACAAGACTGATTACAGCAAAAATATCCCCACTGGAGACTAAACCAAACAGTTTATTTTGATTTTTTGAATTATCAAATAAATTAGCAAGTATTTGACTCAAAAGGGGCTGATTTCTCTTGTCACTCAAAAGGGGAAAAACAAGTTCCATAAAGAGCCTGATGCATGCTTGTAAAATAAAGACCTCAAAGGCAGCTTTTTACAACTCAAAATTAATTTGGAGTTCTGCAGCATCAGAGTGAATATCAGCATTCACATAGAGCAGAATTGGGGTCAGCCAGGGCACGGCACTCACCTTAGCTTCACATTCTGCCCCGTGTAGGACTCGTAAGGTTTCTCCACGTGTGTGAACTCAAAGTCAAACGTTTGTGACTGAGTGAATTCCCCAGGCCGGGCCAGGTCCTTCACCAGGGACACGAACTCGTGGTGGTTCCCTCGGTCATAGTAGAGCTCTAGGAAAATGGAAATCCAAGTTAAGCTGAACCCCAGGTGACACAGGAGATATTCAACAACTCTCTTGTCCAGGTCACTCCTTCCTTCAACACCATTCACCAGGGCAATGCACTTGTTCCCTGCTCTCCATCAGAGCCAGGTGCGGGCCACAACTTTCCTCCCTGAAACAGGAAGGAAAAGTCCACACAGCCTCCTTTACTACAATAAATCAAGAACTTGCCTTGGGGAGGCACAAGTCGCCCTATTATCAATATTAAATATGGTCTGTAGTTCATGCAAACCCCTCCAATAATCTTCTGCACTGTACTCCAGGCCAAAGGCATTGCCCCTGTGAGGAAAAGCTTGTGTAGAACAGCCAGTGACAGAGCAAAACCGAGGGGACACGATGATTCCAACTGCTCCTGCTTATCCTTGGGCAGCAAAGAGCCTGAGTGGCCTTGGGCTGCAGCAGGGAATAAATGACAATGTTGATCCTGCTGCACAACCAGCCTGGGTGTGGGGAGGCAGCTGAATCCTCCAGCCCATGGATAACACATCCATGGCCATGTGAGCATGGGGAGGGAAGAGCTCTCACCTCTGGAAGCTCTGCTCAAACCAGCTCCAGGGACCAGCACTGCCTCGCTTTTCCCCACAACCCTCCCACAGCAGCAGGAAACTACAGCTTTCCTCCTTTAATGAAAGCAATCCTCCACACCTCCACTGAGTTTTCAGCCTCAAGACAAAGCACCAAAACCCTTCAATCTCTGCAATTTGCATGAACAGCTTGGGATTACACAAACCATCAATGAAACCTGCCCTTCCCAGCCCTGTGTGTGAGCCTGTGCCTACAGGACACCCACACAGTCCTTCTGCAAGGCAAAGCCTTTCTGCTGAGATGAGGAAACAAAAACCCAAGTCATCACACAGTCACACTCACAAACTCAGTGTCAGCACTAAACTGTGCAGGGGAGGCTTCTGAGAGGTATTAGAGGTGCTCAGGAACTGCAGTTCAGCCCTCCTTGAGATGCACAATGAGATTTCAGCTTTTAAGCGATGCCTGTTCCTCACAGCCCCGTGCTCACCTTATCTCTCTAATGGAAATTTTGGCACTGGAGCTCCCCTCACTTACGCACAACAGCAAATGTCACCAAGCCCTTTAGGCCGGGCAGGTGACATAAATAACCCAGCCTCTGTCTGTGCACTGAATTTGTGTGTCCACTGAGAGGAAAGTGCTCGCTGATGTGACAGGGAGAAGCCACGTGCCAAGAGAAAAAAGAGGAAACAGCTACAGAAATGGAGGAATCAGCCCAGACCATCGTGACACACAATGCAGAAGGCACAAATCAAAAAAGCAAGGGGAGGCAGATGTCAGTGCACTGAGTTCTCTGCTACCTCAGAAGGTGATGTTTGGCACCCTGCAGCCTTTAGCAGAGTGATGTTTCCCACACTCCAGCCTGTCAAACAGGTATTAGCTGTAATTTCAGGTTTTCAGAGCTATAAGGTTTCCAGACTGAGAAAATAACCTGCCAACATTTCAGTGGCTCGCTGAAAGGCCACAGCCACCAGAGGTGAAACCATCTGGAATGGGTTCTGGGCTCACCTGGGATCAGGCAGGACCCAGCACCCACAGTGTGGCCTTTGGTACCTGCTCTGGAGCATCTTCCCTGCAAAACATCCCTCCTTCACATCCCTGTTAAACTGCCTCACCTCCACGCTGGCCTCGTGGCAGCAAGAAGTCAGAATACAAGATGGAAAGCACTGAGAAATGCAATTAGTGGAACAAACTTCAGTGATTTATCAGAAAGGCCTGAGGGGCATAAGGACTGACGTGCAGCCACAGCAGATGTAACACACCCTGCTTGGGCAATAATGTGCATACAAAGCAGTAATTCCATGCAGGCATGGCTCAAAAGTCTTCCAAAACAGGGAATGAGTTGCAGGCAAGGCAGCACAGCAGAGACAGTGGAGCAGGAAACAAAGTTCATATTGAATTTCCACTGGGAAATGTATCAATAGGAGCTCCTGGTGAGCAGCCTCACCTACACTCCATCATTTACACACTCCTTTCCTTTCCAAAAACCAGAGTCAGGCACAAGCACAGCCAATAAAACTCAAACAGCAGCATGGGGCTGGGTGGGAAATCTCCTGCTCATGCTCCCTCACCACACGATTTGCAATGCAAAGGCTGCAGGCCCTTGGGTCCAGCAGTGATTTTGGGGTTTTAGAGCCAAGCACAGAGAGCCACAGATGTGAGGCCTCGCACGCAGCCACGGGAAGGAACATCCTGAATTTATTTTGGCTTGTGGGGCTCCAGGCATCTCCGTGGAGCAGGGACAGCTCTGCTCCGATGGAGGAGTGGGTGTGGCAGCTGCCTCTCCCCTTCGAAAGCAGGAAATACTAAACCTGAATTGCTTACACGCACAGATAACCACAAGTTTTGAACAACTTGAAGTCACTCAACCAACCATGCAGGGTGCGTGGAGGAGAAGGTGGGATCAGCCCAGGTGAGCCTGCAGGCTCAGGAAAGGGGATTCACCCAGGGAAAAGGGACACAAGGACAAAAGCCACCCCATCAGCACCCTCAGCATCCCTAAGAGGATCAGCAGGCAGGCAGCTCCTGGAGCAGGAACAGCCAGCATGGGGAGCAGGTCAGGGCTGAGCTGCAGCTGCAGGATGGAACCAAAGCGCACCCGGCTCGGAGCTAAACCAGTGACCGAGCAGAAGAGAGAAATTAGGACAGGAGAACAATGACCTGGAAAAGGACTGGAATGCCCTTCCTTCTGCCAGGGCTCGAGCCTGGAGAACAGGCCAGGCTGCCCAGCTCGGGGGGTGGAATAATGTCCAGCAGCCGTGGGAACGCTGCGTGCAGCCAGGAGCGAGAGGAACCTGCTCAACACCAGCGGGACCCCAGTGCCATGGGGCACAGCAATGCCCCCAGACCCCCAGTACCAGTGGGATCCCAGTGCCATGGGGCACAGCAATGCCCCCAGACCCCCAGTACCAGTGGGACCCCAGTGCCATGGGGCACAGCAATGCCCCCAGACCCCCAGTACCAGTGGGACCCCAGTGCCATGGGGCACAGCAATGCCCCCAGACCCCCAGTACCAGTGGGACCCCAGTGCCATGGGGCACAGCAATGCCCCCAGACCCCCAGTACCAGTGGGACCCCAGTGCCATGGGGCACAGCAATGCCCCCAGACCCCCAGTACCAGTGGGATCCCAGTGCCATGGGGCACAGCAACGCCCCCAGACCCCCAGTACCAGCGGGATCCCAGTGCCATGGGGCACAGCAATGCCCCCAGACCCCCGGTAGCAGTGGGTTACCATGGGATGCAGTGATGCTCTCTGGATCCCTGGCACCTGCAGGGATCTCAGTACCATAGGGTCCAGCAAGGCTCCCCAGACCCCTGGCACCTGTGGGATGCAGTGATCCCCCCGGACCCCCGGCACCAGCGGGATCCCGGCACCCACGAGGGTTATCAGGAAGGGACCCGGCCCCGCAGGCCGCCCCGCTCACCGATCTGCCCGATGAACTCCACTTTGATGCCCTGGTGCTCCAGCCGCTTGTTGGGGTTCTTGAGGGTGAGGACCACCCTGCCCGACACGGTCTCGCCGTCATAGAAGAGGAAATATTTCTCCTTCTTGCCTTCCTCCGTCTTGTGCTCCACCCGCCGCCGGCTCTCGGCGTCGCTCAGCACCAGCTCCAGCTCCGGGCTCTGCCCGAACCCGAAGAAGCTCATGGTCCCGGGATGCGGCGCGGGCCGGCGCGGGCGGACCCCGCGGCCCCGCTGGCGGATCGCGGCCGGGGCGGGGCTGCGCGGGGCGGCGGCGGCGACGCCGGGGAAGGAGCCGGGGCGGCGGCGGTGGCAGCAGCGGCGGCGGCGGCGCGGGGGGGCCGCAATGCGGCAGCGCTGCCGGGGCGGCGGCGGCGGGACCCGCGCACCGCGCACCGCGCACCGCGCACCGCGCACCGCGCACCGCGCACCGCGCACCGCGCACCGCGCACCGCGCACCGCGCACCGCGCACCGCGCACCGCGCACCGCGCACCGCGCACCGCGCAGCTCCGCCCCGGCCCGGCCCGGCCGCGCCCGCCCCGCTCCTTCCGGGGCAGCGGCGCCCGCCGCGATTGGCCCGCGCCGCCCCGCGCTCGCCATTGGCGCGTTCGAAGGCGGGCGGGCGGCGGCAGCGATGGCGGCGGAGCGGCTGCGGAGCGCGCTCGGAGGGTGGCGGCTGCCGGAGCTGGCCGCAGGTGCGGGGTCGGCGTCGGGATCGGGGTTAGGATCGGGTTTAGGATGGGGATATTGGGAATGGGGTCGGGGTTAGGGTCAGGATTGGGGCCGGGGCCGGTTTGCCGACCTCTTTTCCGGTTTTGGTCGCTGTGTTTCTCGGTCTCTCTTTCCCGGTCTCGCTGTATGTTCCAGTCTCTCTGTCCCCGTCGAGGTCTCTATTCCGGTCCTGGTCTCTGTTCCTCTCCCGTTCTGTCTCTCTGTCCCGCTCTCCGTGTCGGTATCGGTCTCCGTTCCCCTTCCCAGTCCTGCCTCCGTTTCGGTCCCCGGTCTCTGTCCCGCTCTCTGTCTCTTTCCCGTTCTCTCTGTCCCGGTATCCGACTCTGTTACGGTAGCGGTCTCTGTCCCCCTCCCGGTCCTGCCTCGGTTTCCGTCCCTGTCTGGGTCTCTGTACCAGTCCTGGTCCCCGTCTCGGTGTCAGTCTCTGTCCCCGTCCCGGTGTCAGTCCCGGTCCCCCTGTCCCGGTCCCGGTGGCTCTCCCCGGTCACCGGGGTGCGGCTGACCCCCGGCAGCTCCCGGCACTGACAGCGCTGCCCTTGGCGCGCCCGTGTCCCGCTGGATTTGGGCAGTCCGTGCTTATTTTGGAGCCTTATTTTGGGTGAAACGCGTGTTTCGGAGAAATCGCACCCCTGGCGCTTATAAACACTTTTTATTTTTATTTCTCTCAGTGTGGGTGGACACGGTGTGGGATGTGGATTTCACGGAGACCGAGCCTCTGGAGCCTTGGATAGCGGAGGAGATCACGGCCGATGGGCTCGACACCTTCACCCGCCTGTACAGCGCTCTGGCGCCCTTTGCTGCCGGGGACCAGGAGAGCCGAGAGGTGACATCCCCTGGGCAGAGCCAGCCACTCCCACTTGCTCTCTTTCACATCTGAAATTGGCAAAATATTCAAAAACTATTCAAACAATTCTTGCTCTGTGTGCTGGAATGCTTCAGAAGGAAGCTATTCCCAAATTTTAATAATAGATCTTAGTATTATATTATATTATATTATATTATATTATATTATATTATATTATATTATATTATATTATATTATATTATATTATATTATATTATATTATATTATATTATATTATACTATATTATATTATACTATATTATATTATAGTATATTATACTATATTATATTATACTATATTATATTATAGTATATTATACTATACCATATTATATATCATATCATATAATATCATATAACATATTATATTATATATTATCCTATACTATATCATACTGTATTATATTGTTATATATTATATACATTATGTATATCATTATAGGTATACATTATATATATTA
This sequence comes from Melospiza georgiana, assembly GCF_028018845.1. Taxonomy (NCBI): domain Eukaryota; kingdom Metazoa; phylum Chordata; class Aves; order Passeriformes; family Passerellidae; genus Melospiza; species Melospiza georgiana. The sequence continues at coordinate 2,816,997 of NC_080456.1, read as the reverse complement.
CTGTATATTATTATAGTCTATATATTACATTAAGTATACATAGTGTTATTATAATTATTAATATAAATTTAATTTAACAATTATTAATTGTAATCTATTAATTTAATTATTGTTACTCAAAATATTATAAATAATAAAATTAATATATATATTAATAATTACAGTGTATTATACTTATTAGAATACTTTTTAAAGCTTATAGTACATAGGGTGTTGGTCATGGTGTCACCTGTTAAAATCTGAATAATGGCTAGTTTTGGACATCCATGTTATTATGGCTTTCCTGACTATTCCTGTTTTGCCCTAGAATGTCTGGACCTTGTTTGCTGAGAGCAGCCTGTCCCACCAGGCCCTGGTGGCCGTGCTGCATCACTTTGTGCACGTGGGCCAGCACAAAAGAGCCAACGCACAGCAGAGGGTGTTTGCTCTGCACTCAGCTGGCCTCTACCTGCTGCTGCTGGAGATCCCAGGTGAGCCCTGAAATGTTCCTCTTCGTGCCTGGGACAGGACAGGTCGGGCAGGGTCGGGTTTGTAACAATTCCAGCTGGAACAAGTGGTGGTGTTGGCTTGATGGCCCTGAAATCCTCAGGGGTTTCACGAGCTGAGCGTGGTGTGAGTGCTGAGCAGTGTCACTGGACACTGTCACAGAGGGGTTTGGTGGCCCATGAGCAGGTCTGTGTCCCGTGACAAGGTGACAGAGGAGCATGCACAGACCTGGAACCACACAGGTCCCTCTGCTTTGACAGTCAAGGCAGGACCTTCTTCCTGTTTCTTCTCTGTAAGCAGGGAACACTTCATTGTGCAGCACATTTGGATGGGTTGGCTTGTGCAAACAGAAATACCAGTTTAGAATGACCAGCAGCTGAGTGTTTCCAGCAGGTTAGTTCACAGCTGGATCCCTTTGCATTCCGGCAGCCCTGAGGTTTTGCTGATGTCCAGGGTGCAGCTGGAAGGGGTCATTCAGCTGGTGATGCTGCTGGAATGTGTCACTGCTGATGATCCATCAGCCTGGTGCACTTCAGGCAGCTCTTTATTCTTCTCTTGAACTTTCTTAGGCTCTGGGGCGCCTGTGGAGAGATCATAGAACCACAAACTGATTTGGGTTGGGAGGGACCTTAAAGCTCATCTCATTCCATGGGCAGGGACACTTTCCACTAGACCAGGTTGCTCCAGCCTGGCACTGAACACTTCTAGGGGTGGGACATGATGCCCAGGTGGTTTGATGCTCTCTGTATCTTGTCTGGAACAGGGCTGACGTTTGTCTTTTCTGAGCAGGCAGCATAGCCAACCAGGTGTTCCACCAAGTGATGTTTGATAAATGTCTTCACACCCTGACAAAATGCTGGCCTCAAGAGGTGAAGAAAAGGAAGAAGGGACAATCTCAAAGCTCTCAGCCCAATGCCAGAAGGAACAGAAAGAAAGGGAAACCAAGCAGGAACAACACCTCCAGTGTAAGATATTTGTGCAATCCCTTCAGATACAAACAAATCCCTAGTAATAAACAAATTGTTGGCAAGCTGTTTCTCTTTCCTGCCAATACAGATGGAAGAGATGTTGGAAGAGGAGAAGGAAGAGGATGATGAGAATGTTTACCTCTCAACAGAAAATCTCCTCCAAGTCCGCAATGCCATCTTCCTTCTCTTGAAAAACTTCCTGAGGCTTCTGCCCAAGTTCTCCCTAAAAGAAAAGCCTCAGTGCATGCAGAACTGTGTGCAGGTCAGAAACATTCAGCTTGAGGAGCCTTATGTCCCCTAACACAGACTTTTTGGGGATGCAGAGCACTCCACATGGTAGAGGTGGCAGCCCTGCCTTCCTTCACTTGCTCCCTGGTGGGAATTAGGGAGGTGTGGGAGCAGGGTGCTGCTCTGTGGCTGCCTCTCCTGCTGAACACTTGCAAGTGTTTTTGTTCCTGGAATCAGAAGGGTTTGGGTTGGAAGGGACCTTAAATCTCATCTTGTTCCACCCCTGCCACGGCAGGGACACCTTCCACTGTCCCAGGCTGCTCCCAGCCCTGTCCATCCTGGCCTTGGACACTTCCAGGGATGCAGGGGCAGCCCCCATTTGTTCCTGGGGGGAGCTTCTGGGCTTTGGGCTCTGCTTTTGTTCTGCTCAAGGGAGATGTTTGAAAGTTAAACCCAGTGGAGTGACCCCAGCCATCCAGAGCCCTGCACAGCCTCCCCTCAGGGCACTGAGCTCAGCTTGGCTCTCTTCCCTTGCAGGTCTTTGTTGAGATGACCAGCTTTGAGCCAGTGCTCCACGAGTTCCAGTTTTCAGCAGCCATGTGAGCAAACAATTCTTAATATTTCTTAATATTTACATGATGATCTGAACAAGTAAAGCCCTCAGTGCTTGCGTTGTCCTGTTTGTATAAAAATGAAAGTGACAAATTCTCTTATAAAGATAATTGGAATGTGTTCCACGTGCTGACAGCAAACAGCATCTTGTGAATATTGAATGTTTCACAGTCAAAGAGCTCTTTTAATAGTCTTAATTTTTTTATAGTCACATCTAATTTTTTAATAGTCACATTTTTACATTTTCATTTTCACACTTTTAATTTTCTAATAGCCACATTTACTGTGATGAGAAGTGAACACATCTCTTTGCTTTCTTTCCTTAGGGATGTTAATAAAGCCAAGTACATTCCTGAGCTGGCCTATTATGGACTTCACTTACTGTGCTCCCCTCTCCACAGCACAGAGGATAAGGTACAAGTTCAACAGAATCTTTAACATCCTCACAGCAGCATGGAAGAGGAGTGGTTGCTTCTTTCTTTCTCAGCATGTCCTTTTTGCTTGGGTGGTTTTTACTTTTCACTTCAGTTTCCCTCTTTGTGCCATCTTTGCTGGGTCAGAGCAAAGATGATTTTTTTCCACCCCAGTCCTTATTTGCTGCTGCACTTGTGTGCAGTGAATTCTGTGCTCTGCTGACTCTTATGGCAAATGAATTGAAAACAAAGGAGAGCTGCAGTGGCACTGGGTCTGTGAGCCTTGAAGAGGAGAGTTCCAGGTGGCTACCTTTGCCTGGAATGTTGTGATTCCCTGCTAGATGGAGCTGCAGCACCGCCTGGCAGTGTGTGAGGGGCTGGGCTGTGCACTCAGTGAGGCTGAGCAGGGCTGGTTCTTGTTCACAGAACACTCTGGCATCGTGGAGCAGCCAGTTCTGCCAGAAACTCCCATCTGTATTTGCTTAATTGGCAAGCAGAGCAGGCATCTCCCCGATACCTGAGTACTGCTGAAGGTTGGGTGTGCCCAGGCTGTGTCTGGGAGTCTGGGCTGGTTCTGAGCCTGCAGCCTGGGGATCAGCAGCTGTCTAATCAGGAAAGCCTGGAGAACACACCAGCCTGGTTATTCCTGAGTGCCAGCCCAGCTCCAGCAGCCTGTGTGTCTCTGCCTCCTTGGTTCCTCAGTGCAGCAGGAGCTTTGCAGAGCTGTTGGCATTTATGGTGACAGCAAGGTATAGTCACTCCCTTTCCCAGAGCAGCCTCATCTTCCCTGCCTCTCCTGCTTGCTCAGGCAATGTCGGGATCGTGAGGCAAGCTGTGGTCCCAAAAAGATTCAAGGCAGACAACTCCAAGAGTTCAAGTACAAAACTTGCATTTAGCTTATGACGTCCTGTGCAAAACCCAGTGAGTTTCCTCAAATTCCAAATGCTTCTGGCAAAAAGAAGTGTCCACAGGGGACTATGGAGGGGGGACTTTGTTTGGAGGGCAGCTGTTCATGCTTTCAGAAAGCCCTTCTGAGACCTTGCTGAGCTTGCATGAGAACATCACAGGTTCTAAACAAGGTGTTGTGTGTGTTTAGAAACTGTCCTCTTGGGATTTCTCTGCTAGCAGTCATGCTTTAACCTGTGCTGCTGGTTGGTTCTAAGCTTGATTCAGAATTATTTCATGACCCTGGAGTGCCCATCTGTCAGAACCCAGGAAATTCCTCTGGCTGCCCTGGAGGACTCGAGCCCTTGCTTGGGGGCCTCAGAGCCCTTGGCACAGAGCCCAAGACCCCTGTGCCTTTGATCTTGACCCATGGAAAAACAATTACCAACCTTTATATGAAGAATTACAAGTCAAGAAAGTTTAAGTAGAATGATAGTGAATTTGTCACAGGGTGAAAAATAGATTTTTGAGGTTTTTAGAATGGAGGCTCGGGGTCCCAAGATGGAAGAATTTGGGTGTGCCCTCTCCTTTTTCCTTCTTCTTCTTGGCCTCCATGTTCTGGGTGATGGTGGCACTTTTAGATTGGTTTAGAGTAGAAGCTCACTGTCTAACATAGGTGATAGATGTTGGAAAGTTATGGTAGATATTGTACACGTAGTTTTTAGTATAAAAGATAACACCAGTGTGCCTCAACCCAACCTGCCAGGCAGACCTTGGTGGGTCAGAGAAAGAATTTTATAGATAAAAACAATAAACAACCTTGAGAACAAGAACTGAAAAGTCCTGACTCCTTCTTTGACTGCTGAGCTGGGAAAAAAGAAGCTTGTAGATATGTCAGAGTCACTCTAACCAGCAGAGATTCTGAGACCATCCATGGAACGGAGCCTGCCAATAACACCTTTGCAGCCCCTTCCATGTGTGTGTTTCTTTGCAGCCCCTTCCATGTGTGTGTTTCTTTGCAGCCCCTTCCATGTATGTGTTTGCTTGCAGACCCTTCCATGTGTGTGTTTCCTTGCAGCCCTTTCTATGTGTGTTTCCTTGCAGCCCCTTCCATGTGTGTGTTTACTTGCAGCCCCTTCCATGTGTGTTTCCTTGCAGCCCCTTCCATGTGTGTGTTTCTTTGCAGCCCCTTCCATGTGTGTGTTTCTTTGCAGACCCTTAGATGTGTGTGTTTCCTTGCAGCCCCTTCCATGTGTGTGTTTCCTTGCAGACCCTTCCATGTGTGTGTTTCTTTGCAGACCCTTAGATGTCTGTGTTTCCTTGCAGACCCTTAGGTGTGTGTTCCAGCGGCTCCTCAGCGTTGTTCTGATGGTGGAGAGCACTGGGGGCTCCAGGCGTGAGGCCCTTCCCATCACATCAGCTGTGACCAGCGCCAGGAACCAGGCTGTGAAATTCATCAGGTGACACTCAGAGCTCTGAGCATGTCTGCTCCTTTCTTCTGGCATGCCTTTGCTTTGCTCTTGAGGTGATAAAGGGATGAGACAAACTGGCACTGGCTTTGAAGTTGTTTGTGCAAATGAGGCTTAATTAAAATGTCTGGAATGGGAATTTACCCAGCCTGCTGGCAGAGGGGGAAGAAAAGGTGCTGTGGAAAGGACCTATTTTCTGTATTTTGCTTTGTGTCAGTTTTTCAAGTCTTGTGTTTAACTACAGAGAATTGTGAAGGAAATGAAAGATTAACATGGAGCTCATTCCTCTGTAGTTCCTGCTCTTTCCTGCTTAATGATGTGTTTTGCCTGTGTTTATTCCCCCTTTTGGGGATCCATATTGTTGGAAGTGTAGTTTGTGCAGAGATCCCCAGACAACATATAAAAGTAGATTAAGAACAAAGAAGCTTTTCATGTTACCCTTCTCCTTGTTAGAAAAGTATGGGAAGAAATTATTTTTTGCCTGCAAAGCCAGGTTAATGTGGGAAGCAAGGATGGTTCTCTGGTCATATCTTGCTGTACTCATGATTGCAGAATCATGGCCACTTTTCCTGACTTTTAAAATGCATTCCAAAAGGAATGTCCTTGACTTTTCCTCTGCTATAAACCAGCTTTGTTAAAATCTGCTTCCCTCTCTCTCTCTCCCCTGTGCAGTTCTCTGGTGGAGGAGCTGAAGGAAGCTGTTTATCCTGTTCTGCGAATCCTGCTCCAACATATCTGTACCAAGGTATGCCAAGCTCTGCTGCTTCTTGGGCTGGAGAACTCATGAGGATACATTGGAACATCATTAATAGTTTAGGAAATCAGTTTTCGCAGTCTTTTCTAAGGAGTGAAAACGTGTGATGGTGAAGTAGTGACTGAGGAAGCTGTGATGATTCTCGCTGTTGTTGAATGTGAATATATCAGCTCATTAAATAAAAAAACACTTCTCTTAAGCCCTGAAATGCCTTTCTGGCATCCAGAGCAGAGCAGTGAAGAATCACAGGGTGCCCTTGTGTCTTTCAGGTTTTAATTAAATTTTCTTTCAGGTCCCAGACAAGGGTGATTATCGCACCTACGCTGCCCAGGCCCTGGTGACCCTGCTGGACAAACTCCCCTGTGCAGAGTTTGCTGAATTCATTGCTTGGCTTTATAAATACTCACTCACCAAAGTAAGTGCATTTCCTTGATGCTTTGGAGATGAAGGGTTCAATCTCAGCCCTGAATAGCTCTGTCACTGCTGGTACCCAGAGGCAAGAAAACCCCGTGTTCGCTTCCATTAACAGAGCGCCTCGTGTGCTTTTTTCTTCCTGCAGGTTTCCTACAGAGTGTTTGCTCTTGATGTAGCCTTGGCTTTGTTGGAGCTGCCAGAGAGGAGCCCAGGCAGCTCCTTGTCCCAGGATCAGCAGAGTTTGCTAAAGCACAAGTTTTTAGTGCAGGTCATGGTGTTTGGCCGGTGCTCAGACAAAGCCCCCGTGGTCCGGAGCAAAGCTCTCAGCAGCCTCGCCCATTGTCTCGAGATGAAAGCTGCTGCCACCTTTGAGAGCATTCAGGACTTACTACAGAGCTGTGAGTACTGTGGGCACATGAGGTAATGAAAATCATTCTTGAACTTTCAAGGGGATAATTGCTGAGAGGTAGGAGTTGTCAGGAACTTAAAAACTGGCACTAAGCACAGTCCTTACGTGCTGTGCCATAATGAGCAGTAATTCATGAGCTGTTGGGAAGGATGAAAGTTTGACAAGAAAGTCTCACAGATACGTATGTTTAGCAGAAAGATTTTTAAATGTAGAGTCTGATGAAGGAATAGAGATGGAAGCAAGTTTTGATATAGAAGAAAAGAATTGCTGAGCCAGTCTTACTGGATAACCAAGGAGGCAAAGGGTGTGTTAGTTAGAAAGGGTTTTTATGGCTTAGAGCAAAAGATAAACTCAATCTAAACAAGAAGATGTTTTTACTAAGCAGAAAGATAGCACAGGCAAACAAGCCTGCTGATGTTGCAAATAGAAAAAAAGTCTCAGAATTTTCCACTGCAAGAAAACTGAAAAACTACTTTAGCTTAAACTGTAATGTACTGACTTTTAGTGATTGGAGAACAGTAACATGAATATGGTAATTACAATAGTTATGATAGGCTATGGATAAAAGTTAAGGTATAGATTGGTTCTACTGCATTAAGATGCTCAGCAAAGAAAAGTATAGAATGCATTGTAACCAAAACCAAAGTATAGAATGCACTGTAACCTAAACTAAGGGTCTCCAGGCATGCCTGCAGCTGGAGCTGACAGCTGTGGGCACAGCTCTGTCACCCACAACTCTGGACTGCTGGAATGTCTTGGATGCAATAAACTGCATTTTGGAGAGCCACCTGGAGTCCCACATCCTTCATTTAAACTCTTACAATGAGCCTTGTTCCTTATGAAGCCTTATATTTGGGAGGGATTTATCCTCCTGTATCAGTTCTAAAGAGATTCCTCTGTGAGGTCCCTTTGAAGGATGTTTACAGACAACCCAAAATTGCTCATTGGGAAAAAAAAAAAAAAAAAGAAGCAGTTCATTCTTGCCTGACAGCTGATTAAATCTTGAGTTGCCTTTTGCTTCTGCTAATTTGTTCTGTTCGTGACTGGCATGCCGAGCTCCCCCAGGTGTGCTGAAGGCCAGATGGCACAACTCAGAGCCTGCACACAGCATCCCATAGCTAGAAAGGAATTTGGAATGGCAGGGATATCCAGAATTCAAATACTTTGTTTGATTTCCTTTCTTATTTCTCTTTTTTGGCAGCCTCTGTCCGCACAGTGTTGGAAGCGAACACAAACACTGCGAGCGTGACAGTCAGTGCAGAAGGTATAGAGTCATTCTCTTCCAGTAAGTCTCAGGCTTTTCTTGGCATGCCATTTCCTAAAAAACACACATATCTGTTAAACCTAGGGCATGCACGAGGCTCTCTGTTTAACACTGAACCATCTTCTTGCCAGGTGAATATATGCTTTTGTTATTCCTCAGCTTTTATCTTTCCTTTCAGCTGTGTCCAACCATCCACTGAGGACCTTGCCAACTTGCAGAACTGTGGAGCTGACAGACAGCAGTGACACTGCTGGGCCTGATGGTATGTCAGAATTAAAGCAGCCTTTCCAGATAAGCATTCAAAGCCTTAATTGAAATCAGACTTTCTGAAGTGTATTCATTGTCCATTTCTCAAAGGAAGTGGAGAAATCTTTTACAAAACACTTTGGGGTGATGAAGGGGGTGGAATTGCCAGCCATAAGGAAACACTATTTCCACTCAAGTCTGAAAAACACATTTAATCCTGAAATGCAGATGTCTGTTGGTACTAATGTGGTGGCAACCCTTGTTGAGAAGCAGGTAATTTATTCTTCCCAATTTGTAATTTATGTGGAATGTAACACTTGTAGCTCCATGAATTTCAGGGTAATTAAATCTCTTGCTCCAGTGCACAAAGAACTGATCTATTTTGCTGTGTAAAGCACAGCACCTTTCTGTTCTGTAGGCAAGGATCTGCTTCTCTGCAGCATCAGGTTGAAAGCTGAAAGCAGAGTGTCACACAAAATGTCCTGATGCAGCATGGCAAGCTGCCTCTAATGTGTTGATAGCATGAAATCACCATGCAAGCTGGCTTTTGTGGCCGGGATGTTCCTCCTTTAAACCTCTCCTTTTCTTTTCCTCTTGTGTGGAAAAGCTTTTCTTGCTAACCTTTCAACCCCTGCCAGGATCTGCGCTCTCAGTTCTTGCTGTTCACCTCCCCTGAACTGCTGACAGTTCAATTCTCTGCTTGCCTCACATCCTGCAGTGCTGCCTTTGTTCCACGCTGCTCCTCACATGGGATCTCCCTCCCTATCTCCAGGAGCCAGGCTCCAATCTCCCCCCATTGAAAGCTCCTTTTTTTTGCTGATAAATTTTCCTTAATCTGCTCCCTCAGACAGACAAGTCCTCCAGGCCACTCAAGGTATTGTGAATTCCCTGTTTAGTTGCAGGCTCCTCGTGCCAGAGGATGCCTGGGTTTGTCTCTGATACCCAGCTGAGCACACGCTTGGCACTTGGCAAAACAAATTAAGAAAAGGCTGGAATGAATAAAGCCTTGTCTGGAGCTCCAGAGGATTCTGGAATGCAGGGCTCTCCGAGGCAGTCAAGGTGCATTAGCAAAGCTGTCTGGCCCATGCCTGTGCCTGGCTTGTGCCTGTGCTAATTTTGCTCTCCTCTGAAGACCAAACAGCTCATTTCTCTTAGAAAAGAAAGAAATCTCAGCCAGGGATAGTCAGAACATGCTCAGTGCTCAAGGGCAGAGATAAGGAGGGTGGGGATAACCTGCAAGGTGAGCTGTGCACTGCAGAATTTCCCCTGCGCACCAGCATCAAACATTCCCTTCCTTTAGGAGTTCTCAGCCCTTTAGAACTTGGGAATTTTGGTTGTTTTGTTGATTTTTTTTTTCTCCCTCTCTCTTTTCTACATCAGAAAAGTCAATGTCAAAGTGTGATTATTTGGTCACCTTCACAAGACTGGATTATTTTAGTGGCAAAATCTTGCAGTGGGGAAGGTTTTGTGCTCTTCCTGTGCAGCTGCTCTTGGGAGGAGGGTGGAAACTGCACTTAGCTGCCCATTAAGAAAGCCCAGATCAAAGTCCCTTTGCTTCCTTTTGGTAAAAATGTATTTTTAAGCTAGTTTTGCTTAGTTCCCTGTGACTAATCCTGTTTTTAATGGCAACAGGATGGATGTCCATGTGAATCTCTAAGTAACAGATCTCCAAATTTGGCATATCTTTGGGAAATCTGACAAACAGCAATAAATAAAAACCTTAAAAGCCATGATAAAATGCTTGAAGTCCTTATGGCCAGTTAATAGCCTAGTGATTCAAAATGTGAGAAATAAGTGATCTGTGAATTCAGTTGTGTGCCATTTAATAACTTCTTGCCTCGATGATGTATTTTTCCTTGCCAACATGCAGAAATAAGGATGAATGTGGCTGTACAGGGTGAAATTTGAGTCTTAACATAACATCCAGGGAAGAGAGATGTGTTCTGGTTTCCTTGCAGACTCTGAGGAGGGGCTTTGCAGCTGCTGGTTCAATTCTGCAGCCTCGAGGAGTTCACAAACGGAGTCATTTTCCCTCTGTAGCACAGCAGTTCATACATTGGTGCTGTGTGCAGCTCTGAGGCAGAACTCCCAGGAGGTTGTGGGTGTTGAGAGCTCTGCAGAGCCTCCCCTGGCTCTGTGCTGGCTCCTTTTTTCTGAGCTCTGCCCAGGGAGCTCTTCCCACAGGTACCAGGGTCACCTGAGCCACAGACTGTGCCTGACCCACCTGCTGAGCTCTGAAGGTAGCCTCACATCTTTTGTGTAGACAAATGAAAAGGTCAGAAATTGCAGATTCACCTTTTTTCTTTTTTTGCTGTATGTCTCTCAAGTAATTTGTTCCATCATTTTCTTTTGTGATATATTAAGATGAGTTTTCAAATGAGCGAAGCAGGGAAATGGTTTGGGTTTGTTTTTTCTTCTGGCTTATGCCTCATTCTGGATTTTTTTTGGGTGGTTTTAATTGTCCAGTCCTTCTGAAAGTTTTGGGGGATTGTTTTTGCTGTTCTACTGAGTTTGTGCTGCTTTAGGGTGGTGAGCCACTTTAGGGTGTGCTGCTTTAGGGTGGTGAGGGCAGCTGGGGCTGCCCCTGGATCCCTGGCAGTGCCCAAGGCCAGGCTGGATGGGGCTCTGAGCATCTGGGACAGTGGAAGGTCCCTGTCCATGGCAGGAGTGGAACAAGATGAGATTTAAGGTCCCTTCCAACCAAACCATCCTGGGGTTGTGTTGTTCCAACTAATGCTGTTCGTGGGGGTAATTCCATTTTATCTTCATTTTGGATAGGAAAAGAAGTCATGGCCATGCTGAGGATGAGAGCTGGAGATGAGAAAACCAACGTGAGGAAATCTGCCCTGCAGGTAGGGTGAGGCTTGCATCCTTCCCTGCTCCCAGTGATTACCCAAAATTGTTAATAATTAATTAGGCCACAGCTTTGCTGCGAACTCTGTCACTTTGCCCACTTGTAGCTTCCTGCTCTCCCTGCAGAGTGCCTTAGAGGCATTTAGGATCTTGTTTACTAGCTCCTGATAAGTAAATAATGCAGGCATAATGATGGAAATTTCTCTAGTACCCTTGCTGGCATTCTGTTATTCCGTCATTTGCGAGGAGAGGCTCTTGTCAAATGTCAATAGGCATTTCAATTAAGAGACTTCCTCATAAACTGAAGCATATTAGCTGCTTAGTTTGTTTTGACCTTGTTAGCCAAGGGATTAGGTTATATCCAGCCTCTTTCTGAGCTCTGTGCTGCTTTCCTTGCTGCTCATTTCTTTAATGAAGTCATTAGCTTTTAAAGAGAGATGCTTCAATGGAAATTTCCTTGTTTTAAAAAAGAGGTGTCTGCTGCTGACTGCCTTCCTCTGTTAGTCCTCTTCACCCCAGCTCTTCCCCCTCAATTCACACACTGATTTGAGCTTCCCAGTCAGGGCTTTGCAATTCATGTTTTAATGCTTTCTGATTAAGAATAAAAATAAATCCCTCTTGCTTATTATGAAGTAAGAACAGTGGCTCATACGAGAGGCACATTACTTTCAAGGGGAAATTGTGACACCCTCCCTCTCCAGCTGCTGTTCCAGAGCAGCAATGACTGGAATGATGTTTTGTGATTCATTTTCCATCTCTGGCTGTGCCCAGCACTCATGAATTGTTAATGTGCTTCCCTCTGGGTGTGATGAATCTCTGGCTGCCGTTGGTGGGGGGTAAATTGTATTTCTGCTTTGCCACCCAGTGCCCCTGGTGTGCCCAGCCCAGCTGAACCTAAATGGTGGGTCCAAAATGGGATGGGATTTGGGGACAAAGAAAGAAGTTCATGGTGACCGCATTCCTGTGAAATAACAACTTCTAGCCTAAACAGGACAGTGGGGGTCTAGGTAGGATCAGTTGGGTTTGGAGGCCCAATTACCCTCCTTAAAATTGTTCCAAATATCAAGGTAAGTGCAATGAGATGCCTGTTGCATTCAGTAATTCTATCTGGTTAAGATGTTCCTATCATAATTAATGAAAAGATTTTGAAGGCTGCAAAGCACTGGGGAAGGACAAGGGGTTTTTTTGACCACCTGTTTTTAAGCTGCCCCCGAGAAAGTTCCACAAGTAAAGCCCATGCAGTTTGTGATTATCAATGCAAATGGCAACACCAGAATGGAACTCAAACCCCTTTTTATTGACCTCTGCTCCAAAACCCAACCAAACATCTTGCAGCTGTAAACATAGATGGGAACCCTTTGTGGGAGCTTTGAAATGCAGCTCTATTTGAATTAAATACCAATATAGCCAGATGGGACATACCTGGGCTTGTCTGGCCGTTGCTGCTTGACCAAAAGGGGACAACTGTGGTGTTTTCACCGCACAGGCACTTTGGGCTGTGGGTGTGTGGTGTTTCACCCCACAGACACTTTGGGCTGTGGGTGTGTGGTGTTTCACCCCACAGACACTTTGGGCTGCCTGGGTGTGTGGTGTTTCACCCCACAGACACTTTGGGCTGCCTGGGTGCTGCAGTTGGGCCCATGGGGACAAGTCCAGGCCTGCAGGAGCTCTGGTGGTGCTGGGATGGAGCTTCCCCCCATAACAGGGGCTGCTCCTCAGGTTTCCCTCTGGCAGAGAAGCTTTAAGGCGATGGTAAAGGAAAGGAGTTGGTTCTGATGGAGGGTTTGGATCCAGAGCTTTATTCTGGCCCACAGGCCTCTGAATGCAGCACCAGCTCCAACAGAACTCCCTGAGCCCGTGGTTGCTGTTCCTCTGAACCCCGGGAGAGGGGCAGGGAAGGGGCAGGGAGCCACAAACCAGGGACAGGAGGGGAGGGACAAAGGGACAAAGGACACCTGGATGGCCTAATGTCCCCCAAGGGTAGAGGGCATCCTTTGGATCTGCCAATCACTCAATGCCCTTCTGCAATTCCAGGACTGACAGACAGTGTGGGGCAGGGATCAAGGAGGGGAAAGGACTGGGTAAACTGACATCACACCACACCACAACGCATCTCAGTGCTGCTGTTTGCCTGGCAGGTGTTTGTGAGCCTCCTAAGGCAGGGAGTGGTGCCCTGCACGGCCGAGGAGCTGGATGTGCTGCGGGAGCGCTGCCGGGACCCCGCCGTGTCCGTGCGGAAGCAGGCGCTGCACTCCATCACTGAGCTGCTCCTGGTGAGCCTGGGCAAGGGGAACACGATTAAATGTTGTCATCTTACTGCAGGGGTGCCATGCTGTTGTCTACTTATCACAAAAGTTTCATATATTCTTGGTGTTTCTTGTGGACAGTTCCTCATACTGTTGGGTTCCATACTGTTGTCTCCTTATCACAAAGGTTTCACACCTTCCTGGTCTTTCTCATGGGCAGCTCCTCAGAGCACTGACTTTTTCTTCTTCACAAAGCAGCCACTGACTCCAGTTCCCTTCTCAACCACCCTACTCTTTTATAGCATCTTCTTCTCATTAGTTACTGTTAAAGTCAGGCCTGCTCCTAATCTTTGATAATTGGCCCAGCTGCAACACCTTAGGGGTAAGATTACTTTCTACATTGTCTTTATTTTCTTATATTCTATCCCACTACAGTTAAATGGGTATTTATATTATGTCTTGGTTTCAAAAGACAGGTGCCTGCTAAGGAAGGCAGGAGCCCCCCCTCAAATGGAAAAAATGTAAACCCCCCTCTCTGAATTTTATAAATTTTAAATTAAGGGGCTCTCAGGCAAAAAATATGGGAGCAGGAATAACAGTTATTTAATAGGGAAGAAAATAAAAGGATAAAATAAACAATGCAGTACACTAGAACAACACTGACAGAGTCAGAACACACCCTGACACCCTGTGGGTCAGGGTGTTGGCAGCAGTGCCATTGGAATTGTGGCTCAGCCCTCCTGCAGTGTCAGGGCTGGTTCTGCTGGAGCAGGGATCCTGGAGAAAGGTGCAGTCTCTGCCTCTGAAGATCCAGGGGCAGAGGCAGCTGCTGTTCCTCTGGGGAATCCAGTGGAGAAGCCGTGCTGGTGTTCCAGAATCTCCAGATTATATCCAGGTAGGAATGCTTGGCTGGTGTTCCAGAATCTCCAGATTATATCCAGGCAGGAATGCTTGGCTGGTGTTCCAGAATCTCCAGATTATATCCAGGCAGGAATGCTTGGCTGGTGTTCCAGAATCTCCAGATTGTATCCAGGCAGGAATGCTTGGCTGGTGTTCCAGAATCTCCAGATTATATCCAGGTAGCAATGCTTGGCTCCTCCCTCTGGGCTCACATCTCCCAATGGGATGCTGTAGTTCTTATCAGCCATGCACTGACATTCAATGGCCTCTTATCAGCAGATGTCCCCCAGAGGGAGGAGTGTGTGTGTAAGAGATAAGGAAAACTGCCCACGGAACAGAAGACAACTGCCATACAGATGGCAAATAGAACACAATTCTATTTAGAATACAATAGAATAACAGAATAGAATAAAATAAAATAAAATAGAATAAATAAATAAAGTAAAATAGAATAAATTTGCTGACACAATCCAGGATAACTGAAGACTTTCAATAGCTGCACCTTGGGCAGTCAAAGCCTCCCAGAGGCTACACCCAAGCTGGACAATGGTCATGAGTTTTTCACACAGTTAAAAGTTGTGGGATTCACATTTTCTGAGCCTGAGAGAAGCAGGGGAAAGAATGATCAAAACAATTCTTATTTAATTTGTTTGTGCAAAAGTAGAATGCAGTATGGAGATTGTTTACCCAGAGTGATGGGGTTTTGTTTCCTTGGCCTGTCAGGGCCAAGTGTGAGATTCTGGGCAGCTGAGTTGAGTGCTTTGTTCAGATTTGGTTTAGATGTAATATAGTGCAATATAGTATAGAATAATATAGTATAATAAAGTATAATTAATAATAATATAGTATAATAAAGTATAATTAATTAGCTTTCTGATATCAATGGACTTCTCTTCATCATTTCTTACAGGAGTCGCCCCTTGATTCCAATAATAAGTTTGGTCCATTTACTTTTATAAGTTTAAGTTTGGTCCATTTACTTTTCTAAGTTTGATCCATTTACACATCAGGGGTTAATTCTCCAATTACACCTTCAGCTAATGAAGTAATTTACCCACAGTTTGCTCCTCTCCAATTCACTTTTGTTTGTACTTTTTGGGGCCTGAGACAGTGAGGTGTCCCCGAGTTAGAGCCCTGGAGGGACTGTTCTGTGTGAGTAAACAGGAGGTGATGCCTTGTGTGCAGTTTAGAGTTATACCCTAAAGCAGCACAGGATTTGAAAAATAGAAAAGCTGAAATCCTAAGGCATCAAGGGGAATGGGAATTCTGCCACACCTGGGAGGGGGGAGAGCAGGAGGGACCTCACCAATCAGTTATTCACTCTGGGAGCTGCATTTTAGGCTGCTCTAATTCTTTTCATTACCTTTTGACTCGGAAGTCATGACTCACTCTGATACCTACTTGTGATTTATGCAGAGTGCTTCCAACTGTTGGAAACACTGATTTTTCTGGCTGTTGATTTATGTGTCATGAAGAAAATGTTTATGTTGCTGGCCTTCTCAAGTTAAAAAAAACCCTGAATCACTTTCAGATGTAATGTGTGGATGATAGCAATGCTATATTTTTCTTTCTTTTCTATTTATTCACAGGGGGTTTGTAACTCAGGCTTGGAGCACAGGGTTTATATTAAGCAAAGCTCTTTTTTTTTAGTGCTAAATCATCTGCTGTACAGCCTTATTGCAAACCTGTTATAATTCTTTATAGAGTCTCAAAACAAAGTGTTGCAGTTCTTTAGCAGAAACACCAGGTATTTATCATAGAGATGATTAAAGACCTTGTGATGCTGAGTTTCCCTGTCCCACCTGCTGCCACACTGCTGGGCTTGATTAAAATTCAAGTTTCAAAGTTTGTAGCTGAGCCTGGAGGCCTTTGCTGCTCTTAACCATGCATTTGGGGTCCCCTAATGATTTAGAAATTTGTTTCTCTCAGTCCCAGCACAGCAATGTCCTGGTGCAGAAGGCCTGGTTGAACGGAGTGGTGCCTGTGGTGATGGATGCAGAAAGCTCTGTCCAAGAAAAGGCCTTGGATTGCCTTGATCAGCTCCTGCTGCAGCACATTAAACCTTATCATAAATCCAGGAGTGGTGATGAGAAGCAGGAGCTGGCGTGGGATCTGCTCTCCCTGTTGTCTTCAGAAAGCCAGGAGCTCAGGTAAAAGCATTTCCCTCCCCTACCTATGCTAATATTCAGGGATAAAACCCAGAAGTTTGGGAGTTTTTCCATTTTTAATCCCATTAGAATACACAACTTTTCCTTTACAGAAGGAAATTACCTATTGACTGAGGACTAAGATAAGAGTCTGAGTTTGTGTTCTCATTCCCTGTGAGGTCCCACAGCTCACACACACACCCTGTTAAAATGCACATGCTGTCTGCTGTGCAATGACAAGAAACCAAATTTTTCTCAGGGATTTCTTTGAAACTGCTCAAATTCCCTGCTTGAAACCCTCAGTATCATTCTGGGGATGGAAACCACCACACTGGGGTGCTTGTGTTGCCCTGCCAGCTCCCAGGACAGGGCTGTTGAGCATGGACAAGAAGAGTTCAGCTTATGTGTCAGGTGTTTCCACCTGCTGCTCCTGTTACCTGTGCTCTCTCCCTGGACTGCAGTGCTCACTGTTCCATCCCATGCTGGATGCACTGATAGCACATGAATATTTAAGTCAGATGGAGGTGTTCCTCTGACAGAAGTGAGAGAGGATATATAAAGCAAGAACATCACCTTGTATTAATTCTTATGTACAATATGTTACTTGTCTTGTGACAAATCGAATTATCCTGCCTGCCGTGGGAAGGAGAGGGAGAAATGGGATGACACACAGCATGACAAGGACACAACATTGATTAAAGACAGCTGTATGTTTATTAGTCAACAGGGCATAATAGCTCAGAAATAGCAGCTGAGGCACTGGTGGTGCTGCCGTGCCAGTGTGGGGAGCTGTCACTGTTCTAATTTGGGCCAATTTCTAACAGGGTTTGCACATTCCTGGCACCTTCTTCCTCCTGACCCTGCAGGACCTTGCAGCTTGAGAAATCTCACAGCTCTGCCAGTGTGGAGTAGATAATGAGGGTTGTGCAGGAAAACGAGCAGGCTGTGATGCCTGACGTGACTCTGCTGTGCCTCCATCCCTGGCAGTGCTCAGGGCCAGGCTGGATGGGGCTCTGAGCACCCCAGGCTAGGGAAAGGTGCCCTTATCCATGGCAGGGGGTGGAATGAGATGATCTTCAAGGTCCTTTCCAATTAAGGGCATTCTATTGATGACTTGTGAAGGCTGAAGTGAAACAGAGACTGGACAGAGTTAAAGAATAAAGCAGGGATTTATTAAGAGGCCTCAATGGATCCACCTTGGGCAGCACAAGAGCCCAGCCAGGGCTGCCCCCAAGATGAACCAAAATGGTCCCAAAATGAACCCAAGATGCACCAAAATGGTCCCAAAATGAACCCAAGATGACCCAAAATTGCCCCAAAATGCACGAGCGCTCCCGGGGTCTCTCCCTGGGATCAGTTCTGCTCCATTTGCACCTTGCAGTTAATTGTCCCATTCCAGCTTTGGCCCAGGCAGTCCCACCCTGCTTGTTTTTCTCTCTTAAATTCACCATTGCTCATGTTCTTGGGCATGAGATTTGTATGATTGTCCTTGGTGCCCAGCTGGAGCAGGAATTGTTTTGTCTCCCTGCTCTGTGCACAGAGCTCACCATCCCCTGATGTGAACCCAGACCCACACACTGAAGCAGCACAGAATGTGAAAAATAGAAAAGCTAAAACCTGAGGCATCATTATTATTCTGGGTATTAAACAACAGCTGCTGGAAATTCTTGGTTACAAATTGCTGAAATTATCATTTCCTGATGTGTCATGGGACCAATTGGACCTTCTGTGTTACTGCCCCAACATCCATGTAGGGATGCCAGCTCTGTAGCGAAAATATGTGTAAATGTGGAAATTTTCAGTGTGAATTGTGGCAATGCCAGGCGATAGCAGCTTTGTTGTGTTGGATTTTACTGTTTTATTTATTCCTCCCTAAACTTTCCTTTCCTCCCTGCAGCCGTTACCTGAGCAAAGCCTTCCTTATGTGGTCCAAGCAGAACAAGTTCACCTCCACTTTTGTCAATAATGTCATGTCTCACGTGGAGACAGAGCATTCCAGGGCAGCTTGGATGCTGCTTGCCAAGGTGGCTGGCTCTTCCCCCAAGCTGGATTACTCCAAGATCATTGAATCCTGGGACAGCATCAGCAGGTCAGTGTGTGTGCTTTGAGCTCCATTCTGCCAGGAGCCCTCAGTGCCCTTCCACAGATTGCCTTGTAGCTGCTTAAATCCCAGTTTTTCCTTCAAGCTGTCACTTCTGCAGCTGGAAATCCAGCAGAGGCGTTGAGATCCATGCAGTAACCAGCTCTTTCCTCAAGCCCTCTGAGTTTTCATTGCCTTTGACAGGCCTGCCTCAATAATGCACGTCCCAGAGGAGAGAGGGTCGCTCAGCTGTGCTCTCGTGGCGTGGCTCAGAGCTCACTGTTGGTTTTGCAGGCAGCAGGACACGAGTGGTGGCACCGTGGGACACGTCCTGTGTGTCATTGGGCACGTGGCAAAGCACCTCCCCAGGAGCAGCTGTGAGGGGCTGAGGGGTGAGTGGTCCTGAGCACCTGCAGAGATTTTGTGCTGTTAATTGCAGCCCTGAGATGTGTGAACAGTCTCTGTCTCAGCCCGTGTGTTCGAAGAATGACTTAGAGTTCTTCAGTTTTCAGTCCCAGAGTTGTTTATTGTATCTTATCTATAAAAATTTTCCTCCTGTCCTGTCAGAACTCAGTGCATCCCTCTGGGTGTCCAGAGTTGCTGAGGACCCTGCTGGGATCTCTGAGCCCCCTGGCACACAGCCCAGAACACCTGGGGATTTGATTTTGACCCCTGGAGCAAGTTACCAGCTTTGTATGAGGACATGAAAGTCACACAGGTTTGAATAGTGTGATAACAAAATGATCACAGGGTGAAAATGTAGATTTTAGGATTTTTGTTATGGGGGTTATGGGGAAAAGATGGAGGAATCTGGGCATGTCAACCCTTTCTTCTTCTTGTTCTCCATTTCCTGCTGTGATGTTGGCACTTTGGGATTGGTCTAGAGTAGAAGATGACTGTCTTAACACAGGTGATGGGTATTGGGAATTAAGTGTAAATATGTTATATGTAGTTTATAATATAAAAGGACACACAGAGTGCCTGTGGCTGCCCTGCTGAGCAGATCTCGGCTGGGCAGAAAGAAAATTTTATAGATAAGAATTAACAAACAACCTCAAGACTGAAAAGTGAAGAGTCCAGACTCGTTCTTCAGTTGTGTGGGCTGCAGCAGAGACACCCTGCACATCTCGGGGCAGCAATGAACAACCAAAACCTGAGAGTGTCCAGCCAAGGTCAGCTCAGCAGGGCGGCCTGAGGCACTCTGACCACCCCCGGGGTGGTGTTGTCTTTTTACACTACAAACTACGTATAACATATTTACAATTAATTCCCAATACCTATCACCTATGTTAGACAGTGAATTTGTATTCTGAACCAATCCCAAAGTGCCAACATCACAGCAGCAGATGGAGGTAGAGAAGAAGAAGAAGAAAGGCTGGACACGCCCAAGTCTCTCCATCTTGTCCCCAAAAACCCCTATTCTAAAAACCCCAAAATCTACCTTTTCACCCAGTGATAAATCTATTATTACACTGCTTAAACTTCTGTGGCTTTCAGGTCTTCATACAAAGCAGATAACTTGCTCCAGGGGTCAAAATCAAATCCCCAGGTGTTCTGGGCTGTGTGCCAGGGTCTCTGAGCCCCCTGGCAGGGTCCTGGCAACTCTGGACACCCAGAGGGATGTGCTGAGTCCCAACAGTTTTGTGCCTTCACAAACACTTGAACAGCTTAGAAAATGCTGTTTTTATGTGTGATGTCATCTCCAGGGAGCATCCAGAGCTGGCTGAGGGAGTCTCAGTGTCCCCTGGAGGTGATCAGCCCAGCCGTGGAGACCCTGCAGAAGCTCTGCCAGGCCTCTGCAGCTGCACCAGAGGAGGCACAGGTGGGACTTAAAATACTCCTCTTAAAATAGCCTGTTCCCCACTCAGGGGGTGTCTGCTGCTGTCTGCAGGCTGTGGGATGGATGATGAGTTCTAAAAAAGGGGCTCCGATTCCAGCAGCTCGAGCCTGCTCTGCTCAGCTCTGCCTCTTTGCTGCACTTGAGCTGGAGAACATCCTGGGGCTAAGCCTGGCTTGTGAGAAATCTTCTGCCTTCAAATCTATTCCTCCCCACACCTCTGAAGTACCTCGCATTTGCCTTCTGTCCAAGTTCACAGAATTCCTAAAGGAAATTTCCTAAAGGAAACCTGTTGCTGTGCTTGGTGCAGTTTGAACCCACAGATTTATGCTGTAATCTCTGTGTTCTCCATCAGAGCTGCTGGAAATGCACATATTTCCTAGATCTCTTCCTGGAGACCAAACAGGGAGTTAATAACTTGCTCATAATTTCTTTCTGCCTCCATTTGTTTTATGCCATGGCTCTGTTCTGCTCCCATAGTGGGAAGTTAGGCCATATTTTGTTGGTAAAATAAAAATCTCAGCCTGGACACAATTGCAAAGAAGCCAAAATTGATGCAGGTCTTTGTCCCTGATGATTTCTCTTTGTGTCTGTTTTATATTTCTCTCTCAGTGTAGATGGCAGCTCTTTTATAATAAGCATCCCAGTCAAGTTTAGAAAATAATGGGCAGAAATTTCAGTTTAGATGGTAGCTCTTTTAATTGAAATTTCAGTTTAGATGGTAGCTCTTTCAATTGAAATTTCAGTTTAGAGGGCAGCTCTTTTATAATAAGCATCCCAATCAAGTTTAGTGAATAATGGGCAGAACTGAGCCCTCTGTGCTTCAGCAGCCAGGGTTGGGTGATGGTTTTTGGGTTTTTTAAAATGACAGTCAGAAAATCCTCCCCTGTAGGTACAGCCACCACAGAGTGTTGGCTTAAAATGAAATGAAGGTGTTCCTGTAGTTGGTCACTTCACTAAATGTAACAGTTACCATTTATATATGTATTTGGTTATTAAAATTACCACTTTTAGATGGTGGAAAACCAGAAATGATGCTTTATATTCACCACAGTGTAGCAGATAATCTGCTTCTCATGTGTTTCCCCTCCACTCTTTGGAATTCACATCATGTTTTCTTGGTTAATGGAGCTTCTTTTTTCAAGCAACATCTAAAAATTGCCACAGACACCTCCAATGTGTTGGGTGCACATGAAACAGTCGCCTAAATCTTTTTTGTTTAAGTCTGTGTGATTTCTATAATGAAGTAAACTTGGGCCTGTGGATCATTAAAAGCCACATTTTCCAAGGTGTTTTGACACTTGCACACATCCTTTGATGTGCAGGGAGAATTTTAAAGCTCTGAGGCACTGTCAGATTGATTTTAATGGGACCCAGATTATTAAAAGCACATAAAGGCTTTGATATTAGGGATTCATATGTGGACAGATATTACAGCTACCTTTTGTTTAATTAATAAAGCGTTGAATTAATTGTGTTTAATTACTGAACAGGAGCTGCTCAACCAGGTGTGTGGAGATTTGGTATCCACCTGTGAGAGCTACATCTCCAACATAGTCCTCAAGGAGGATGGAGCAGGGCAGCTGCAGGAAGATCTCTTGGTAAGTTTGGGGATTATTATTTTAAATATTCCCCTTCAAGGGTTATTTAAAGGGTGGAGGTGTGCCTGGAGCTGGTGTTCCTCGAAATCCAAGCCAAGAGCTGGGATCACAGCAATGTGCAGGGCCTGTGTGTGTGATGAAATCTTGTATTTAAGGGCCTGGGAGCCCACAGCAGTTTTACACACCAGCAGTTGCTTTAAGGATATGGCACCCCATGTATTTTTAATAGATGACGTGGTTTTTATTTCCTTGCTTTTGCACTCAAACTTCTGAGATGAGCTGTTTGGGAGAGCTGCATGGAATGCTTTGAGGAGTATTTCAGTCTCATTAGATGTGCTGGGGGCTGTTGGAGCATATTAAACACACCCACCCAGGATTTCTGTTCCAAAGCTCCCCTTCTGTTCTCCAGCCACTGCCTTGAAAGCACTGAGGGAATTTTGAGTTGTTTTTTTATTTTTTTTGGAGAAGAACCGACTCCTGCTGGCTTTCATTTGCAGCTCAGCCTTTTGACTGCAGTGCTGCTTTCTCTCTGCAGGTCAGACACCTCTTCCTGCTGGGAGAGGCTGCCCAGCTGTGCCCAGCCAAGGTGGACAAACACATCTTCCTGGTGGTCCAGTCCATCCTGGCCTCCTCTGGCAGCGAGGACCAACGTGAGCCGCTCTCCTCCCTCTGCCTTTAGTGGTGCAGTTCGAAGCCACAAATTTGTGCTGTAATCTCTGTGTTCTCCATCAGAGCTGCTGGAAATACACATATTGCCTAGATTTCTTCCTGGAGTCCCCCCCTGTGCTGGTGTTCACAGGGGTCTCAGGATGAGGGAAGAGATGAGAATCTGGACTCCATGTTTCAGAAGGCTGATTTATTATTTTATCGTATATATTCATTATTATATGATATATATATTATATAATATATAGAATTATATTATTAGATATTATATATGTTATAATATATATTTTATGGTATATTATATCTATTTTTTATTTGTATATATATAATATATATAATATATATATTATTATATATATTATTATATATATAATAAAACTATACTAAAATACTATATCATATTAAATATATTAATATATATTATATAATAGATTAATCTATAATATATATATGATATATTATATATTGATATATATTATATATACTAAAAGAGTAGAAGAAAGGATTTCATCACAAGGCTGGAAAGGAAAGGAAGGGAATGACAATAAAATCTTGTGACTGACCAGAAAGTCCGAGCTAGCTGACTGTGATTGGCCATTAATTGGAAACAACCACATGAGACCAATCACAGATGCACCTGTTGCATTCCACAGCAGCAGATAACCATTGTTTACATTTTGTTCCTGAAGCCTCTCAGCTTCTAAGGCGAAAAAATCATAACAAAAGGATTTTTCATAAAATGTGTCTGTGACATTTAGCTTTGCATTTGCTGTCACCCCTGTGTGCCAGGCCCTGTTTGCATCCCTGCCCTGCTCTTTTCCAGGGTCAGCTTGCACAGACAGTGAGGAGATGCCCAGCTCCCAGCCCCTGTCCCAGTTCAGGGGCTCAGCCATGCCTCCCGTGGTCAGGGCTCACGCTCTCATCACTTTGGGTAAGTGCCATCATCCTGCCCTAAAAATGGGCCTTGGTGTATCTCAGCCTTTCTGGTGAAGTTCTGCCCAAAATCCTGCAGAAAAGGAGGCTCAGGGGGGACTTTGTCACTCTGTAGCTCCCTGGCAGGAGGGAGGAACCAGAGAACAGGGACAGGAGGAGAGGAGATGTTCTCCAGCTGTGCCAGAGGAGGGCAGGTTGGACATGAGGAAGAATTTGTCCATGGAAAGGGTGGTTAAACATTGGAATGGGCTGCTCAGGGAGGTTTGGAGTCCCCATCCCTGAGGTGTCCAAGGAAGGCCTGATGTGGCACTCAGAGCTCTGGGATCAGTCACAGGTTGGACTCAATGATCCCAGAGGTCTTCTCCAACCTAAATAATTCCATGGAAAGCTCTGGCAGTTGTGACAGCCCCAGTGCTCTGTTGGCATTAGCCCAGCTCAGAGCTTTCAGCAATGCAAATATCCATGGAAACAAGTTGGGCAAACCATCAGAACCCTGCCAGCTCTGCTCCTCCAGGTGGTTAATGCATTAATAGTGACCAATAATCAGCATTGTCCCCCAGAGCTGTGCTGTCCTTTTAGTCAGAGTTGGGTGCTGAAGGATTGTCTCACTTTCAGTAAGGTTTTCTAGGGAGGGTGAGGAAAACTTGGTGCTGTTGATGTAGCTTAGAGCAGAATGACTGCACTCAAATTCTTGTTCTCTTCAACGTGAGGGAAATGCTGCTTTCAGAGAAGCCTGGCCAGCTGCATTCCCAGGATTCTGAGGAATACCAAGTGAAAGTTCTGGGTTTTAATACTTCCTTGGTTAGGAGCAAGTTTCTTTTGCAGATAAGGCAGCATTATTCTTCCCTTAATTGCTTTGGAAAGTTTAATACTTTTGTGCAGAGCTTGGGAACAGGGAGAAGTGATGTTAGAACTATTGCAGGCTATTTTATTTTAGGTTGGTTCAGTGATGCTCTCAGAGGTGGGTGTCTCCCTGCTATGCCTATGACAGCTGGGGCTGTTCTTTTTAGCTGCTTTGAATAATACCCTGTACACAGAAATAGGTTGCTGTGAAGGAGGGAATTTGGCATAGAGACCCACTCTATAGGTCTAAGGGGAGTTTGGAAGAACTTGAAGTACCATCTCCCTGAGAGATCGTGCAGATTGCTCATCAAGTTCCAGCATGAGTTTCTTGTTTATTCCCTTGTTTACTTCCTGATCCCTTCCCTGGCTTGTTTTGGAGGCAGCGAGCTGGGCTGGCTGGGAAGGAGAATTTATCCCAGCTCTGCTGCTCTAGTGATGCCTTGGAGTGGCTGCCCAGAGCACAGGATAGACAGAGTTAAGGGAATTAAGTGAGAATTTATTAAAGGGCTTTAATTGATATACCTTGGAAGGGTTACAGAGGCTACACCCAAAATGGACAATGGTCATGAGGTCTTGTATTTGTGGGGTTCCCAGATGGAGGAAGGAATGATGAATCTGACTCCATGTTCTTAGAAGCCTAATTTATTGTTTTATAATACTATATTGTATTAAAGAATACTATACTGAACTATACTAAAGAATAGAGAAAGGATACTTACAGAAAGCTGAAAAGAATAATAATGAAAACTCATGACTCTTTTCAGACTCCTGACACAGCTTGGCCCCGTTTGGCCATTGAGTCACAACAATTCACATGAAACCAATGAAACAATCTCCAACCACATTCCAAAAGGGCAAAACACAGGAGAAGCAAATGAGATAAGAATTGTTTTCCTTTTTCTCTGAGGCTTCTAAGCTTCCCAGGAGAAGAAACCTAGGCCAAGGGATTTTTCCAGAAAATATAAGTGCCACAATGAGGTTTTCAGACAGATTTAAGTTTGGTCTATTCACATATCAGAGGTTAATCCTCCAATTACAGCTTCAGATAATGAAGTCATTCATAGTTTCTTTAAGCCTCTTCCCTCCATGGAGCCCTAGCAGGCCTGGAGCCTGCAACAAGTGGTTGTGGAAGAGATAAGGAAAGAACCCCGCTTCATCCAAGTCCAAGAAAGGAAGGAGTCAAACCCCCACATGTTGGTTTCAAGCCAACCACATAGACCACTGATGCTTCTTTCTCATAAAGAGATGTTAGTAAAACAATTACACAGCCTTGTCAAGACTAAATTGCAGCTGAAAACCCAGCACATCTCTACCTAAATATGGCCAACCACTCACAATTTAACTTCCAAGACACTTCCTCACCTATCATAGAAGAGCTGATAGGATTCCACGACCATGCCCTAATGTGACCGTGTTCGCAGGGGTTCTTGGATGAGGGAAGAGATGAGGATCTGACTCCATGCTTCAGAAGGCTTGATTTATTGTTTTATGATATATATTACATTAAAACTATACTAAAAGAATAGAAGAAAAGGTTTCATCAGAAGGCTGGCTAAGAATAGAATAAAAAGGAATGATAACAAAGGTTTGTGGCTTGGCTCTCTGTCTGAGCCAGCTGACTGTGATTGGCCATTAATTAGAAACAACCACATGAGACCAATCACAGATGCACCTGTTGCATTCCACAGCAGCAGATAATCAATGTTTACATTTTGTTCCTGAGGCCTCTCAGCATCTCAGGAGGAAAAATCCTAAGGAAAGGATTTTCCATCAGCGATGTCTGCGACACCCTAACGGTTGCACTAGCAATCTGCCCCTCAGTCCTCTACCTATTAACCCACACACTCACAGTAAAACTATCATCCAGGATAAGGAAAACTGCCCACTAAAAAGAAGACAACTATACAGATGGCAGACAGAATCCATCTTGCCTTGCATGCTGGGACATGCACCCTAATGATGCACTAGAAAGCCAGCCAGCATTACAACTGCTATCTTAACCACCATGTCTGCCATCCTCCTTCCTATCTCCCCTATAATCCTTACCATTATCTAAGAAAGTTAGGATTACCTAAACAGGTAAAAAAGCCTTAAACAGGAGTTAGCACAGGCTCTGAAAAACCACAAGAACCTGAAGCTGCAGGTGTCGCCAGCTGTGCTGTTTCGCAGGGAAGCTGTGCCTGCAGCACCAGGAGCTGGCCAAGAAGTGCATCGCGGCGCTGGCGCGGGAGCTGGAGGTGTCGCCGGACGTGGCCGTGCGCAACAACGCGGCGCTGGTGCTGTGCGACCTGTGCGTGCGCTACACCTCGCTGGGGGACAGGTACATCCCCAACATCTCGCTGTGCCTGCGCGACCCGCACCCCTTCATCCGCAGGCAGACCCTCATCCTGCTCACCAACCTCCTGCAGGTGAGAGCGTGTGGAGGTTTTCCCGATAGAAATCTGTTTTAAGTGAATTGTGCGTCTTTGAATTAAGTCTGTAGCTTGTCAAACACGGCTGCAACGCCCCTCAAACTATTGGAGACACCCTTGTCCTGCTCACCAACCTCCTGTGGGTGAGACACAGTGGAAGTTTTCCAGGGTAGAAATCTGTTTTGGTTTAGGTGAAATGTGCGTTTTTGAATTAAGTCTGTAGCTTGCAAACACGCTGCAACACCCCTCAAACTATTGGAGACACCCTCGTCCTGCTCACCAACCTCCTGTGGGTGAGACACAGTGGAAGTTTTCCAGAGTAGAAATCTGTTTTAAGTAAAATGTGCGTTTTTGAATTAAGTCTGTAGCTTGCAAGCTCAGCTGCAGCACCCCTCAAACTATTGGAGACACCCCTATCCTGCTCACCAGCCTCCTGTAGGTGAGGTAATGTGGAAATTTTCCGGTGTAGGAACTTGTTTTAAGTGAAATGTGCATCTGTGAATTAAGTCTGTAGCTTGCAAACATAGCTGTAGCACCCCTCAAACTATTGGCTAATGAAGGAGACACTCTCATCCTGCTCACCAACCTCCTGCAGGTGAGACACAGTGGAAATTTTCTGGGTAGAAATCCGTTTTAAGTGAAATTTTCATCTTTGAACTAAATCTGTAGCTTGCAAACACATCTGCAACTATTGGCTAATGAAGGAGACAGCCTTATCCTGCTCACCAACCTTCTGCAGGTGAGATTATGTGGAAGTTTTCCTGAGCAGAAATCCAATTTGATTTAAGTAAAAT
This sequence comes from Melospiza georgiana, assembly GCF_028018845.1. Classification (NCBI taxonomy): domain Eukaryota; kingdom Metazoa; phylum Chordata; class Aves; order Passeriformes; family Passerellidae; genus Melospiza; species Melospiza georgiana. The sequence continues at coordinate 2,789,538 of NC_080456.1, read as the reverse complement.
GTGCATCCTTGAACTAAATCTGTAGCTTGCAAACATAGCTGGAACACCCCTCAAACTATTGGAGACACCTTCATCCTGCTCACCAACCTCCTGCAGGTGAGACACAGTGGAAATTTTCCAGGGTAGAAATCCGTTCTAAGTGAAAGGTACATTTTTTTAATTAAGTCTGTAGCTTGCAAAGGAGTGCAGTGTAAAAACAGAATTGAAGAGCACACCTGCCATGGGGTGGGAGAGCAGATTTTTCATTTTTCTACTTTATTCTTCATACATGGGGTAAACCTCAATGTGCTGTTGTGGCATTTGTGCTGCTTAGAGCATCCTCCAGAATACCTGGGGTTGTTTTTGGGTTTACTTTATGTGCCTCTGGCTGAAGCTTTACATCTTGTTCATTTACCTCACTACAATTTGGAGGTTCACATTAAGTTTTCCTGGTTCATGTTGTTGATTTCTGCTGGTTTCCACAGGAGGAGTTTGTGAAATGGAAGGATTGCCTCTTCTTTCGGTTTGTCAGTGTCCTGGTGGATCCAAACCCAGACATTGCCAGGTAAAAATCTCAGCTGTGAAATGATGGAGGAGGTGAAGGGCAGAGATGTCTCAAAGCCTCTCTCAGCCTTGGCACCTTCACATTGTGAAGAGAAATGCCAGTGATAAAGCAGATTGTCCCTCTGGCCTCTGTACTTCCTATAGGGTCTGCAGTGGTGGCACAGGGGTGATGAGCCTCTCCCAAGGACACTTAAAAGTCCCAAAGTGTCCTTGGCTGTCCTCAAAACATTCAGCTCTGCTCTAGTCAGGACTCAGTTATCCAGAAAAAAAAGGAATTTTTGAGACAGAACCTTGTGAAATCTTCCTTGTGGTTTTCAGACAGGCTCTGTCTGAAGTGCTGGATTTGTTTAAGGACTAGGATTAAATATTTTGCTGCAGTTTCCTTTTTCTTATATTGCATGCCTTTCCTTTTCAGCCTTCTGCCACATCTTGTAATTGTCAGAGGAATGACCTGTCCAATGATGTGTCAGAGGAATTATGCACTCTCATTTTAAGTGCATGTTTATGAAGTTTTTGGAGGTTTCACAGTTTCCAGCTGCTCTGTTATGTGAGAAATGAATGGGGCAGGTTTCTCTCAGGTGGGGAGCTCATGTAGAAATTAGGGTTACAGAGGAGGATGGGACACCTTGCTGCTCATTTCTGCATGGAACAGTCAATCTGAGATGCATATTTCCAGAACCATCAACCTTTTATCAATTACCATTCACATTTCCTTTTCTCTTCAGTGTCTTTTATATCTAAAAATGTCTTTCCAGTAGATGGTGGCATTGCAGCATCGTGTTCCTCCCATTTCTTTGTGAGCCTTTTCCTTTGCATCTGCATTTGGATACAGCATCCAGACAAAACCACTTTCTTCCAGCCTGGGGTTGTCTTGCAGCTCTTGCAGGACCTTTGGTGATTAACTTGTTGCTTGCTGAGTGCTGTGTCTCAGCCATGGTGGAGCTCAGGTTATTTAAATAATTAAAATGCTGTGACAGGATTCAAGTTCAGATTTATTTCTGGCTCAGTTTGCTTTAATGGCCATAAAAAATGAGTAGTGTTGTGGATGCTGGAGATGTCTGTCCCTCTGGAAATGTCTGTCCCTCTGGGAAAAGGGTGGAAGTTAGTGAGCTGGGCAAGAATTAAATGTATTGAGGGAGATGTGGCAGAGGAAAACCATCCTCCTGCCCTGAGAGCCCTGCACAGCTTCAGGGGTGGCTTTTGGAATCTATCCAGTGATAATTTCTTCCTTCTCCCCCTCTGCAGGTTTGCAGAGTTCTGCCTGGTGCATCTCCTGCTGAAGAGGAACCCTGTGATGTTCTCCCAGCACTTCATTGAGTGCATCTTCCATTTCAACAGCTACGAGAAACACCAGAAGTACAACAGGTTCCCCCAGAGCCAGAGGTCAGTTGAGCACATTCCTGGCTAATTTTTGCTAAATTATGGGCTGTCTGGCCATGCAGCTCTCGGTGACAGCACAGCAGTTGTGGCACTTGGTAATTATCCATGCCAGTGCTGAGTTGTGTCCTGCCTTCCCCGTGACACTGCTGTGTGTAATTTGTAGGACTGTGTGCTGTCCTAGCAGGTTTATGGCCCTTAAAAGTGGCATGCAAATATCCCTGGCTGATTTAAGGTCTCATTATTCCTGGGAGCTGGCATGAAGTGATTTGGGCCTCTGTAAAAAAAAATGTTGTGCTCTGCCACAGGGCGAAGCAGCTCTTCTCTCTGAAGGGGAAGGAGAACAAGGAGAAGAGGATGAGGATCTACACCTTCCTGCTGGACCATTTCACGGATGAGCAGAGGTTCAGCATCACCACCAAGATCAGCCACAGCATCCTAGGTAAGGGTTTAAAAATGCCTTTAAAAGTCTGGCAAACAAAAACATGGTGTCTGTGTAAAATCTCACGATCCAGGTGTATAAAATCTCACGATCCAGGTGTATAAAATCTCATGATCCAGGTGTATAAAATCTCATGATCCAGGTGTATAAAATCTCATGATCCAGGTGTATAAAAATCTCATGATCCAGATGTATAAAAATCTCACGATCCAGGTGTATGATATATCACGATCCAGGTGTGTAAAAATCTCACGATCCAGGTGTATAAAAATCTCATGATCCAGATGTATACAATCTCATGATCCAGGTGTTTTATCCTGGCTTGCCCATCACTGCTGCTTCTGGAAAAACAAATGATTCCTTCCCTGTGTCTTCCAGCTTGCTTTGTGGATGAGGTCCTTCCCTTGGACCCAGAAGGCAGTGAGCTGCTCTCAGATACATTTGCAGTCCTCAGCTGCAAAGAAATCAAGCTCTCAAGTATGAGGTCCAAACCTGAGGAGGACATTCAGGCTGATGAAGATGAGATGGCCATGGCCAATGCTGTCATGCAGGTGGCCCAGAAAAAGCTCATCTCACAGGTGAGAGGCACCTGCTGTGCTGTGGGGAGAGGGCTGGGCAGCTCTGTGTGTTGTAAAAGCACAATATGAAGGCAGAATTGGTGAGGGATGCTCGTTGTGGGGGTGGAGGGAGCAGAAGTGCATTTCCCAGGAGCCAGGGGAGCTGTGCTGAGCTGGATTTGTTCCCCACCCCTCTCCTTGGCTGAGGCATCTGAGCGGAACAATGATTTCCCTGCACCTCTGGGCAATTTGCCTTCACTGTGGGATCTGAGTGACTTAGTGATGCATCTGAAAAGGCTCCACTTAGGTTAAAAGCCTCTGTGCATGTGTGTGGTGCAAGAGCAGCCTTAATTACAGTGATTCCCTGGCTGTGGAGGGAGAACTCCTCTGTGGAGCCGCAGAGTGGCTTCTCCTTCACTGCCTCGCATAACTGTTCATGCCTCGTTCACAAAAAGGTTCAAAAGAAGAATTTCATCGAAAACATCATCCCAATAATCACATCACTCAAGTCCTTGATGGAGCAGAAGAGGATCCCAGCTCTCAAGGACCTGATGAACTGCCTGAGGGTAAGGGGAAGTGTTTTCCTGCTGGTCGTGGTGTTTTGATCCTCTCCAGAGTTAATGTGCAACCACTGCCACAACCCAGAGCCTTGTGAGGAGGGAGGGATTCAGAAGATAGGATGTTGTGACACTGCCACTGCGTTAAATAACGTGGGAGGTGGAGGGATTGGAGATGAGGCTCTCAGCGTGGAACGTGGGCAGGAGGAGAGCTCAAACGCTGCGGAGCTTTTCCACGTTCCGAGGAACAAACTGGAGATAAAACTCTTCAGTCTGTTAAAAACACCTCTGCTCTACCAACTGGTGTTTCCTTTTGCTCCCGAGCAGCTGTGATCTGAATGGGGATGTGAATCAGTAGCTGGGGGAGATTTCTGAAGGGCTCCAAACATTCCTTGTCGCTGCAGGAAATGATGCAAGACTACCGAAACGAAATCAAAGACCTCTTTGCTGTGGACAAGCAGCTGGCAGCCGAGCTGGAGTATGACATGAAGAAATATGAAGAGCAGCTGGCCAGGGAGAAGGAGTCAGAGCAGGAGCAGCTCCCAGCAGCCCACAGAGAGGTGGTTATTGCCATTAACTCTCTCCATGTCTCATCTGCTCAAATTCCTGTGCTCCCGGCACCCAAGCCCTGCCTGGGGACCCTGTCCATGGGGCAGGATGGTTATCAGGGGTTTTCCTCCCTCTTTTCCTCCCTCCGACAGAAGTTTTGGTTTCAGAGTCATTTAATAGCCTTAGAACATCAGCAAACAAAGCCAAGAGGAGCAGCAAGTGATTAATGGAGAGAGAATTCAATTTAAAGGAAAAAGCAAGTCTAATGTGGCACTGGCTGGGCTTAAATGTTCTCTCTGTTCCCAGAATGATAAACTGGTAACAAAGAAAAGAGTTCACTTTGACTGACTTTAGGTGTCTACAAAGTGAAAGTTCAAACCTGTCCTAGTCATGAGATACTCTTTTAAATTCAGTGTAAAGAAATAAATATGTGCCTGAGTCAGTTGTCCTGAGCTATTTTAGATCCCTACCTTAAGATGAGGTGACTTCTTGCCTGGAAGTTCATTTCTCTGCAGACCTTAGAAGAGCACTTTATATATATAGGCCTCTAAACTGGGACATTTGTGTCCCTGCTCACTTCTTGGTAAAATTTTGCCCAATAAATTGTTCCTCCCCAGCACCCTTTCCATCCATCCCACGAGGGGCAGTTCTGAAACACTCAGGCCCAAGCACCTTGCAGGGTTTTCTGCTCTTGTCTCCCCTGTCAGACATGACCTGTCCTCCTGTTTTCCACAGCAGACTTCATCTCTGGAGAGAGCTGCAGCTCCTGGTGGCCAGAATAATTCCAGTGCCCAGTCCTCAGGGGGTGGGAGGCCATCCACAGCTGGCTCCATCCCTCCCCCTGGCCCCTCTGAGTTTGTCACCCCTCGTGCTGAGGCTCTGAAACAGCCACTGGTGGGTCGCAGGTATGGGCTCCTCTTTTTACCTGGTATTTTACATTTATTACATATTTCTATTTATTTTTATTTATTTATATTTTATATATTTGTGTTATTTTAATATTATATCCTATTTTATATTTTGTATTTACTTATATTATTTTTATTATTTTGTTATGTATCTATATCATATATATTGCTTGTTTTTATATTAGAGTTCATATATTTTGTATTTTTATTTGTAATTTTTATTAGTTTTATTAAGTACTTATATTTGTTATTTTTATATTTGTGTTTATATATTTCTACTTTGGTTTTTTAAATTTTATTTTATTATGTATTTATATTTTATATTAGTTTTACAGTAGAGTTTATATATTTTTATTTTTAATTTATTCATATTTATATTATTTATATTTATTTATGTTATATTTTATGTGATTTTTACAGTAAAGTTTATATGCTATTATGTATTTTATATTTATTTATATTATTATATATATCTATTATAGTGTATATTTATTATGTTATAATTTTATATTATTTTTATATTATAATTTATATCTTATTTTATGTTTTTAATTTATTTATATTGTTTTGTTTTATTTTATTTATTTATATTTTTATATTACTTTATATTAGAGTTTATATATTTATTGTATTTTATATTTTAATTTATTTCCATTATTTATTTTATTTATATATTTATATTTATTTATGTTGCTTTGCTGATCCTTTCTTTAGAGAGTGGTCTGAAACTCACGGGTGTTGCAGCATAATCTCATTATTAGATGTTGAGGGAGGGGACAGATTTTCCCTCAAGGCTCTCACTGGGGCTTTCAGAGGGAGATGCCAGCTGCTGTCCCTTTGTGCCCTAGGGCAGCGTCCCTGAGCACCCTGGCCATCCTCACCCCTGTCCCTGTGTCCCTTTGTGCCCTAGGGCAGCGTCCCTGAGCACCCTGGCCATCCTCACCTCTGCCAGGAAGGCTCTGCAGGAGAGGTGCCAGCAGCGCAGCAGGAGCATGGGCAGGAGCCTGTCAGCTTCCTCCGAGGCAGCAGCGGGCACAGCTGGCAGACAGCAAGGTGAGAACTGCCCTGCAGGGGCACAGCTGGCACCAGCAAGGTGGGGATTGCTCTGCATGGGCACAGCTGGCAGCCAGCAAGGTGGGAGCTGTCCTGTCCCTGCTTTACATGGGCACAGCTGGCACAGCAAGGTGGGAGCTGCCCTGCCCTGCTCTGCACAGCCCCAGGCAGAGCTGCAGTGCATTCCAAATCTCACTCACTCCCTTCTTGTTCCCAGTCTCCTTCCAAAGCCTGAACCAACAGTCCGGCGGAGGAACCATGGCTGTGGTGGGGAGAGCAATCAGCACCCCAGAGGGTGAGTAGGAACTGGTGGTGCCATTCCAATACAATAAATCTTCTGTGGTGAATATTCTGATTCTCACTAACCAATCTAGTACAAGATACAAATCCTACAGCATTTACACACAGCCTATAAGAATCATTACATTACCACACTGTGTTACATTTTAAACCCTAAAAACTCCTCTTTGGGCCCCTTCTGCCAAGCTGTAGGGTCTGCTCTGACCCTTGGGCCTGTCTGCAAGCAGAGGGTGTTGTTCCATCAAAAGGGGATCACCTTCAGCCAGCCACACCATTGTTTTCCAGTTGTTCAGTAACTGAGGGATCTCAAAGCTTGCTTTCATTTCAATCTCACTTATAGTTTCCATATTCTCAAAATCATTTTCCAGGCAATCAAATTGATAAGGTTCTCCTGTTTCATCTTCCCCAACAATGGCTGTGGATTATTTATTTATCTAAGTGCTTGTAGGAAAGAAGAGCCCTCCTGAAACCAAGGGATGAGAAACTGAAACTGAAAAGTACAGTGCAGTGTCTCCATGTGCATCTCACAGGCTCAGTGCAGGAGGGAATTTATTTTGGGATGCTGAGGTGACAGTGCCCTTTGTTCCCTCCTTGTCTCTGGGGTGCTGAAGAGGAAGGTGGTTGTGCTTCCTCAGCCCAGAGGTGTGGCAGTGCCCCTCACACACTGCAAACCCCTGACGGCCCTGAGCAGCCACTGGAAAATCTGATCCTGTCCTTCCTTCCCCGTGTGCTGGGCTGCTCTTGTTGCCTCAATGTTTCTCTTTGCCTGAGCAATTAGCAAAAAAAAAAATAAAAGTAGGGTTTTGTGCAAGAAGTGTTTTTAGAGAGCAGGATTCTTTGAGTGCTGTGGTCTCCTGGAAGCTTGCACGGCTGTTGCTCTTAAAGCACCATATGGTGAAAAAGGAGGGAAAATGTTAATCTGCAGTGGTGCTGGAGCTGAATTCCTGCTTTGCTTGGAGGCAGCATGTGTCCTTCAGCAGGGAGACAAACTGTACAGAGCAGGAGCATCACTTCAGTCAGCGTGTGTTGAGCCATCTGTATGGCGGCACAGGCTGACAGACAACCAGAATAAAACATTTTATTCCTCTGCTGTATCATTCTGAGACTGCTGGAGACGCAGTTCTTTGTAAACAGGTTTGTACTTGAGAAGTTGGGAGCAGCTGTCCCCTCTTGCTGCCTCCTTCAGCTGTTCTGGCTGTGTTCTCTCCCTTCCCTTCTGTCTTTGGGGCTCCTCAGCTCCTGCTTGGTGCTTTGGGAGCAGCTTCAGTGAGCTGGGTGAGGGGAATTGTACATGAATTGTACATTATTGTGGAGATAATCACACTGCAAGGAAAGCCCTTTTCCCCCCTCCTTTTTCCCCCCTCCTTTTTCCCCCCTCCTTTTTTTCCCCTCCTTTTTTCCCCCCCTTTTTTTCCCACCATTTTTTCTCCATTTTTCCCTCAATTTTTTTCCCCATTTCTTTTCTACCTAATCTTTACCATTTCTTTCTCCTTTTTTTCCCCTTCCTTCCCCATCACTTTACCAAGGTAACTTTTTCAGGCCCGCACTGCACAGAGTCACTGGCACAGTCCTGGGAGATGCAGGGCAGAGCTAAGGCAGATGGATCAAGTTTGATTTCTGTGATTCCCTTCCAGGACAGGGCAGGAGTTGCAGAGCAAACCCAGCTCAGCTGTGAAGTCCTTTTAGCTGAGTTTCCAACTCCTGCCCTATAAAGCACTTCCTACCTTAATTCCTTGTGAAAGGTTCTGGGAAACACGAGCATAAAACAGAGCGCTGAGTTAAGTAAAATCTGAATATTGTGACATCTCTCCATGAGATAAATGACAGGAAAGAGACAGCTGACAACCAGGGCCTATTCAGGCAAGCTAAATTCTACCTAGCTCCCCTGTCAAGTGATTCCTCTTGTCTGGCTGCTCCTCACCGAGCGGCTCTTTGGCAGTTTTCAGATTCTGCCTTGAGGAAGAGGAGCAGCTGCTCTGGGTGGGATGGCAGAGCTTCAGTGCCTGCAGGGCAGGGGGCACAGCACCAAGGTGCCACCCTGATTGCCCCCAGCCAGTGGGGCTGTGAGGCTGGCATCTGGGGGTGATGTGCCCATCACACTCAGCACAGGGGTTTGGGGCTGGGATTTGGGGTGATGTGCCCATCACATTCAGCACAGGGGTTTGGGGCTGTGATTTGGGGGTGATGTGCCCATCACAGCACAGGGGTTTGGGGCTGGCATTTGGGGTGATGTGCCCATCACAGCACTGGGGTTTGGGGCTGGGATTTGGGGTGCCCATCACATTCAGCACAGGGGTTTGGGGCTGGCATTTGGGGTGATGTGCCCATCACACTCAGCACAGGGGTTTGGGGGTGATGTGCCCATCCCACTCAGCACAGGGGTTTGGGGCTGTGATTTGGGGGTGATGTGCCCATCACACTCAGCACAGGGGTTTAAGGCTGGCATTTGGGGTGATGTGCCCATCACAGCACAGGGGTTTGAGGCTGTGATTTGGGGGTGATGTGCCCATCACAGCACAGGGGTTTGGGGGTGATGTGCCCATCCCACTCAGCACAAAGGGTTTGAGGCTGTGATTTGGGGGTGATGTGCCCATCCCACTCAGCACAGGGGTTTGGAGCTAGATGGGAGACCCTGAGGTCTGTGAGGAAGAGCTAGATCTGTGTGTTTGCAATTAACTGGATTTACTTACTCTGTGACACTTGAGTATGGCACAGCAGCCTGCCTTGCCCTCTGGCTGTGTCACAGGCTGCTAATATGTGGGTTTTTTTATTTTATTTCCAGAGACCTTGAGTGAGTTGACTTTTGGTGCTGGGGTCAGCCGCATCAGCCCGATGCTCACACCCCATTCAGCTCCAGGCAAGTCACCTCTGGCACTCTTATTTGAGGGGGAAATGAAACCAACCCCAAATGACCAAACTCTGTGGCATTTTGTAAAATACGAAAACATCACTATTGTTTGCAGGGAAGGAAGAGGCTGAGGACGGGCCAAGGGATATCATCTGTTTGACATCGCCGGAGAAACCGTGAGTGCAGCACGGGGCTGGGGCAGGCAGGGAGAGGGGCTGGAACTCAGGCACTGCAGGGAGAAAGAGAGAGAAGGGCTGGAAGAGGCACTGCTGGCAGAAAGAAACACTGGAGCAGCCACTGCATGCAGGGAAAGGGGCTGGAGCTGGCACTGCAGGAATAAAGAAAGGTTGGAACATCCACTGCAGGCAGAGGGGCTGGAGCAGGAACTGCAGGCAGGCAGAGCTGCTGGAGCACTCACAGCTGGCAGAGAGGGGCTGGAGCAGGCTGAGAGAGAGAGAAGCTGGAGCAGCCACTGCAGGCAGAAAGAGAGGATGGAACAGGCAGAGGGAATGGGGCTGGAGCAGCCCCTGCTAGGAGAGAGAGGAGATGGAACAGGCACTAAAGGCAGAGAAGTTGGAGCAGGCACTGTAGGCAGAAAGAGAGGCTGGAAGATCCACTGCAGGCAGAAAGAAACACTGGACCACTGCAGGCAGAGAGAGAGGCTGGGACAGGCATTGCTGGCAGAGAGAGAGGCTGGAGCAGCCACTGCAGGCAGGCAGAGAGGGGCTGGAAGATCCAGTGCAGGCAGGCAGAAACACTGGAGCAGGCACTGCAGGCAGGGAGAGGGGCTGGAGCAGCCACTGTAGGAATAAAGAAAGGCTGGAACATCCACTGCAGGCAGAGAGAGAGAAGCTGGAGCAGGCACTGCAGGCAGGGAGAAAGGGGCCGGAAGATCCACTGCAGGGAGAGAGAGGGGCTGGAGCAGGCAGAGAGAGAGGATGGAACAGGCAGGGAGAGGCTGCAGCATCCACTGCTGGGAGAGAGGGAGGGACTGGAACAGGCAGAGAGAGAGAGAAGCTGGAACAGGCACTGCAGGCAGAAAGAAACACTGGAGCAGGCACTGTAGAGAAAGAGAGGGGCTGGAACAGCCACTGCAGGCAGAGAGGGGCTGGCCAAGGGTTTGGACATGCAGGGCTGTTGTGCTTCCTTCCCGCAGCCCCAGCCGGCCCAGGGAGTGGAAGGTGGAGTCCCCAGCCCGGAGGAGCGGCCAGGCGGGGCCCCTGCGGCGCTCCCAGCGCAGAAACCCCCCGAGGGCAGACACCTGAGAGCGGCACCCTGAGCTGCACACAGAGCTGCACACAGCCAGCAGCCTCCTGAACTGCCCCTGGGACTGGAAACGGCTGTGCATGCTCATCCTGCCCTGTCTGCTCTGAGCTGGCTGCCCCCAGAGCTGCACACAGCCACCAGCCTCCTGAACTGCCCCATGGATTAGAAATGGCTGTGCATGCTCATCCTGCCCTGTCTGCTCTGAGCTGCACACTGAGCTGCACACAGCCACCAGCCTCCTGAACTGCCCCATGGATTAGAAATGGCTGTGCATGCTCATCCTGCCCTGTCTCCTCTGAGCTGCACACTGAGCTGCACACAGCCAGCAGCCTGCTGAACTGCCCCATGGATTAGAAATGGCTGTGGATGCTCATCCTGCCCTGGCTGCCCCCAGAGCGGCACACTGAGCTGCACACAGCCAGCAGCCTCCTGAACTGCCCCATGGATTAGAAATGGCTGTGGATGCTCATCCTGCCCTGTCTGCTCTGAGCTGCACACTGAGCTGCACACTGAGCTGCACACAGCCAGCAGCCTCCTGAACTGCCCCATGGATGAGAAATGGCTGTGGATGCTGATCCTGCCCTGTCTGCTCTGAGCTGGCTGCCCCCAGAGCGGCACACTGAGCTGCACACAGCCAGCAGCCTCCTGAACTGCCCCATGGATTAGAAATGGCTGTGGATGCTCATCCTGCCCTGTCTGCTCTGAGCTGGCTCTCCCCAGAGCTGCCCTGGAGATGGGCAAAGCCTGCAGAGCACAGGGATGGGTTCTAAGTGCTGCTCTTCACGCTGCAGGGTGACAGGGAGGGTGGCTTTTCGCTCTCTGGATGTGTAATTTGTCCATTTGGAAAAGTAAGGGCATAATGTCACCACGAGCTTGGCAATAAATTCATTTATCACAGCTTGCAGGGCAGTGAGTGCCTGGGTTTGCTCAGCCAATGCCTCATTGTCCCTCTTGGTTTTATAATAGAGTTGCTTTAATTTGAAAAAAGGTGAAACAGCTTGTCACTGCCACACCCCTAAATCTGGTAATTGCACGCTACATCACCTCTTATTTGTTGTGCAAACTCCTGTGTGTATGAACAGCCTTAATGTTCTTTTTATATGGAATATTTCCATTCTTGAACTGTGTTATTTCCAACTATTAGCATTTGATGAAAATAAATGGTTGCAGAATTAATTCCACCCACGGCGTCTCCCCTTTTCTTCAGCTGACAGAGAAATGATTTTATTTTTTTTCCCCTTTTTGTAGATTTCTACAGCTTCTCAGTCTCTTCTACCACATCATTGGTATCTTGGGCCCTCAGTTCAATTAATGTTGGCCCAGCAGCTTTTAAATAGAGGCTTTGACTTGGCTGCGAGCAGGGTATGAGTGACTCAGACAAGGTGGGTAAGTGCCTTGTTTATCACAAATATCCTGGGTAAATCTGACCCTTCCTGAGTCTCCCTGATGGCCACGTGCACCTCACTGAAGTTTTCCTGTTTTTAGCTTTTATCACAGAGCTCATGGCCTAGATTTCATTGAAACCTGGAGCTGGGATCTGTTTTGTTCCTGCTGGTTTGTCCAAGTCAGACACCAGCCCCAGGCACGGAGCAGGGTTTGCTGCAGGAGTGGAAACAGAGGCACTTTGCTCCTGCACTGGAATCCCAACATTTGCCTCCACTTTCCCTACTCTCTTGAAGATCAGAGAAGCCTTCAAGTGAGGTTAAACTTTATTCCCAAAATCAAAGTCAGAGAACAGAGGATGTATGGAATGGCTTTGGCTGAAACTATGGCCAAACCATTTATTTCTGTCCTTTCTCTTCTGCCTTCAGCTATTATTTAACCACTCTGAAGGGTAAATTTGGATTATTTCCTGCTTTTAGTTTTGTCCTCGAGCAGTATCTGAGATGAGCCCTGTGAGTTTTAACCTGTCTTCTCTCTAGAGAAGAACCAGGAGCAAATGTGCAAGAACAAACTGATAAACAGCCCTGGACTTTGTCACCTCCATCCACTGTGAGTGCTCTGACAGGAGAGACTTTCCCTCATTTCACTGAATTGAAAACAGGAGCTTCCCATAATTTGCCTGTTTGAAAACCACCACCAAGCCCAAACAAAAACCCCTACAAGAACGCTTTGTGGCCTGGTATTTATGTAAAACATTCTTGGCAAAGTTAAAAGGTAATACATTAGTACAAACCTGAATATTATTCACAATGATACAATGGATTCATCCATCAGCTCTCACGAGCTGGGTGGGGGAGGATCCTCTCCCCTTTCTCTCGTTAGAGATGCCACTGTGCATTTTAGAACTGGGGGAAAAATAATAAAATGAAGTTTGGATTCCTAGCTCTGCTGGTTTGCAGATTGTGCTCCCAGAGCTACCCTGGTTCCAACCCTCTCCTCTCTCTCCTTTACTGAGGTACCCTGAAAGCAGCACAGAGGAGCAGTGGGATGCAAAGGAATGTCAGAACAATTAGAGGCAGCAATCAGCACTGGGTGGTTGGATGAAGAGCTGGCATTAAGAAGGTGACCAGGGGGAAGCTGCAGGATATTGGTGACGGGCGAGTTACACAGAGAACACCTGGCTGGGGCTGCCCCATCCTTGCCTTTGCTTCCCCTGGCAAAGGGACAGGTGGCAATGCTTTGTTGGGGTGGAACAAATGCAGCAATGGCATGTCCAGCGAGGGCTCCAGGAGACAAAGCAGAGTAAAGCAGAACACGAAAAATAACACTGACAGTCCAAATTGTCAAGTATCCAAAATACTGTATACAGGAAAAAGTTAAGACAACTCAATTCATATTGGAAATACAAGAACACTAAATTCTGCTACATTAAAAAACTTCCTAAACCACAGCACAGTCCTAGTGTTGCATCCACATCTTGCAGCCTGGTCTCACCCAATGCTGTTCAACACTATCAACGTGGATATTTTGGGAAACAAAATATTCCCCATCATTCTCTCTAAAGCCAAGAGAACCAAATTTGGTTGGTTTTGCTTTTTCCTTTTTTTTTTTTTTTTCCTTTACCATCTAGAGAAGAATTTCATCTGACACTGTAAAAGTGCTTTTGTGTTGAGCTTTTGCTTTCCCAAGCCCAGTAACAGTGGCCTTGGCCATGTGGTTTAACCCTGCCAAGCTGCTGTAGCTGTCACACTGTGTTAGTGCTTTAGGGAACTTGCAGAGGGGCAGCAAACACTGAAGTCACTCTGTCACCTCTTTGGAACTGAATCCAAAACCCATCCTGGCTATTTCTTGCAACGACAAAAACAAAGTGTTGGTCACTGGCAAGAAATTTTTTTTTTTTTTCATATAAAAAAGTTGATAGCTCCTGCCATAAATTTACAAAAACTATCCCTGAGTGACTCTGTTCTGTGTCTGGTAAGACCTCTTGTGACAAGGAAATGGCTGAAGCTGGCTGAAGAGGAAAGAGATGCTGTTCCACCTGCAGCTTTTTGTTACACTTTGCACTAATACTGATATGCTCTGACAGTGCCACACTATAGCAACGTGTGAGCTCCTCTCCTGTAGCTTCAACAGTAAAAAAATAGCTCCGTTACTCAAACGCTGCTGGCATCACATATTTACACTTTTAAATAGAAATGTTACCTTTTCTGAAGTAATCAAAATAGATCTTTGCAAAAAATTTAGAAGCTTGGGGGGGGTTTTACAAAATAAACGGAGAAGGTAAAAAAAGCTGGAGGAATCTCTCAGTACCTTTTATGGCAATCTTAGCCCAGGAAATTATTTGGCTTTAATTTTCCTGAAAGGGATGTCTTAGCAGTGGCTCCCTGCCTCCCCTGTAAGCCTCTTTGCCCACGGAAGGACGCAGGAGCCAAGCCTGCTTTGTGCAGATTAGAACCAGGGGTTACCTGGGTGCAGGGAGCACAGGCACTGCCCTGCCCCTGTCCAACAAAGCATCTGGGGAGTTACACAGGGCTGAGGGCATTTGTGGTGGTTTCACTGTCACTGGTGGCTGGGCACCTGAGCACAAGACAATCACAGATGTGGAGAAGTCACCAGCCAGGCCTGGGCAATGCATTCTTGGGAGGAAATCCCCCAAATTCATTCTTTGAAGTCCATCTACTGCTGTATCAGCACCCTTTTTTTTGTGTCTACTGGTAACACATTGCTGCTCATGTCTACTACAGGTTTACCTAATGCTGTGCCCCTGCTGGGTTTGCACGTTGTGGCCGTGGCCCTGCAGCACAAAGAGAAGGCAATTCCACAAACTTCACACAGCCCAGTCTCTTGGGAAGGACTGAAAGCCTTCCTCAGTCCAAGGACAGGTTTGGGTGATCCTGTTGGTATCTCCAGAGGCAGGGGAGACGCGAGTTGGGCAGTGAGGAGTTACTTTAAACTTTGGCAAAGAAAAAAAAGATATACAGATAGCTAGCTATCGAGTTCTTGTGTGTTCCAAACTCTTCCAAGCGCACTTAATTCATCTTTTGCTCTTGCTTTGAGTTCCTGGAGGAGGTATTTTCACACTTGCTTTTGCTGGTTTGCGATCTCCTTTTGGCGTCTTAGATGACAAACGAAGACTTGTGTCTGAAGTCGCCCTGCAATGGAACAGTTTGGGATGTAGGAAGGATCCAGCAGCTTTCCAGGCCCCCAAAAGGTGGATCCAAGCTGTGTAACCATGCCCAGGCAGCTCCCATTTCCCACGGGAAGGAGAGGGAGGCACCGGTTCCCCTCGCACACCAAGGCGTGGCAGGGATTTCTCATTCCCTCACTGATATCTCTGCTAACGGGAGAGGCTTTTTCTGCTCTTAAGCTCAGTGATCTACTCAAATCCCAAAATACAAATTCTCTCCTAAAAGCATCACGTCCTGCCCACTTAATCCAATGAAACTCATCCTAAGGGGGGGGGGTCAGGCCACGAGATAACTCAGAGCAGAGCTGCCTCTGATAGCTCCTGGCATCAGTCACTTCAGGCAGCTTCAACTCCTCATCATTTCTAAGGAAATGACTCAGCCCTCACCCTTCTGTTTCCCTCTGTTCCCCAGCCCTGCTGAGGAGGGGAGCCCACTCTCACAAAGCCTGTGGGCCCTCCCAGCTCCCCGTGCTCTGCCCACCCTCTTCCTCTGCTGCCAGAGATGGAAATGCAAAGCGTTTGTTGGTACCTCATCATCTGTCCGGATATAGTTAACGCCATCAGGCTTTGCTGGAGTCTTGTAGCTGAAAGAAAGGGGGGAAAAAAAAATCTCATTTCTGGGACAGGAAGACTGCAGGGTTTTGGAGGGGAGGTGCTGGGGAAGATGGAAATGAGGAGGAGGAGCTGAGTGAGAAGCAAGCAGAGAGAAACCCAGTTTGTTTTTCAAATGAGATATCTGTGTTTATTCCATCGTTTACCATGACTGGGATTTTGTCTAAATTCCCCTTCAGCAGAGGGCGAGAAGATTGCTGTGTGTTTCCCTAAAACTCTGCAAAGAGATAAACTGATTCTTTCCTGGGCTTTGCTGCTTTTGTGTCTGTCACTGCCTTTCTGTGCCTCCTGCTCTGTTTCCTGTGGCAATTATAAAGTTCATTTTAATCCTTCACTGCCAGAAGCCTTCAGCATCTTTCTTAGTTACAAGGAAGCACCACTTGTTTGCAATCCCACAGGAACTCAGGATTTACACAAGACTGTCAAGTCCAGTGTATGCCAACCCTCAGCTGCATTTAAATGGCATATTTAGAGCTTTTTTCTGAAAAACAAACGAAAGCAATGAGAAAAACAAGACAGGACTTGTGCTGAAAAGCAACATTTAGCACAGAACAAATCTATCTGGTGAGAATCTTGGCTTTGCATATATTATCTCCTCTCCAGACTCTGTAAGGACATCAAGGCTTGTCTCTGATGCTAATGCTGTTGTTTTTAACATTTTCATCTGCGCTCCAGAACGGCTGTTTTTCATCCCAAATTTAGGTCCTCACAACTAGTGAGACTTTCTGTGGAGAGCCTGCTCTGCTGCATCCATTCCCTATGCATGTCCTGATGCTTCAGACTAATTAGGCAGCGAGCTGAGATCATTAAACCACGGCCCTCGTTATGCCAACAGCACAGGAGCTGCTGGACAAACACCTGCAGGCATTTAATTGTGCTGGGCCCCCTTTTCCATGCAGAGGATGAGGGTGGATACCAGAGCACAGCTCTCATCCACACCACAATTCTCCCTTGGGAAAATGCCATCCATTCCTGGGAGCGTCCAAAGCCAGGCTGGATGGAGCTCTGAGCAGCCTGGCCTGGTGAAAAGTGTCCCTGTCCATGGCTGGATGGTCTTTAAGGTCCCAATTTACTCTGGGATTCTGCGATGATTCCATGAAATAAACCTGGGTGCTGCAGGGTTTTACAGCTGGGCATTGGGTGCCTCAGGGACTGGCTTGGCCTGAGGGCTTTGGTGGGGAATTAGGCACTGAAATTCCTTTTAGCCACTAATTCTTGGCACCATTCAGACTCCTCCACGCTACCTGAGGCTGCAGGGAGTTGTCCAAGAAGCCAAACTTACCTTTCCCCACTCTCTTTGCCATTTGCAAAGTATCCCCTTCTGTAGGCACAGCAGATCCCAAAAGTGATGAGCACCAGGACTGCAAGGACCACCAGGACTCCCCCGATTATCCCACCAATATTGAGGTCATCTGCCAAAGAGAGACACCAGCTCAGTGCTTCTTCAGGGCAGCAGCCACATTCCAGCTTCACACACACTAAAATGCCATCTCACTTTAAGCAATAGTTCACAGGGAACTAGTGAGTCCCTGACTTCAAGATTAAATCTGTTCACAATCTGACGTTTCCCTGCATTTTCAGATTATTTTTATCTCCTTATGTTTGGGGCTATGAGAAAGCAGGGAAGACTTAAGGCTGTAGGATGTCCCCCCCCTCCAAATCCTGATGGTGATGGCAATTTATTTATGGTGATAAATCAGCCAGCGTTGATGAAAACTGTACAGAGAGCCACTCACAGACTTCCATCTCCTGCTCCTCACACTTGGCAAAGCCAGCCTCGTTTGTTGCTATGCAGGAGTAACGCCCTGTGTCACCTTTGTGCACTGCATGGAAAACCTGGGGAGGGAAAAGGGACAGAGGGAAGGGATGTGACATGAGGAACAAGGCACTGTGAGGGTATAAAAATGTGTATAAACATGCATCTCTGCTAAGATCTTCTCCCATCAATCCTCCCTCTCCCAGCTCGCCCAGACCCTGGCACACCTCACTCTCTTCAAATTATTCATTCCTTGAAAGCCAAGCAATGTTTTGGTGAATTTACAAACAGCCTTAAAGATAACCTGTCCAGGCAAACAAGTGTTGATCAGAGGTGTCAGGGCATTACCAGAGTGCCCGTGGCAGGGTTCAGGGTGTAGGAGGAGTTGTGGGGTTTGGATTTGCTGTCGGCTGACAGGGGTTCGCTGTTGCGGTACCAGCTGTAGGTGGACTTGGGGAAACCTTCGTTCTCATGGCAGTGAAGAGAGGCTGACTTGCCAACAGGGACAGCTTTAGGCACAGAGCATCTGGGAGTCATGGGTTTCACTGTGGGGAGACACAAACCAGGTGAGTGGCACTGAAATTCTCTGCTCTCTTAGGCAAAACCATCCCAACTTCCCATTATTCCCACCTGGTTTTAAACCTCCCACTGTTTGGAGATGCCCACAGCCCTTTGTGTTCCTCTTGCAGAAGCTGTAGGTTTGTGTCCTGGATTGCCAAGCAAATTGTATTCTATTATATTTTATATATTTATTGTATTTTATTTATTTATTTTATTTATTGATTCTATTTTATTTTATTCTATTCTGTTATTCTATTGTATTCTATATAGAATTGTGTTCTATTTGCCATCTGTATGGCAGTTGTCTTCTGTTCAGTGGGCAGTTTTCCTTATCTCTTACACACACACTCCTCCCTCTGGGGAGACATCTGCTGATAACAGCTATTGAATGTCAGTGCATGGCTGATAAGAACTACAGTATCCCATTGGGAGAGGTGAGCCCAGAGGGAGGAGCCAAGCATTCCTGCCTGGATATAATCTGGAGATTCTGGAACACCAGCCAAGCATTCCTGCCTGGATATAATCTGGAGATTCTGGAACACCAGCCAAGCATTCCTGCCTGGATATAATCTGAGATTCTGGAACACCAGCCAAGCATTCCTGCCTGGATATAATCTGGAGATTCTGGAGCACCAGCCAAGCATTCCTGCCTAGATATAATCTGGAGATTCTGGAACACCAGCACGGCTTCTCCACTGGATTCCCCAGAGGAACAGCAGCTGCCTCTGCCCCTGGATCTTCAGGGGAGAGACTGCACCTTTCTCCAGGATCCCTGCTCCAGCAGAACCAGCCCTGACACTGCAGGAGGGCTGAGCCACAATTCCAATGGGACTGCTGCCAGCACCCTGACCCACAGGGTGTCAGGTTGGGTTCTGACTCTGGCAGTGTTGGTTTAGTTACTGCATTATTTATTTTATCTTTTTATTTCCTTCCATAATAAAGAACTGTTATTCCTGCTCCCATATTTTTGCCAGAGAGCCCCCCTTTAATTTAAAATTTATAGCAATTTGGAGGGAGGGTTTTACATTTTCCATTTCAGGGGAGGCTCCTGCCTTCCTTGGCAGACACCTGTCTATTCAAACCGAGCCAGGGAATAATGGGGAGTTTTGGATGGTTGGTACCTTGGACTGTGAGCTCGATGTTGATCTCGTCGATGGTTTTGGTGTCGGAGGGCGCGGCCACCTCGCAGCGGTACGTGGCCGTGTCCATCCTCGTCGTGTTCTTGATCACCAGGGAAGTCCTGCTCAGGATCTCTGCCCGAGTCGCAAAGTCTCCTGACACACAGGGAAGAGAGGGAAAAACATCAGGGGAATCAAGATTAATGACTCAGGACTGAAAACCAGCTCGTTTTGGGTGTATGAATTAAGTGGTTGTTCTCAGACTCTTTTCCAGAGTCAAAGGAACTCAACGCTTGAAAACCCCAAAGGAAACCAAAGCTGCCAACCATGTAAGAGGATGAACTGGAAAGCATCACTCCAAATCTCAAAAACTGTGGCAAAATCGAACTTCCAAGACAGCCTCAGGCCTTGCCTTCTTTGGGAGACACATTTGGATGTGGCTCTTGGTCCCATGTGAAGTGCTGGAGTAATTCCAGGTGGAGTCAAGCCCTCCTGGCACTGGAGTTCTCCTGTCAAGCCAGTGAGGCTGCCTGTAATGCTCCCAGGATGCTGCAGATCCCTGAGCAGCCTCAGCAGAGAGCACTGGCAGCTGGACACACAGAGCCCTGCTGAGGTGCACGTGAAGCCCTCAGATGTTCTATGGAAAGCCTGGAAGGGTCAGTGCCTGGTGCTGAGAGCTCAGACACCCAGCGACCATGGGACCCACAGAAGGGAAGATGTATCATTCCTTTCTGACCCCAAAAACACCTCCTAAGGAGGATCTCACTCCAGCTCCATGTGGCTCCTACTGTGAGCTGTCAGTAATGAGGCAGGGAGGTAAAAAACATCCTGCTCCCTCTCCATCCTGCACTTCAACTGTTCCAGAAGAAAGCAGCCGGCCAGCCAGAGCTCCTGCCTCTCACAGGCTTGTTTGTTCCCCATTGTGCTGTTTCTGAAAGCTGTTTTGGAAATCTGAGAACAAGGAATCTTCATACCCTGCATTTTGTTGCCAAAGAACACGTAAGAGGTTTCTCCATTCCGGATTTTCTTCCACTCGATTCTGGGATCAGGCGTCACCGTGGATTTAATGATGCAGGACAGCTCCACACCTAGCAGGAGAAATGGAGGCAATCCAGATTAATAGGAAGCAGCTGTGTTTTTGCTCTGCTCTGAGCACTCTCACTCAATGTTTTATTAGGAGATGCTGCCCACAAAGCAGAGCCTTCCCTTTCATCTGCCTCACAAACAGAAACGCTGCTGGGTTCCAGGAGCTATTGGAAGATGGATTTTGGCCAGCAAAAATAATAGCCCAGCAGATATCAGCTATGGAGAGAAATGAACACCCTGTTCTCTGCAGGCTGGGGCTCATGGCAAACAAAACCTTTAGTCAGAGCGAGCCCTCAGCGCTGTCCTGCTGCTGAGCAGAGCCACACTGTGAGCCAGGGGTGCAGCATGAGCCTGGGCACTGCCTGGGGATGGGCTGGGACAGCAGCTCCTGGGGATAAACCTGTCACAGACATCTTCTTATGGAAAATCTTTTTTTTAGGATTTTTCCTCCTGAGAAGCTGAGAGGCCTCGGGAGCAAAATGTAAACAATGGTTATCTGCTGCTGTGGAATGCAACAGGTAGATCTTTGATTGGCTTATCTTAGATGTTTATAATTAATAGCTAATCACAGCTCAGATAGCTTGGACAGAGTCTGAGACAGCTACTTTTGTTATCATTTTTTCTTTTTTATTCTTAGCTAGCTTTCTGATGAAACTTTTTCTTTCATTCTTTTAGTATAGTTTTAATGTAATATATATTATAAAATAATAAATCAAGTTTTTTGAAACATAAAGTCAGATCTTAGTCTCTTCTTTCAACCTGAGACCCCTGTGAACACCATCACATAAACCCAGCCAGCCCTGTCCCCTTTGCAGCTGGCCCTGGCACCCCATCTCTGAGAGAAGCCTTCCCAGTGTCCCAGCCACGTCTGTAGGAGGGCCAAGAGAAAATGTCGCAGACATCTGTTATGAAAAATCCTTTCCTTAGGATTTTTCCTCCTGAGAAGCTCAGAGGCCTCAGGAACAAAATGTAAACAATGATTATCTGCTGCTGTGGAATGCAACAGGTGCATCTGTGATTGGCCCATTTGGATGTTTCTAATCAATGGCCAATCACAGTCAGCTGGCTCTTAGACTCTCTGTCTAAGCCACAAACCTTTGTTATTCATTCCTTTCTATTCTATTCTTAGCCAGCCTTCTGATGAAACCTTTTCTTCCATTCTTTTAGTATAGTTTTAATGCAATACATATAATAAAATAATAAGTCAGCCTTCTGAAACATGGAGTCAGATCCTCATCTCTTCCCTCATCCAAGAACCCCTGTGAACACCGTCACAAGAAAATATATATTTCTCTCTCTGTGTATTAATTGCATTATTTTGCTTCTTTTGGGACCTAGTTCAAAAAAGCACTTAAGCAGAGACTTTGCAATGCCAGTGGCTTGCAGAGGACCTCAATAAACCATTTAAAACAGGGAGATCCAGCCACATTCTCAGGCACTCCTCTGAATCCCTGGCTCTCGTAGTCCTGAGGAACCAGTGAGCAACGAGCCAAATCTTCCTGCATTGTTCGGCCTGATGCAGCACAGGCAGCACTCACTTTGGAATTCCTGCACCACGGGCTTGGTGTTGCTGGATGTCAGCTCCACAGCCAAGAGTCTGCAGCCTGCAAAAACAAACAGAAGGTAATAAGAAATAGCACAGCTCATAAGTCACCCAGCTAGGAGCAGGCTGCCTGCTGAGAAATCCTCCTGGCCAGCTCTGAGGAGTGACTTCCCCAGACAAAACCTCTTCCTGCCTACCAGCACAGCTCCAGCAGGACTGAGTTTATTTAGGAGTTTGTGGTGTAAATACAGGAAAATATAATTGTTGGAAGTAGCAATTAAAGAGGAGGATTAACATAATGGCACAAAGGCAGTGCCAGCACGAGCCATTTCCTTGTGCTTGTTTAGATGGGAAAGGAACTGTGGCTAATGCAGGAGTGAAAGTTTTATTTGGAAAATTCACTTGAAGGTCAGAAAACAGGAAGCAGATCAGTCTCCAGAGATCTGGAGTTCCTGGGAGATGGAATGGGCCAGGCCTGGCCTCTAGCAAAAAATGCTGATTACACTGGCAAATACTGCAAGTGTGGTGATGTAAAATGTGAGTAAATCACAAGAGGACTGTGATTCAGGAGAAAACAGCTCAGCATTTTGGGTAGAGCCCCAGCCAGACCCACACTGGGGAGGAAGCTCAGCCATGCAGTGCTGTGAGGCTCCTTACAACACAAACCTGCTTGTTCCCTTCCTGCTCTGAGCACTAATTCCCAATTAATCCAGTCAGCTTCCCTCTTTTGCACGTTCCTTTAGCTTGAAAAATCTGCCTTCTATGTCCCTTTTGCTGTGCACCCCACCAGAGCAGGCATCAACAGCAGTCACGCTCTGCTGGATGCCAAATTCACCAACAACTCTCCAGAGGGAGAGGGAAACAAGCAGGGATTTCCCTGGGAGAGGAGAGTGAAGCAGACAGGATATTCTGGAGCTGGATTTTCTGGTTCTCCTCTCATGGTGTCACCAAACCAGGCTCCAAAGCCCCTCCAGGAGGAGGTTCCATGCTACAGTCAAAATAATCAAAATAATACAAAATATTCATCTGCAGGGGCCTGCTGTGCTGACATGAGCAGCTCTGCAGTGACAAATCCCATCACAAGTTGGTGGAAATCTAAGGGAGATGCCCACTGAGCTCGCTGGGCATTGATCAAACAGCAGCTTAAAAATGATGGAAAACCCTGCCTCAGGGACGTGGGATGTGGCTGAAGGCTAAGAGTAAAAAGCCATAACAATCATGGACGGAAAGCAGAAAAGGGAGATGTGGAGAAAGAAATGCTCTCCAGCATCATGACCCAGCTGGAAATTTCTGTGCTGGCTCTCAGGGGGGAAAACTTTTGGGCAGGGACAGCATCCCTCTGTGGAGTGGCAAGGCAGCAGCCTGAGAAACACCCAAGAGCTGCAAAGTCACTCCCACTGAAAGCCTGAGGGCCTTCAACACCTGAACCCCTTCCAGCAACGCTGAAATGTTCCCTGCTGGTTCCTGTTAAACGCTGACGCTTTCCTGGTACCCCAAAGACCACCAGGGAGAGCTGGAGTTTGGCAGGGCTCAGAAAGCTGCCTTTGTGTCCAAAATCATTGTTTCTCACACAAAAGCCAGCAGCTGATGCTAACTAATGGCTGGCCCAGCCAGAACTGCTCCTAGCAGGGCTTTTCCACCCTTCCCCCTCTGCACTGGAGATGGTCATGCAGCATTTGGGAGAAATGCAATACTGAGCTGAGCTGACAGAGCTCTGCACTGTGGTTCTCTCCAGGCAGGAGCTGGTCTAAGCAGTAATTTCTGCAAGTCTGTGTTGAAGCAGAGTCCATTTTCATGAGAGCTGCTGCTTCCAGACCTACTCCCTGAAAGCAGGGAATTGTGCCAGGCAGTGCCAATGCTTTCCCTGCCCTCTTTTTATCACAGAATTATGGACTGATCTGGGTTGGAAGAGACCTTAAAGACCCTCCAGTCCCACCCCTGCCATGGCAGGAACACTTCCCACTATCCCAGGTTGCTCCAGCCTGGCCTTGAACACTTCCAGGGATCCAGAGGCACTCTGTGCCAGGGCCTGCCCACTCTCCCAGGCAGGAATTTGCCCTAATATCCAGTCTGTGCTGTCAGCTGAATCCATTCCCCTTGTCCTGACACTCTGTGCTCTTGTAAAAAGGGATTTTTAAAGTCCCCTGATCCTCCAGGTGTTCTCTGTGGGGCTCCCATCCTCAGGAGCATGAACAGGTTGCACTGACCCCAGCAAACCCCAGAGCATGGGAAGCTGCTAATCCCCCAAAGACAAGGCACAATTTTGGGAAAATCCTTTTGGAATCTTCAGACATGTTTCCAACAACAGTGAAACACAGCATTTGAGTGCCTCTGCTGTGAGATTGCTGCTTCTGGAACCAAGAACTGAACTGAGAGCCCAGGCCTGAGCATTCAGCTGATGCTGGCTGGCCTCCTCCTCTGGACCAGTTTTAGTTTTGTTTCAGATTCTTGCTTGCACAATATCTTTTTCTGGAAAAATGCTGTCCCATCAAACAGACATGGCAACAGTCCTACATCTGCTGTAGTTAGAAAATCTGTCCAGCTGAAGGTGGGGACAACGAAACCACAGAGCTGTGTAGCTCTGAGGGAGTTTTGGCTCTGGAAATATTCACTCCAGGCCAGTGGGACTCCATCAGACTCCAGCCCCATCTCATTTCTCACAAACTGCTCACAGCAGGCCTTTTCTCACCCACTAAACACAAGAGATTCAGGTCTATCCCTCAGGCACAAAGCAGGATGACAACAAATTTTAGACAGAAGCTGAGTCCTTGGAGACTGTGTGAGAGGTTCTGACATTATTACATGTATTGACCGTGGGCAGAGATCAATGTAGCTGCTTAAATCACTGCTAAGGCAGATTTATTCCCCTCTGTGTGGCAGAATACTGCAAGTAGCATGTTCTAAATTAAAAGAAGGTGACAGCAAAGCCAAACAAAAACCTGAGCTGACCGTACAGACTGTGCAGCAAGAGAAGAATGCCTTTCTAGAACCTTGCTCTGCTGGCAAGAGTTGTTTGTTTGTTTTGTTTTGTGTTAAGTCATCATTAGTGCTTAATAATCTTCTAAAAGGTGTTGCTTTAGGCTCCTTCCAGCCCAGCCAAACAAGCAGCAAAGGGTTTGTGTTATGTAAATCTCACTTCAAAGACCCCAGCAGCCGGGGTTTGGAGAACAGCTGGAACTGCATTCCCTGTCCATGTGTGCCACAGCACATTCCCTGTCCATGTGTGTCACATCCCTGGATTCCCACCAGATCCATATGTGCTG
The DNA here is from genome assembly GCF_028018845.1 of Melospiza georgiana. Classification (NCBI taxonomy): domain Eukaryota; kingdom Metazoa; phylum Chordata; class Aves; order Passeriformes; family Passerellidae; genus Melospiza; species Melospiza georgiana. Next base: position 2,764,629 of record NC_080456.1, on the reverse strand, counting down.
CAGCTCCCAGCTCCTACCGAGTCTCCATAGGCTGCAAAATCCCAAACCCTACCAGATCTGTGTGTTCTACCCCTCTGGGTACCTACCAGCTCTCTGTGTGCTGCAGACTCAGCCAGACATATGGTTGAATCCCAAATGTCATCAGTTCTCCAAAATAGAATCCAGGACAAGCCACTGAAGTCTATAGCATATTCTTATGGCACTTTTTTCTTTTTTTTTTTCAGCTAAAGAGATCCAGCCCATGCTTGTTACTGTGACTCATGGTATCTGAATCATTTTAAAATGCTATACTGAAGAAAAAAAAAGCAGCTTTATAGGCGACTCTGTGTGTTAAATCTCCTTTCTACTGTTCAAAGCCAAGCCTGACCTTCCATCTCCTTCCATCCTGATGTCAGTTTGAAAGCTCTAGGCAGAAATTTGAAGAGGAGGTGAGGTATTGTGTTATAGGGAAAGTGAGAGGATGACCAGGAGAGAGTTTGGAGAAGTTGCTGGCAGCATCCTGAGCTGCAGCCTCGCTCGATGTTATCTGATACAGTAATTTTAGTGAATGCACTGTCAGGCACAGGCAGCACAAAACCACGCAGCTGCATTTAAACACCTGCCCACCAAAGCAACAAAAATATTCCCTGCTCGAGGTGTCCATCATCAGCAAGCCCTTGCTGGATTTGCAATTCAAAGCGTGCCTAAGCCATGTGGGAACGCTGTGATAAACCACACGCCTTGTTAAGCACCTCTGCCTTCTGGGTGGGTACTCGGTGCAGCAGGAGTGAGTGAGATGTTATGAGGTGTTAAAACATGTTAGCTGAGCCCTCTGCAGGTCAGCAGCCTCAGGGCTGCACATCTGGAGGTGCCCCTGCAGCATCTATCCATGGATCCATCCATCCATTGTCTATCTATCCATGGATCCATCCGTGGATTCATCCATCCATCCCTTCATCATCCATCCATCCATCCATCCATCCATCCATCCATCCATCCATCCATCATCCATCCATCCATCCATCCATCCATCCATCATCCATCCATAATCCATCCATCCATCCATCCATCCATCCATCCATCATCCATCCATCCATGCATCCATCCATCATCCATCCATCATCCATCCATCCATCCATCCATCCATCCATCCATTATCCATCCATCATCCATCCATCCATCCATCCATCCATCCATCCATCCATCCATCATCCATCCATAATCCATCCATCCATCCATCCATCCATCCATCCATCCATCATCCATCCATCCATCCATCCATCCATCCATCCATCCATCCATCATCCATCCATAATCCATCCATCCATCATCCATCCATCCATCCATCCATCCATGCATCCATCATCCATCCATCCATCCATCATCCATCCATCATCCATCATCCATCCATCCATCCATCCATCCATCCATCCATCCATCCATCATCCATCATCCATCCATCCATCCATCCATCCATCCATCCATCCATCCATCATCCATCCATCCATCATCCATCCATCCATCCATCATCCATCCATCCATCCGTCCATCCATCCATCCATCATCCATCCATCCATCCATCCATCCATCCATCCATCCATCCATCCATCCATCATCCATCCATCCATCATCCATCCATCATCCATCCATCATCCATCCATCCATCCATCCATCCATCCATCCATCCATCCATCCATCCATCCATCCAGGGGAGCTGGGCATGGCAGCCAGGCTGGCCCAGGGCTGGCCCTGCCTCTCAGGGGTGGATGTACAGCAGGGAGGAAGCTGTCTGGGAAATGGGTGGGAAACCTCCAAAGGAAGAGCAGAGGGAGCCACGCAGAGCTGGACTGGGTAAAACAAGGAGAGGGGAGGCTGCATTCCTGCCCTCAGCTTATTTTGAGGAAATCACCACAAGCCCTTTCAGGAGCCTCTGCCCATCTGCCTGGAAACATCCATCCTTTTGTCTCCCAGTGCTGCAGGCTCTTTATCCCCCCTCTTCTCTATTCCCAGCGCGTCCCGTTGCAATTCCACAATCAGACTGGTGCCAGGTGGTGCAGGACAGACAACGCAGCGTGGCACAGCAATCAGACACCACAGTGCCTTAGGCACTGTTTGGTGAAGTTTTTTGGGGCTTTCTTTGTCCAAATGTCACTTCAGGAACAGCAAACGTACTTGTGACAGATAAAGACTGGATTTGTAAAGCGTGAATAAATGTTTTGTAGCACTCAGTCTTAACTTCCACTCATTCTCTTCACCCCAGGGAGCTGGTGCTGCGTTTGCTCTGGCTCCTCAGCGTCAGGCTGAAAGCCCTGGGGGCTGATAGGAGGGAGCAGGCAGGTGATGGGCCGTGTTTGCCCAGTGACCCGAGCCAGCCATGTGCCTTTTTTAATTCCATTTTTCCATGGCACCTCCCCGAGCTCAGCCTTGACTCCGGGGTGGGCTGCCCTGCTGGAGAACAATGTCAATGTGCAGCCAGAGATTAGTGAACAAAAGCTTAGGAGTGTCTCCATTCAAATTAAGTAACAGATGGACCTGGTCTGTGTGGGAGCTGATAACAGTTATAAAAAGGCCATCACCAGACTGTGGCCAGCCCACCCTGGAAAAAACCCACTCAGTCGTAAATCCTCTGTGCTGTTATAGCTGCTTGTGCGAGTGAGGCTTTATTTTTACCAGCTATCATCAAGCAGCATGCCTTATTTTAACATGCATGGCTTTTACTGCTCAGCTAAAAGGGTGCCAGCTCCCCGACAGACACCTCCCGGCAGAGATGGGCAGGGAGCACCAGGCAGAATTAACCCAGAGGAGGGAAATGCAGCCTTGCAGAGCAGCCTTGGCACCCACGGGGCTCTGGGCTTTGCTGTCCTCCTCTCACTGGTGGCACTCTCCTGGTGGTGAGGGGTCTCTGGTGGTCCCAGCAGCAGCAGGACCCCACAGGATGGAGCTCGGTGGAACACCGCGGGGTGTTTGCATTCGTTCTGGAGGTGTAAGAACTTGGGATTTTGCCCTTAATTCACTTTCTTCCTCCTCAGCAGTACAGAAGGTGAGGAGATGCCTGACTTCAAACAGGGTACGTGCAGTTCTGGAACGAAATCTTAACCTGTTTAAAGCTCCTGATTTAAATTTCCTGACTTAAACTGGGACCTTAAAGACCTGACTGCATTTGCTGCAGAGAGGGCTCATTAGCACCCAGGCCATGTACACAGGCTTTTCTCTTACTTTCCTTTTTCTTTTCTAGTTTTTTCTTTCCTCCTCCTTCTTTTCTTCTTTGTTTCAGTTTCCTTTTTTTTTTGTTTTTCCTTTTGGACAGGAGGATTTGCTGTTCCACCTCCTAACCAGACAGCAAAGCACACCCACCCTGAGGAGTGGAACAGGTTGCTCCCAAGGAGATTTGGAACCCTCTTAGGTCAAAAGCCTCTCTGCAAAGCAGCTTTTTCTGCAGCCAAAACTCCTCCTGTCTCCCAGGCAGGCAGGGAAGCAGAGGTGTTGCCTGGTAAGACCACACAGAGCTCTCTGATGGTTTCCCCCAGCCTGGTTTCATCACTCTGGGCTGCAGCTGCAGACAGGCTGTCTCAAAGCACCATCTGATCAGGGCTCCTGCAGCTCAGGGTTTCGCAACCTTTGCTTGCTGTGGCATTGCAGCGTGGGCAGAGATGGTGTGTTAAGGTCCTGCAGATCAGCACCTCCACAGAAATGACCCCATTTTATTGAAATGGGGTTTCCTCTGTCCCAACAGGCACCAGCCCCACAAAGGGACCCTCACTCTGCTGCCAGCAAGGAGGAGATGCACATTTATACTCCATTTAATCCCCTGCAGATGGGGCTGTATAAACCTTGCCCAACATCTTAATCTGGGCCTAGCTCTCCTGTTTTCCCAAGCTCATCCCCTGGGCTCTGGCTCCTCTCCTGGAGAGGACTGCCTGTACGTGCAATATTTGTGTGCATGACTAATACCCAATACTTAAAGAGATTAGGATGGGAGCAGCAAGGGCTCGGGAGCTTCCAGCATGTCAGATTGCATCTCTTTCTGGAATATACTTCAGGCCAACTTCAGCTCAGAGAGGGGATGGAAAGAGTTGGAATTTGCCCCTCAAAATCAGGGATGAAGAGTAGTGGAGAGGGAACAGAAGGAAATACGAACGGAAAAGCTGTTACCAACATTCCCTGCATTCCTGAATTGCTTCTCCCTTTCCAACAAACCTGAGGCTGAACTGAAAGTCCTATTTCCCTTGCGTGGGCAACAGGGAACAGGGCATGGAGCTTCTGCCAGGGGATTAAGTCCTGCCCAGACCATTTCTTTGCCTTGCTGGTGGCCTCTGGGGCCAACCCCTCAGAGATGCTTTGGGCTTCCAGTGTTAGGCTGAGTCTCCAGGAGGGAAAAACAGGGGCAGGTGGCCTTGCTGTGTGGTTCTGAGGCAGGAGAGCTTCTCCTTACAGCTGCATCAAGGTTTTGGCAAAACAACCGAGGAGAAATCCCTGATCACTCGACCAGGAATGCACTGAACCAGCCAGGATGTGCTCAGTGCTGGTCTTGCCATTTTCATTAACAAATGGGCAGCCTAATTACACCTTCAAATTGGGCTGGCTCATAGCCAACATGGGGATGAAGGGATCCCAGGAGGGCAGCTCATCCCCATCTCTGTTTAGGGCATGAAAACCCCAGGGATGCAGCTGGCCAGGCCCCTGGCACCCTGAGGAAGCTGAGGGTCTCCTGTGCAGTTTCCCCTCATCATTTCCATCCACCCAAGTGCTGTACATTCCTCTGCTGAGCCTCAGTCCCTCCACATTCAGCGTGCCCTGCGCTCAGTGAGGATGTACAGTTCCAGTTCACTGGAGGAAGAAAACGAGGAATGGAAATCCCAGGAAGAGCAAAGGCACACGCTATCTCAGGCAGCAGTGGATGTGCCTCTCTGTGACCTGTTTACCAGATGAGAATGCCTTGCAGCAGCAAATCCCAGGAACATGGATGGTGAGCACTGGAGAGCAGTGGGAACTTTTGCAGAGGGCAGATTTGAAACCAACCCTTCCTGCCTATTCCCACTTGCCTTCCATTGTTTCCTCAGCCAGCCCTAGGAGCTGCCATGCAGGCACATCCTACGTTATTTCTCACTTCAGCAAGTCCCCTTCCTCCCCAAAGTGGCAGATGCTGGTACCAAATTAGTGCAAAGTGGGAGGCAACCAGCAGATAAGTACCACAAAAGCCAGGGGCAATGGTGTTCCTGCTGTCCTCTCCCTTCCTCCCAGCAGAACTCTCCTGACAGATGCTGAGGGCTGAAATCCAGGGCAGAGTGGGGTCACTGAGATGTGACAGGGATCTACGGCCGGTGTCAGGGAGAGGGAATGAACTGCAACGGGAAAAGGGGCAAGTTCCTTTATTTTTGGCTCGTGTGGGAATTTGACTCAAGGATTGTTGAGGATCTCAGAAGCCACGGTGACGTTTTCCAGGCTGAGCGCCAGCCGAGGCACAGACTTGATCTCAGCAGGTATCTGACTTCCCTGGGAGCTGGGATGCTTTGCTACCTGCCTGACCCTGCCTTTTGATGAGGACACACATCTCAGGAGCTGCCTGCAATGCAAAGACAGGATATAAGCGGATATGCTATCAGCACCGGGCTTTGCAGTGCTCCTTAGTGTCTGGCTGTGTCCCAGCCATCAATACAGAGACTTGCAGGGGTTTAGCCTATAATCCTCTCTTCCTCTGTCTGTGACTCTAATCTCCTGATCCTCCCTTCTCCTCCAGCCTAAAGCTTGACCAGCAAAACACGGATCCGAGGTTCTGCTTATTGAAGACCAACCATGTCATCTTCCTGTGGAAAATGGGAGTTGGGGAGAGAGCCGGGAGTAGGCTGGGGAAGGGAACAGGAGAGGGCGTGAGCAAGCACACAGAGAAATCATTTATGACAAGACTGAAAGCAGCTCTCATTTTAAGAACATTTCCTCCAATTTTACAGTGTAATTTCTGCCTTTTTTTTTCCTTTCCCCGCGTGAGTGTAATTCCAGCCCCGGGTACAAACTGCGATTGTCTCGCTAACGCAGCACGAAACACGCACAAATAAACGCTGCAGGAGCCTGCTGCAGGCACCCAGGGAACATCCCCAGCTGCCTGTGAGCACACCAAGAGCTCACAGAGATCCCTGTGCCGTCATTCCAGGCGGCAGAGCTGGGGCCGGCCTCCGCCAGGCAGCTTTGAAGCTTTGCAGAGAATCCGTCAGAACAAAGGACGCAGCCCCACCAGGGGGGAAAGGCACTCGGCAAGCCCAGAGATGTGATTTTAGGGGCAGCCCTGGATCACAGGAGCAGATCTGAAAAGACTTGCCTTGTTAACATCAGCCTGAGCAAGCACAGGCTGCCAACCTGCGCGGGGAGAAGCGCCGCAGGCTTCAGGGGAGATTATTTTCTTAGGAAGCGCACCGGGGAATTAAAGGGAGCCCAAGTGAAGTCGCAGACAGATAAAGATGAAAAGCGTGACACACAGAGCTATTAGGAAGATGCCAGCATAAATGAGCAGGGGGAGAGGGAAGGGAGTAATGCTGTGTCAGAGCAAAGAGGACAAAACCCATCCTGGCTCGGCCCAGCCTGGATTCCTGAGCAAGGCCTTGGCACAGAGGGGTTAAAAGATTACTTGTCCTGGGGGAGTTGAATTAGCCACATATCTGGGAACCAACTTCTCCCAGACCCTGCCTTGTTTTCCTCCTCAAACATCATCTGCTGCTATTTTTAGCAGAGAATTTTCTCAGCCGAGTGCTCCCAGCGGAGCTCTGGTCTGGGGCCCTTTTCCCAGGGAGACACGGGCACAGCAGCACGTGCTGGCCCCTAGCTCATCTCAGCTCTGTGCCACTGCCCTGCCACCGCTGGGCTTCGGTGTCACACTGCCAGCTCCCTCCTGGGGCATGGGACAGTGCCTGCCCCAGCCTGGGGCAGGTATTTTAAATGCTCTCAAAAAGCCAAGGGAGGCTCCAAAGGTAGAAACAGTCTAAAAGGGGTGGACTGGACTTGGTAACTTGCCTGGAGGCTTTAGCAGCATGAATGGCAAGAAAGGTGGGAAGGAGATGGGAAGAAATGATTAGGCTGACATTAATAACAGGATCTGCTTCTCAGGGCTGAAATCTATTTGGATTCACTCCAGTTCCTCCGAGGGAAACCGTGGAAGCTTTTATTGTTCATAAAAGTTGCAACTAAATTCGGACTGTATGAAGCTTAAGGAAATACCTCTCAGAGGACAACCCTGCTAAAAACAAATGAGGTAACTCCCTTCCTCTTCTCTGCTTTTCTTGGGGCCTCCATTCTTCCTTGGCCAACACCCCAAGCTGTCCATCAGCCCATCAGCCCCTGGCTGCTCAGCCTCCAGCACTGCTATCTGTCTGCCTGGCTGCAATTAGCAATGTGTCACTGGGTGTCTGGGCTGCTTCTCAGGGAGGCAACGCTGGGAACTGCTTTTATCTGCAGCTTGAATTAATACCTGCCTGCCAGAGATTAGCACGGAAATCAAAGGGCCAGATCAGGGCACACGGATGGACAAATTGAGTAAAGCAGGAGCAAACCCCTGCCTTGTGTGTGTGCTAATGGGCAGCTCAGGCTGGGGGAGCCGGGAGGATTGAGCTCTGTGGATGCTGGGGATGAAGTCAGGAAGGTCCCTGTAACAATGGCCCCTTCTTGGTCAGTGTGTCTGCTCCCTGTGTGTCTTGGAGCCGTGTCAGCGAAGCAAACAGATTGGGAACACATTTGCACTCCCCACAGCAGCACAGCAGCCAGCCCTGACACAGAGCAGCAAGCTGGGCTCTTGGCTGCTCCTGCCTCGGTGCCAAGTTTCCAGCTCTGCTCAAAACCTGTGCTTGAGCCTGAGAGGACAGGCAAGGCTGGGGAGTGCTCAGCTCACAGAACCTGGCAGCTGCAGGGCAGGGGAGCCAGGCTGAGCTCACCTGTGCTGCTCTGAGGCTCCCCAGGTGACACCAAGCCTGGCACAGTGGCTCTGCCCTCCTCATGGCCATGCTGGAACAACAGGAGCCCACAGAGCACACAGATGCTGCACAGGGCCTCGTCCCTGTGGCAAGAACTGCCTGCAAAAGCTTCCCCCAGCCCTGCAGGAATCCCAGGAGCTCTGGATTTCTCTCCTGACCTTCATGTACACATTCCAGCACACGGCACTTAACCTCTGATGCTCCTGTGAAATCGCAGTGCCAGCGTTTCACGGATGAGTGTGCTTCCCCTCGCATCTGCCCCGGCATCAGATGCTGCCAGCACCTCTCTCTCTCTGCTGGCTCTGCTCCCAGCTGAAGGACAGACAATAGGCATTTGAATCCAGCCTCCACTTCCCCTCCCCAGCAGCCTGGGGAGATGGCATATCAGAGACAGTGCTGAGAGCAGCTCCTGCCAGCCAGCCACAGGCCTGTCCTGATCCCAGCCTCAGCCCCAGACCACCACTGCAATCAATGGTCACTGGGCACCCAGACCTTAAGGATTCTCTAGTTCCAAGTCTCCTGCCACGGTCAGGGACACCTTTCACCAGACTAGGCTGTTCAAAGACCCCCATCCAACCTGGCCTTGAGCAATTCCAGGGACGGGGCATCCAGGGACGGGGCATGCCCAACCGACTTTGAATGCAGCTGGTTTGTGTCTCCATTTCCCAAGCTGTGGGGTGAAAGGGGCTCCCCTCTCTTACAGGCAGGAGGCAAAACTAACCATGTTTAGATACTGCAGTGGTGTATCAAGGACCATGGGCTGGGAGCAGTAACAGGAATCATCAATAAGAAAATAAAGTTACCTTTAATAGCGAGGTAAGCCACAGTACAAGCAGGGTGAAATTTCTTCAGAGTTCAATTGCATCAAAGCCTGAATTTCAGTAAGGGTTGTGATAGAAACATTATGGGTATATTTTGTTTTGGCAACTAGCAGTGAATTGGAAACTAAACTTGCTCCCACATCACAGCTGAAGGCCTGTGGACTAAGTCTGACCTTCTGTAAGGTATAAAGTTTAATACGTCAGTCACTGTTTCCTCTCAAGCCTTGCAGCTTAAAACTGACTGAAGTGCAGCCTCCAGAGATTGCACTCTGCACTGGCTGCAGGAGATGCTACCAATGGTCCCAAAGGTCAGAGCCCTTCTGCACGAGTGAGGAGGCCTGGCTCAGGTCACAGCAATTGCCACTGGAGCTGGAGGAGGAGGTGACCACCTCTGTTTGCAGAGGAGCCGCACGCTGGGGCTGCAGCTGGTCTCACATCAGCGCCTCGGTGGCCTTGGCCGGGCAGGGCAGGGGAGGGCTGGGGCAGCACAGGGCAGCTAGGCAGGCCAAGGAGCCTTCTCTCAGCACTGTGCTGCTGCTAAAATGGACTGCATCACCCTGCATCCCCAACCTGCCAGCCACAGCACCGGTCACAGAGCTCTCCTGGACCTCTCTGCCCTGCCAGCTCACTGCAGACACACTGGCCACCTCCTGCACTTCTCTTGCTCACTCTGAGGAGCATCTATCTGATTCAGGTTCCACTTGCAAGAGGTTCAGCCAGGGTCTGGTGAGAACTGTCCTGGATTCTCCTGAAAAACCATCTTCCATCTTTCTAGAACCAGCTCTGCCTCTGGAGCCATTCAGCCTGCTTGGCACCATTCCTGCTGCTTCAGAGATAACAACAGAGAGTGAGAAAAACCTGTCTAGACACCATTTACCTTCCACGGACTGCCACTGCCACATCAAAGCACCTCTTCAAACAAAACTGGCCATTCTCCCCAGCCCTGCTGTGCCTGCTCCAGCCAGAGGCAAGGACTCATCTCATCAAGCTCCAGAGTTTATCTTTAATCCAGCCCCTTCTGACAACAGCAAGAGAGGGAGGATGAAAAATCTCATTACAGGCACATCAACAGAAGCCACCTGGCTTTACCCTACCCAGCTGGGGCTGCATCCCTTCTGCTCAGTGCCCAGACACAAGCTGAGATCTCACCTGTCTCCTCTGGGCAGGCTGCAACCCCCCAGCTCCTCTCCAAAGCTGCCACACACTTGTCACACTTGTCACACTTGTCCCTTCTGCTCAGCTGCCTTTCCATGTGTGTGAATGCTGGGCAAGCTTGGCTGCAAGCTGGGGATCACAGCATATCTCCCTGTGACACCCAAGGAGAGGGAGGTCAGCACCCAGCTCAGGACAAAGGCACCCAGGTCAGGGAGAGGCTCGGGATACCCTGAAACCAAGGAGAGAATTTCAGGTTTCTTGAGCAATTCAGAATTCACTTCTCAGTTCTTGAGAATTTCAGGTTTCCTGAGCACAAGTTCAAGTCCCTGCTGCGGGGAAGCACCTGGTGCTGGCATCGAGCACTGACCCCACGCAGCCACCACGAGAGCAGCATCCACCTCATTATTTTAATCAGGGTCCTTTGAAATCCCTCCTGTGCGAGAGACAGCTAAGAAAATCCCTTAAAGTCTGGCTTCATTCCGTCTCAGGCAGAAACAGCCTTTATTTAGCAAACTGCTGCTAACAGCTCTGTCTCATTAGTCAGTGTTTAGGGAAGCAGGCTGCAATTGTTCTGAAGTCTGGCATTGCAGAAAGAGCCTTGATAATGAGGTCTGCAGGAGACGATTCCTCCTGACAGCCCCACAATGACCTAGAAATCCTACTTAATTCCCTGTCAGGGAAAAGTGCTGAGTAACAGCAAGGTGCAGAGGCACTGGGGGCTGATCCCAGAGGTTGCTGCTCACTCTTGGGGCTGCCATGCAGGTCCAAGGTGGCAGAGCCAGCCCTGCCCAGCTGCAGCAGCTCCCCAGAGAGAGCCTGAGGGGAAGGGACACGGGGCTTGCTGTGGGAAGGTTGGTGGAATCATCTGGAGAGACTTGGCATACAGATAACACAACAGGAAAATCAACAGCAGCACCTGGATCTGGGCTTCCCAGGGCACGAGGCACTGCCTCCTCTGTATTGTACTCACCTGCAAACTGTGCCAAAGCCCTGCCGAGGAACTCCCTGGCTCAAACAGCTCCACTTTCACCTCTGTTCTAGGCCTGGCATGGCAGAGCCTGTGCCATGTGCTGTGGAGCCCCTCTGGAGCTGCACACAAGAGCAGACTCCGGGCAAATTGTTGGAGCAGCCCTCCAGTATCTGAAGACAACCTGCCAGAAGGAGGCAGATGAGCTACACAAGGGCATGGAGTGACAGGAAAAGTGTGGATGGCTTTAAAACCTGCAGAGTATATGTTTCCTTTGGATATGGGGAAGAAATTCCTTGCCAGGAGGGTTGTGAGACACTGGGACACATTGGGGGTGACCCATTCCTGGAAGTGTTCAAGGCCAGCTTGAATGGGTCTAGTGGAAGGTGTCCCTGCCAGTGACACGGGGGGTGAAATTAGGTGAATTTAAGGTCCCTTCCAACCCCAACAATTCTATTATTCTATGGTAATATTCATTCTGTGCAGTAGCAGTAAGGAGTTGAAGATAGAAATAACAGACTGTTCATTCTGAGAAACTGCTATCCAATGAGTTTAACTGTTTGGGTCTCACATATATGTTCCGTTTAGCATTACCATATCTAGTAACAGTCTTAGCACTTTATCATACACACAAATATTTTATCATTTTTAACGTTTCTGACCTTTGAGAACAGGACATGGGACACACAGTGTGTGCCCTGAGGTGCTGGGGAGCATCTGACACATTCTGCCCCAGCTGCTTTTGCCCCGTTCCCTCAGAAGAGCAGGCAGCAGGCTGGGGCAGGCTCAGCCCATAGACACTTTCAAGTGGTTTGTTCTGCACAAGCAGCACGTGGACGTGGCCAGAACCTCTGGGCTGGGTGGCCCAGGGCCAGCTGGGCCAGAAGGTGAGGCAGGGGGGTGTAGCAGGAATGTGGGCTGCATGCTCCTGAAGGGAGGCTGCAGACAGGTGGGGCTGGTCTCTGACAGAACCAGAGGACACAGTCTAAAGCTATGGCAGGGAAGGGATAGGTTGGATATTAGGAAGAAATTTTTCACTGAAAGAATAATAAAGCACTGGAATGCTCTTCCCAGGGAGGTGGTGGATTCACCATCTCTGGATGTGTTTAAAAAAAGACTGCACATGGCACTGGGTGCTATAGTTGAGGTGCTAGGATATAGGTTGGACTCAATGATCTCAGAAGTCTCTTCCAACCTCATTATTCTGTGATTCTGTGACACAGCTGACCCTGAAGACCACCCCCAGCACAGACCCCCACAGGCATGTGCTTGCCACCTGTTCCAGCCAGCAGACAGGGGCTAAGGCAGGAATTCTGGAGCTGAATGCAGGCTCTGTTCAGGAGGGGTCTGTCCCCACAGCGGGCTGGGGGTGCCCCTGGCACAGGAATGCAGCGTCTGCTCAGAAGTGCCCCCACATTGTTCTGGGGGTGCTGTCCCAGCCCCTGGCACAGGAATGCAGCTCAGCCCATCACGTGCAGCGCTGTTTAAAGCACGGCCCAAATGTGCAAAGGACTGCTGCAAAAAAAAAAAATTAAAAAATGTGCAAATGAAATCACCAGCCGAAACAGTGTCTAGAGACAGCCCGAGCCAAGTGCCTCGAATGTCAGCAGCAGAAGGAGGGCTCAGATACGGAGAACCCAGCTCAGTCTGCTGGCACACATAGAGAATCTGCCTCAGAAAGACATATGCTGAGAAGGGAAGGCCCAGCTTTATTTTACCAGCCTCTGTTCCCACCCTAGATGTGCTTTAAAACTGCCTTGCAAAGTAGGAATTAAATCCAAAGGTGCCTATGCATCTTCCTTGCTGTCATCCCCTTATCAGTTATCTCCAGCCTGCCCAGAGCCAGAAGATGAAAGGATCCAACACCACTTATCTTCCCACTTAAGAACATGTTTAAAAGCTTGCTCTTAAAGAGCAGGACACTCAAGCCTGGGGAAGCAGCTGTAAATTCTGCAAATGGGCTTCCTTGCATGTCTTTGAAGGAGCTACTGCTTCTCAATATCATGAGGGAACTTGGGAAGAAAGAGAGAAGCTCTGATAGCCAAGGGAGTCTTTGCCTCATGTCCAGGACATGGAGCTGGGTGACAATTCCTCATGATACCATGAGGAAACTCCAGAGGGAGGAAAAAAAGAAGCCTTGATAGCCAAGGGAGTCTTTGCCTCATGTCCAGGACGTGGGGCTGAGTGACAGATGTGAGACTCACCACACGTGTGCCTCAGAAGTGACCGAGGATGAGCCAGGAATTGAAAAGCTCTTGGGAAATTTGGAAGCAGCCAGAATTGTGGCACGTTTGTCACTCCAAAACCAGGCTCTCCTCGGGACTGTGCAGTGTCATGGCCAGCAAAGGTTAGGGATGCCCTTGCAGGCTGCATCCAGCCCTGCTTCACAAGGCCAGGACCTCTCCCACACAGCCCCGTGTCTGAATTTGACCCTCAGCTCCCCCCTTTGCAGAGCTGCTTGTAACCACAGCGAACCTGGCTCCAGCTCGCTTTTGTCATTTAATAGCTGAGTCAAACTGTCAAAACAGCCAAAAAGGATCTGTTCCAAATATTTGCAGAGAGAGGAGGATCAAGGAGCCTGCAGCATAACAGCGGGAGAACAATCCCCATTGTGGAGCAGCAGCGGGATGCTGGTGGGCGATGGGCACACCTTGGGACGTGGGCAAAGAGCCCCCAAAGCCCCCAAATCCTCACATATTCAGGGATAAACTGGAATCTGCAGTCCCCTCTGCTGGGGTGTCACTCACTCAGGGACAATAACTGTGGTTATTAATTGTTGGGGTGTTGTGAGGGTCCCCAGGACGAGGTGGGAGATGAGAATTGACTCCAAGTTCTCGAAGGCTGATTTATTGTTATGTTATGTTCTGTTATATATTATATTATATTATATTATATTATATTATATTATATTATATTATATTATATTATATTATATTATATTATATTATATTATATTATATTATATTATATTATATTATATTATATTATATTATATATTATATATTATATATTATATTATATTACATCATATTATATTACATTATATTATATTACATTATGTCATATCATACTCTATTAAAATTATATACTAAAACTATACTAAAGGAAGAGAAAGAGATATCAGAAGGCCAGACAAGAATGGTAATAAAAACTCGTGCCAGACTCAGAGAGTCTGACACAGCTGGCTGTGATTGGCCATTAATTAAAACCAATTCACATGCTGGGTAAAAAATTCTCCAAATCACATTCCAGAGGAGCAAAACATGGAGAAGCTGAAGCTTCCCAGGAGAAGAATCCTGGTGAAGGGATTTTTCATAAAATATGTCAGTGACACCCCTCTGCCCCTGGCAAAGCCCCAGCCCCGCAGGATGACAGCCCTGTGGCAGCTCAGCTGTTGGCTGGGAGGAGCAGTTGGCAGTGGGACAGGGGGTGCTGGGGTGCCTTGGAGCTGCTGCCAGCCCCAGCACGGGCTTCAAAGGGCTCCTCTTTCCCTGCTGTGTGGGACAGGACAGCTGAGTGCTGGGCAGGCCTACCAGAGCATTTCTGATGGCAGCACAGAGGGGCTGGTACCTGGCATAAGCTCCTCTCTCTTTTGTTTTGGTTGTTCATTGCTGCCCCGAGATGTGCAGGGTGTCTCTGCTTCGTCTCACACAGCTGAAGAACGAGCCTGGACTCTTCACTTTTCGGTCTTGAGGTTGTTTATTAATTCTTATCTATAAAATTTTCTTTCTGCCCAGCCGAGATCTGCTCAGCAGGGCAGCCACAGGCACTCTGGTCCTTTTATACTACAAACTACGTATAACATATTTACACTTAATTCCCAATACCCATCACCTATGTTAGACAGTGCACTTCTACTCTAGACCAATCCCAAAGTGCCAACATCACTGCAGAAAATGGAGAACAAGAAGAAGAAAGGCTGGACATGCCCAGATTCCTCCATCTTGTCCCCATAACCCCCATACCAAAAATCCTAAAATTTACATTTTCACCCTGTGATCATTTTGTTATTACACCATTCAAACCTGTGTGACTTTCATGTCCTCATACAAAGCTGGCAACTTGCTCCAGGGGTCAAAATCAAATCCCCAGGTGCTCTGGGCTGTGTGCCAGGGTCTCTGAGCCCCCCGGTGGGGTCCCAGCAATTCTGGACACCCAGAGGGATGCACTGAATTCCGACACTCTCCAGCAGGCAAAGCTCTGAGATTTATGGGATGCTGAAACCTGGCCAGAATGAAGGGAAAACACCAACTCCAGAAGATGTTTACCAACTGAAACAGCCAGCTCTGCTTGAGGAGGCTCAGTGGGCGATTACAGGGCACTCTGCCAGTTCAAAGGCATCTCCATCAGCTCTGAAGGAGATAAGGCATCTCCTTGCTGGGAAATCAGAGCAGCCCCATGCACATCCACCACCTGCAACCTCAGCAGAGCAGCTCACAACAAAGAGGAGGGAAAGCAGAACCTCCTGTGCTGTGTGGGAGCCTCTGGATCAGCAAGGAGATCTGTGGCGGGTGAAGCCAACCTGTCCCATGGCTCGTGTCTCCATCCCAGCAGACACTGACAGGGGTGTTGGAACCCAGAACATTCCAGGACATGCCAGGGGTGTCGGAACCCAGGACATCCCTCTGGCTTGAGACCCTGCCAGGGGGCTCACAGACCCTGGCACAGAGCCCAAGCCCCCTGTGCCTTTGATTTTGACCTTGAAATTTTTGGAAAAAAATGACCAACCTTATATGAGGATTTACAAGCCATGAAAGTTGAAGTAGAATGATAGTTAGTTTGTCACAGGGTGAAAAGTAGAATTTGAGAGGTTTTTAGAATGGGGGCTCGGGGTCCCAAGATGGAGGAATTTGGGCACGCCTTGTCCTTCTCTCTCCTTCTTCTTGGCCTCCATCTTCTGGGTGATGGTGGCACTTTTGGATTGGTTTGGAGTAGAGACAAACTGTCTAACAAGGTGATAGATATGGGAAAATTATCGTAACTAAAGTACACACAGTTTTTAGTATAAAAAGATAACACCACCCTGAGGGTGGGCAGTATGCCAGGGACTGACCTGCTGAACTGATCTCAACAGGTCAGAGAAAAAATGTTATAGATAAGAGAAAATAAGAAAAAAATGAGACAAGATAAGAAAATAAGAAAAAAATATTATTATAGAGCCTAAACAACCTTGAAAACTAGACCTGAAGAATCCTGACTCCTTCTTCAGTTGCCAAGCTGGGAAAAGAAACTCTCTGACACACCTTGGGGTTATCCTGACCACAGAGACAGGAGTGCCTCACTCCTTCCACTCTGCTGGGACCCAAACACCTCAACAGCTTCTTCCAAGGGCTCCACAGGCTGGGCTGGAGCAGAGCTCCAGAGCACAGAGCTGGGACTTCCCTTTCCAAGATGCCCAGGACCTCCCTAGCACAGAGCGGATGTTTTCCAGGCTCTAAAAATAACCAGCTCCAAACACCGTGGTGGGCACGAAGAAATATTTATCTGCAAGCTTTTTGCTGGAGATCAATACAGAAGAAAAAGATTAAAGCAAAGATTTAAGTGCGTATTAAAAATAGCTGTTGATAAGTTCCCTGTGAGGGGATAAAAGCTTTTTTTTACAGAAGCAGCAAGAGCTGCAGGACTTTGCAACACCTTCCCTGCCGTGTGAGCTGCAGGAAATCATTCAGGAGAGTGTCAGCAGCCAGAGCCTCAGGAGGAAGTCCATTAGCAGGCAGCAATTCCTTAATGGGCCCTGGGGTACGTGGGAAAAGCTGCTGTGGACACAGGGGCTCCTTCCAGCACCACAATCACACAGCCAGTTATCATCCCAAACACTCCTCATCTTTATGGCAGCCTTAGAGCACCACGAATTCATCTTTTGGGGAGATTCCAGTGAGTTTTTGCTATTTCTTTCTCTTTTTTTTTTTTTTTTTTTGGTCAGCCCCCAGCAAATGTTCTGTAAGGTAGGTAGCAGCAGCAACATCCATCAAACCTCTGTTTTCCAAGGATAACATCCTGGCAAAACAATAAATGCTGTCTCCACGGGTGGTTTTTGGGGCTGAAAGACCTTGTCCATTTAGAGACAAAATCATTAAGTTCTCTGCTGTGCAGCCACCTCCACTCCAGGTCTGAGAGAGCACGCAGCCACCCTGGAGGGATGAAAAGTGGCAGGAACCCTTCCAGTGGGAATAAAAAGCAGGACTGCTGTGCACAGCTCTGTTAAAAGGTAAAAAAGAGCTCTCCTCCATGACCTTGCTTGCCAGCCTTATTCCACGTCATTAATGAAACACAACTCCTGGCTTCCTTTGGATGCGTGGGATTTTCATGGGCTCCTTCAGCTCCTTCATGGCTGCACATCTTGAGATTTACTGGGCAGGAGTGTCAAAAATGGCAACTTAATTAGATGTCTCAATGGGACAGAGCAGGGAAGTCAGGTGCTGTCAACAGATCTGAAATTTTAGGAGTATTTTACTCCCACCCTTCAAAACAGAGCCTTAAAGTGTCCTGATTTACGTCCTCTCTGTCAAATGCTGGCCACTTATATAAGAAATTGCCCAAAGTTTATTAAGGCAAGGGATTTTCAGAGGAGGTCACGGGCATTAGAAACCCAGCCTAGTAATAGGAACAAAATCCCCTTAGATTTCAGTGGATTTCTCCAGCTCAGCAGAAAATCTTACCTAGGCCACCGAAATATATTTTTAATAGCGTGATTAAAAATCTTGAAATACTGCTGAACATCGTCCACTGCTGCCTTTCAGCCTCATGCCAAAGATAGAGTTTTAAAGCTCAGTGTCTTCAAATGAGCCAGCTGTGCCCAAACAAATTAAGAGGGTTCAAAAAACCTGCTGATCTCACATTTGTGTTGCAATAATCAGGTACGCTGAAGGGAGTAGGTTCCAGCATGTTCTGGCTTTAACTCTGAAATCCCTGGGATTTATGACTTAAAAAAAATAAAAAAAAAGGAAAGAAAACCTTAAGCATTATCTGAACACAATTTAATTTCATCCACTGGTGCTCTGAAAAACCTTCATTTCCCCTTGTAACTGAGTTTTAAGCCCTGTGCTCCAGCCCATGATGGGCACCACAGAGCCCAATACCTGGGATTATTTATACTGACAAGCAATTCTTGCATGACAGAACAATTCCCATTAATTTTTCGAGCTTATCTGAAGTACCTGTGGGCTGTCAGGTTACAACATGCATGTGCCTTAGTTTCTCTTTGATTAGCCAATGCCAGCCCAGAGTTGGCTGGACTCTCATCTGACAGCATTTTACAGGTGAGTTCATGAACTCCTCACTGTCCTGTTCCCTACAGATTTATTTTGGTGAAGGCCCAGAATGGACTCCATGGACTCCTCACTGTCCTGTTCCCCAGATTTATTTTGGTGAAACCCATGGACTCCATGAACTTTTCACTGTCCTGTTCCTCACAGATTTATTTTGGTGAACCCCAAGGAATGGACTCCATGAACTCCTCACTGTCCTGTTCCTCACAGATTTATTTTGGTGAACCCCAAGGAATGGACTCCATGAACTCTTCACTTCCTGTTCCTCACAGATTAATTTTGGTGAAGGCCAAGAGTGGACTCCATGAACTCCTCACTGTCCTGTTCCCCACAGATTTATTTTGGTGAAACCAAAGGAATGGACTCCATGAACTCCTCACTGTCCTGTTCCCCACAGATTTATTTTGGTGAAACCCAAGGAATGGACTCCAAGAACTCCTCACTGTCCTGCTCCCCACAGATTTATTTTGGTGAAACCCAAGGAATGGACTCCAAGAACTCCTCACTGTCCTGTTCCCCACAGATTTATTTTGGTGAAACCAAAGGAATGGACTCCATGAACTCGCTGTCCTGCTCCTCACAGATTTATTTTGCTAAATCCTCACAAAAAAAAGAATTGAAACTCTCCAAACCACACCTCTCCCCTTAGGTTATTCCTGTTGGTGCTCTGAAGGGTCACAAGCAAACAAAGACCTGAACTTTCCAGCCAAAAAAAAGGTCCAGTTTTTATGCTATTATTATTTATTCTTCTGAAAAGTGAAACCGCTGGTTTCCAGCAGGGAGCTGGAGCGCTGTGACCCAGCAGGTATTTCCTCTGCCCCAAGCACAGCTCTTGCCAGAACTGCACCCAAGCAGCAATCCAGGCCCTTTGGGGGGAATTTCAGGCCGTGTCCAGAACATTCATTAGTGCAATTAAAGCCATTAGCTGGTTCTGAGGCCATGCCTGACTCAGCCAGGACTGGGGTTTGTGCACACGCCCTGACTCCTCCACCTCCCAGGAGCGATGTTCAGCGCTTAGCTGGGGTTTGATGCTGTCTCACAACAACATGATTCTCCCTGGGGGCTCTGAGGGAAGGCAACCAGCCCTTATCAATCAGGAGAAGATGCTGCAGCTCCAATTCCCGTCGATGGAGAAGCCAGATTGAGAATGTAATTATCCTAATTAATTTTATATCTGGAACTCATCTCCTTTCGCAGTTTCCAAGCAGGCCACCGGCTTTTTATTTTTTTTATTATTTTTTTGCACTGAGCAGTGGTTTTATCTTGTTGAGGGGCATGTTGGCAACACAAGCTCTTGTTGTGTGAGACAAGGACTCTTGAGGACTCGGGATGCTGCTGGCCTGTGGAAATCTTTGCCTTTGCTAACTCCCTCCCACCACTTCGGGCTGGCTCCGTAAGGAGTTCACGAACCTTCTCCGGATCATCGGGGCTTGATGCAATCAACTGTGAAGCATTAGCTCTAAATATACAACTGGGAGGCCAGTTCTGCTTCAACACACAAACACTCACGGCAGAGGATGAGCCAGCAGCCAGCCCAATTTGCAAGAGAAACTTAACTAATAATCCAAGCAAGCTGCAGGGGAAGCAGGAGGGAGTGGGGGCCGATCGTTGCTGTGCCCTTTGGGGATGGCTAAAGTTAGGGGCAAACTGGCAGGAGGCCACGCACATCTTTTGTCCCTGTTGGTGGAGCTAAATGCAGCAGCTCATTCTGCTTCATTTATTTGTTTAGGTGATTTTTTGGCAACTCCAAGCGTGTCCCTGGTGCAAATCCTCCGTGTGTGTGGACGGATAATTGGAAAACAACAGCAGCAGGCCAAGAGACCCAGCATTCAACTTGTACAGGGAAAATAAACACTGAAAGAACCCAAGCTCACAAAGCAGAGCAACATCTCAGTCCACAGGCTAAAGCAAACACATTTTACTCTTTGGATCTCCTCGTGTTTCAGCAACCAAGAAATTCTCAGAAGCATTCGGGGCAAGAGGGAATGTGCTGGTGTCACTTTCTTTGTCAACAGCTGTAAAGGAGATGTGCATCCAACCACTCTTTGGTGTCCATGCCAGACCCTGCTTACCCAAAAAGGAACACCAAGCCCTCCCTAGGAATTTTTTGGAAGATGTTATTAAGCATCTGATTTTGGCAGGGCTCTCAAAGCCGTTTGTCCCGGTTTTTTACTGCCTGTTGAAAAGAAAGCGATACTACAAATACTTCCCAGCAGAAAATACCAACAAGCAACTTATCATCACTGCAAGGGAGCTAACAACATTTCCACCGAGTGGTTTTTGGCACTGACAGCTGACTCAGAACAGTTGTTGGTGGCTGGGACAGATGGACTTCATATATTAAAAAAAAAAAAAAAAAAAGGAAATGAGAACTTCTACTCCATAGATTTTAAAAAGCCTTTTGCGAAATCCAACCTATTACCAAGCCCTCAGAATTAAATCAAAAGGAGATTTGAATATAATGAGCTTTAAAACTTAAATGTGCCTGAGACTTGCCCATCTCTCCCCATCAAGGACTACAAGCTATCAGCATGTTCTATTTTCAACAGGAAATACTCGAGAGTTTTGAGAGGGTCTCCACAACTCTGCCCTCAGCCCAGCCCGTGAAATCCTCTAAAATCCAAATATTTGTTTCCACGGGGAAGCTGGCAAGGAGAGAGAGCTGGAGGTGGAACTGAAGCCAGCCCCGCTCTCCATCAGCAGAGCTTCCCCTGCTCTAATCGTGGCCATGGCATTTCCCTGATGTGCAGAACCTTTAGAGGCTTTCAGTGCCTAGAGCTGGGAATGCTCTGAACGCTCCATGCTTCACTGGCTCCCCTTCCAAGGCAATGTTTTAAGGCCATGAGCAAGAACAGGGGTTGTTCTGGCAGCAGCACACAGCAGAGGCAAGCCCAGCTCGCAGCACTCGCAGTCAAAGCAGCACCCCAGAGTCCAGAGCAGGATCTCAGCATCTTGGGAGCTTCGTCTCCTTCTTTTCATGCCTTTTTCTTTTCTCTCCCCCAAGTAATCAGTTGGCACAAACGCATCCTTCCAGTCACACTCCCATCCCACTATCCAGCACCAGCCCTGCAGGCTTCAGTGCATGTCTAATTTTATGTGCTGCTGACAGCATAACCCTGTTTTAGTGGGGTGCCCCCAGCACCTCAAGTCAGGCGTGGTGGAAGAACCCTTTTGATTCTCAGCCTCACTCTGCCCAATCTTAGGTTTATGACCCCAAGTTCAAACACTACTGGGAATCAACACAGGATGAGGCACTCTGAATTTAATGGAAAGCAAAGCCTGGCACCACTGGGCTCACTCACCAGGTAAATGCTCTCAGGCAGAGGTGTGAAACCAGTGGGGTTTGGCTGCTTTTAGCAACTATTCTCTGTCTGAAGAAACACAGAAATATCTGGAGTTTGCTTCCATTCCTCCTATCTTTTAGGCCAGATTCAACAGGACACTTGGGCTCTGCTCACGCAACACAACAAAGAAATGGGGAATCTTTCTGCCCTGAAGCCCCTCTGCCAGGGAAAGTCGTGTTAAATCTGTGGTTTTTCCCAATCAAAGGGAGCAGCTGAATCCAGAGCTAGCACTGGGCAGACTGTGTGATGCTCTGGGATCAGGCACTCCTGATTCCTCCTGCTGAAGCTGCTTCTGCTCCAAACCACAGCAAAGCAAGTGAACACCAGAGCCTGGAGCGCGTGACAACCCTCTGCTTGTTGGGGATGAGTGTCAGAGTCATCTTCACACCCCTCCGCTGACTGATTGGGTAAATAGTACCCAAATCTCACTTTACTTGAGACCCGAAGCGACTCTGCGAGCTCTCTGGAGTCACTGGAGGAGTGTTTTTTGTCCTTAGATAAACTGTTGGAAATATTTCCATTCACTTCCTTGAATGTTGACCCAAAACATTCTGGTGACACGCTCAGCCCCGTGTATTTTGGTACTCAGCTGTAGGCTGGTTGTCAGCCTAACCCCACTCCACCCCATCCTCTCCTCCTGCCATCTGGGCAGAGGGGGGAGGACAACACGAGCCCACCGGCTGCTGTCCCCCTCCTCATCCCCCAGCTAATAATAGCCAGACAACAAATGAGCCCAAATTCATTCCTGAGCGGAATTAGCAAATGTTTTTGCAATTAAAACTGCAAACATTTCACGCGGGGCCCCCCGAACAATAGGCGCCTGTGCCTGGTCTTGAATAGGCACCAGTGTCCTCCCTGCCTGCCTGCCGAGCCTGCACATTCCTGGCACCCTCAGCGCTGGAGCCGCTCCTTGCTGAGCTGGGTTTTGGGATGTTTCCCCCTGTGCTGTGTGCGTCCGCGCTGCCGGCTGGCCCTGGACCCGTGTGCTGGACCCGTGTGCTGGCCCGTCCCCATCCCGGCGGCTCCCACGCTGTCCCCGCATCCCCCCGCGCCCGGAGCATCCTTCCCCTCCCCTCCTTTCCCTTCTCCGGGGCCAGGCAGGAGCAGGGGCAGGGACAGAGAGAGGGGCAGGGGCAGGAGCAGGAGCAGGGGAAGGAGCAGGAGCAGGAGCAGGGGCAAGGGGCAAGGGCAGGGGCAGCGCATCCCTCCCCTCCCTTCCTCGGGGACAGGCAGGGGCAGGAGCAGGGGAAAGGGGAAAGGGCAGGGGAAGCGCATCCCTGCCCGTCCCCGGGATGGTGACAGGGACAGCGCATCTCCCCTTTTCCCTGGGATCACAACCGGGGCAGCGCATCCCTCCTCCTCCTCCTCCTCCCACTCCAGGATGGGGACGAGGGCAGCGCATCCCTCCTCCCTCCCTGCCCCCGGATCCCGACCGGCCAGCGCATCTCCCCCTCTCCCTGGGATCGCAACCGGGGCGGCGCATTCCTACTCCTTTCTCTTCGGGATGGGGACAGGGAGCAGCGCATCCCTCCTCCGTCCCTGACTCCGGGATGGGGACGGGAGCAGCGCATCCCTCCTCCCTCCCTGACTCCGCGATCGGGACAGGGACACTGCATCCCTCCTCCTTCTCTGAATCTCGGATCCGGACGGGGGGAGCGTCTCCGTCCTCCCTCCCTGCCTCCGGGACAGGGACACCGCATCCCTGCTCCCTCTGTGTATCTCGGATCCGGACGGGAGCACCGCATCCCTCCTCCCTCCCCTCTCCGGGCTGCGCACGGGGGCAGCGCCTGGCGGAGCGCGGGCGGTGCGGGGCGGTGCGGGGCGGTGCGGGCGCTGCCGGCCGGTACTCACCGAGCAGGGGCAGGAGCAGGAGCCGGAGCAGCTCCGGCCGCCGCAGCGCCATGATGGGGTGTGCGGAGCCGAGCCGAGCCTGCGCACTGCCCGGGCGGCGCCGGCCCGGGGGCGGGGGTGCCGCCAGCCCGGTCCCGGCTCCGCGGGGGCACCGGCCGGGGGCGGGCCCGGCTCGGCGCGGCACGGCTCGGCACGGGAGGGGAGGGGGAACGCACCGCACCCACGGGCAGGGCGCGGCCCGGGCCCGCGTGTGGGAGAGGGGATGGGCCCGCCTGGGGGATGGTGGATGGAGAGAGGGGATGGTCCCGGCAATGGGACCCCCGTGGGTGGGGAGAGGATGATACCAGCAATGGGACCCCGTGAATGGGGAGAGGGGATGATACCAGCAATGGGACCCCGTGAATGGGGAGAGGATGATACCAGCAATGGGACCCCCGTGAATGGGGAGAGGGGATGGTCCCGGCAATGGGACACCCGTGAATGGGGAGAGGAGATGATCCCAGCAGTGGGACCCCCGCGGGTGGGGAAAGGGGGTGGTCCTGGCAGTGGGACCCCCGTGAATGGGGAGACAGGATGGTTCTGGCAGTGGGACCCCCGCGGGTGGAGAAAGGAGATGATCGCATCAGGGGGACCCCTGTCAATGGGGAGAGGGGATGGTCCCGGCAGGGCAACCTCCGTGAATGGGGAGAGGGGATGGTCCCAACAGGAAGATGGTGAATGGAGAGAGGGGATGGTTCTGGCAGTGGGACCCCCGCGGGTGGAGAAAGGAGATGGTCACATCAGGGGGACCCCCGTGAATGGGGAGAGGAGGTGATATCGGCAATGGGACCCCCATAAATGGGGAGAGGGGGTGGTTCCGGCAGGGGGATGCTCGTGGATGGAGAGAGGAGATGGTCCCGGCAATGGGACCCCCGTGAATGGGGAGAGAGGATGATACCAGCAATGGGACCCCCGTGGGTGGGGAAAGGGGATGGTCCCGGCAGTAGGAGCCCCCTGAATGGGGAGAGGGGATGGTCCTGGCAGGGAAACTCCCGTGAATGGGGAGAGGGGATGATCCGTGCAGTGGGACCTCCGTGAATGGAGAGAGGAGATGGTCCTGGCAGTGGGATGCTCGTGGATGGGGAGCAGGGATGATCCCAGCAGTGGGATGTCCACACCGTGAAAAGAGGGGCCATTCCTGCCCGTGGGACCCCCGCCAGATCGGGAGAGATGGAGATCCCGGTAGTGAGACCCCCGGCGAGTGGGGAGAGGGGTCGGTCCCGTTAGTGGGACCCCCAGCTGATGGGAAGAGTGATCCTGCTCTTGGGACCCCTCTGGGTGGGGAAAGGGGGTGATCCTGCCAGTGGGACCCCCGTGGGTGAGGAGAGGAGATGGTCCCATCTGTGGTGCAGAGAGGGGTCAGTCCCAACCGCTGGTTAAGCTCTGTGGAGAGAAGGAAACTCACCCCGAGTAAGGCACCAAGAGGACTTTAATGTTTTTGAGCCAGGATATTAGCAACATTGTGGTTATAAAACCCAGCCAAGTTTTGTTCCAAAGTGTTTCCCCTTTTGTGTTTAAGAAGAACCTCTAAAAAGATTTCTCTGAGAATTCGCCCTGAAAAGCCAGCTCTAATTGGTCTGTGAATTTCACTGTAAACTTTCAACAACTTAAAGTAAGCAAGAAACATAAACAAGCAGCTGGGCAGAGAAAGCTGCTCTTGAGGAACTTCCTGAGTCACAGAATCACAGAATGGTTTGGGTTGGGAGGGATCTTAGAGATCATTTAGTTCCAAACTCCATGAGCAGGGACACCTTCCCCAGCCTCGTGCTTGACCAAATCCTTTCTGACACAGCCAGGTATTTGATTTAGTGATTTCGCCCTGAAAAATGGCTTTGCACAGAGAGCATCCCGAGCTGCTGTGTGGTCCTCAAAAGTGCCCCAGGATCTTTTTCTTTGATTAAGAGCAACAGAAATGATCAGCATGGGACAGTGGCCCCGAATGGAGCGAGTTCTGTGTTAGTGCTGGCTCTTGCGTCACTGCCAGCAGAGTCTGATGAGGATGTAATTAAGAAGCTGTTGAAGATCAAGCAGCTGGAATGAAAGGCAGAGCTCTCCTCTGCTCTGTAAACCAGCTCAGCAGAGCTGGCAGGAGTTAAGGGATGTAAAAATGTATTTAACCTGATAACGCAGCAGATCTAACTCGAGATGCTAATGAGTAGATTTAAAGGGCTGATCTGAGCCCGGTGAAATTAATACAGGGATTCTCATCAATTCTAGTGGCCAGATGGGACATTTCCCTGAGGATGAAGGGGAAGGAATCACCTAATAAGGTTGTATGGCTTAAAACCTGACTCTGGCAGTCTTTGGGCTGGGTCCCTGTCGAGTTGGGAATCATTTTAACACAGCCCATTTGGGCTGCTCTGACAGGAGAGGTAAAATGTGATGACAGCGAATATAATCAGCGATAAAATGCAATCACTGAAGTGTCAGGATCCTTTTTAGCTTCCAGCAGCAGCTTGATCAGGGCAGAGAGGAGATGAGACAGAAGATACAAAGAAGGATGGGAGGTCTCTAGCTAGATTGCAGGGGAAAAAAAAAGAAAATTATTTCAGTTTGGATGGTGCTTGGAGCAGCCTGGTCTGGTGGAAGGCGGTGGAACTGAATGATTTTGGAGGTGCCTTCTGCCCAAACCATTCTGTGCTGCTCTGAGTGGGGTTGAGCTGTGCTGGGACAGCCACAGGAGGGCTGTGGCCAGGGGTGTCGGCTCCCCCAGGCCATCTGGACCTGCTCTGAGGAGCTCTCCCAAGCCTTGATTCCCTCTGCAGGCTGCTGGAGCCCAGCCTAGGCATGCCCTGAGAGTGTGTTTGGATAATCAACGCAGGCAGGGGCTGGGTTTGGAGTCAACTGGCAGAGCAGATATCACCTTCAGGATAACACCAGGGTGTGAAACCTCGGGCATCATCCCAGATATCCATCCTGCACCACAGGGATGTGCCAATTGCTGTTCTCAGGCTGATACAACCATGCCAGCTCTTCTCTTTGTGCTGCCCCCGTGGTTTCATTGCAGCCAGGTCCTGCCTTTTCAGCTGCCATCGCCTCTTGGGAGTGTTACTCTGGTTTTTGAAAGTTCCTTTAAGCGTTTTTGATATTTACATTTTTGTAATGGAATTTTCCACGCACTTTTAATGTAAATAATAATTGTTTTGTATTTTTTTTTCTAAAAAAAGAAAAATTAATAGACCGGTATAACCAGTGTAATTTAAAAAATAACAATTTCATCCTCCAATCCATAGTCACTTTTAAAAATTCTATAAATATCAAAATCCAGAAATAAACAGACCTTTTTTACCTTAAACATCTCAACGTGTTAGTGTTGTTCATTTTGTGTCATATTACAACAGAGGGGCCCTTTGAAACGTGAAACTCAACAATCTCAAGGAGTCACAATAAATATTACACAGGATGTTAATTTATTTCTACTAATATATATTATAAATATAAATACATATAATGATATATGATATATGATATATGATATATGATATATGATATATGATATATGATATATGATATATGATATATGATATATGATATATTATATATTATATATTATATATTATATATTATATATTATATATTATATATTATATATTATATGTTATATATATCATATGTTATATGTTATATTTTGCCACCAGCCTAGGATGGCGAAGCACTGCTGTGTAAAACACTGATTTCCACACACAGATAGAGCTCCCTTTTCTTTATTTAATGTTGAAACGAGTAGCTAGAATAAAAATTATGCTGAGGGCAGCCCTGTGTAGCACAGGGATGTATTCAGGAATGAGGAGGGAGCTCTTCCTGTGATTTCCTTCCAATCCATGCTCCAAGCAAGAAGAGGAATCTGCAGGATGATGGGAAGGGAGCACAGGCCCTGCCAGGGAGTCCCAGGACAGTCTGTGTGGGGAGTGATGGAGACCAAAACGTGGGATAAAGCCATAGAGACTCACTCCTAGCACTTGTAAGGACAGAGGGAGGGTGACCAAGGACTAAACTGGGAATGAAAACCCTGAGGGATTTCTGAAGGTGGCATGGAGCGTGTGCTACATGAGGTGTTTGGGATCTGAAGGCAGCTCAGAGAAAATGGATCCTTTTGATGCTTGCAGTGCCTGGAGGCCCAAACTGAGTTTCAAGCCCTGCTGGGAAGAAGCTGCTCAAACCTGTAATAACAGGCTGTGCCTGTCACGATGGCTTTTCAATAGCAGTCCACACGGCAGGCAGGAATGTGATCATCCCAGGCACCAGGGCTCTGCCAGAGAGCTGTGCCATACCTTGTGTGAGGAGGAGCAGCCCGTCTGAGCCCTCAGGGCTGTCCATCTGGACCCTTCCCAGCCTGCAGCTTGTTCCAGACCTCGTTGACTTTGATGCTGTGGTGGTGGCAGGGCTCTGCTGGCCTGGGATGAGGGAGGTGGGAGCAGCAGCACTGGGGGGAATCTGTTCTGTTAAAGAGAACACTTTGCACAAAAGAGGAAGGTTCTGGGTCACTGTTTTCTCAGGGGGGCAATACCAACAGATGTGATTTTGCTGGATGATCTGAAGTGTCTCCAGAGCCACCTCTGCATGTGACAGATGGAAGGTCACAGGTGACGTGCGTAACTGGTGACAGAATGGCCCCCAAGGAGGAAAAGTCTCCCTGGAGCTGCACTGGGGTGAGCAGGAGCTGTGTCCCAGCCTTGGCTGAGCAGGCCTGGTTCCTCTTGGTGGGACAGGACCTCTCAGTCTGACTGGGTAGGATGTCTGGAAGCCAAGTCCTGCCCTGTCCTGGGGGGTTTCTGGGGTCAGTTTAGGCTCTGCAGGTGTTTGTGCACAGCACTCCTGATCTCTGGATTTACCCCAGATCATTAAGAGCAGCTCTGGGGAGAGATGCAGGTGTCTGGCCTGTGTCCATCTCTCTTTCACACCCTCTTGCTGCTCGGGCAGCTTTTTACAAATGGCCTCGTGCTACAGTGCCTCTCACTCCTAGCTGAAGACAGCATCTCTTTTTTTGTCTGCTGGAGTCTAGACAAGCTGTTGATTCCCTGGTGTCACAGACCATAACCCCACTCCTACAACAGCCCCATCATTTCCCCCCTAGTTCATTGCTCAGGCATATGCTCATCTATTTTGAATCATTTGGATGTGTGAGGCTGAGTGGCTCTAATCTTGTCTCCCTCCCGGGGCGTCAGTCACACTGGCATGTGCCTTTTCCCTGTCTGCCTCCCTCTCTTTATGGACTATGGGTATTTTTAACTCTACCCTCTAATTAGAGGCAGTATTCTCAGGATATTTTGTGCTCTCACGTCTGTGGTCAGCAGGGCAGGCAGTGAGCACTGCTTGGAAACCTTCCTGCTGAATAAACAGGGTCCAGCAGCAGAGCCTGGGATGTGGGGAATGCCTGCATTCCTCAGCAGAGTGCTGCGGTGGCAGCCACACAGAGGAGCCGGCTAACCCCCAGCGTGAAAAACCCCAATCATTTGTCTTTTAAAATTTTAAAATTTAATAGTAATAAAATGGTTATAAAAATAGTAATATGATTAGAGTAATAATAATTTGGATAATTTGGATTAGGACAATGCGAGACAATAAGAACAAAGAGTTATGGACAATCCAGGTACCTTTTTCTGGGCAAAAAAGGACCCACGTTAACAGAGGATTAACCCTTAAAAGCAACAGCCTGTTGCATATTCACACACCTCATACATGATGCATAAATTCCGTTCAAACACAGGATTCTGTCTGGGCAGTGTCAGCTTCTTCCTCTGAATCCTGACAGCTCCTCATGGCTGAGCAAGGCAGGAAGAAGTTTGTTTCTTCTGATAATGGGGCAATGAATTCTTTTTCTCTGAAACATTTAGATGTCCTGTGGCTGCTACCTCACTGCGAGTCCTTTCTTTAAAAAAAGTATCTTACATAGCATAGTTTCTATTTTAACATTATGTTATAACCTAAAACTATATTTAACACACTACTTAAGAGAATTAATACAGCATCACTTTCTAACATAACACATATAACATTCATTTTAATATTTGTGAAAAGCCAATCATAAAATAGGCATTTTCCACCCCCAGGGACAGGGCCACAGCTGCCTCCTCATCCTGCAGCACAGCACAGAGCCTGCTCAGAGCTCCCTGCAGCTGCCTCCAAGATGCATGCTCATTTCTCCTGACCTGGAGCAGCCACATCCCTGGGGACATCCCCGAGCTGAGCTCCCTCACCCTGTGCTGGTCCAGGCATGGAGAAGACAGCGATACTGTGTTGCTATAGGACACGAAATAAAATGATACCCGTGCTGTAACCTCCAAGGTAAAAAGAAGGAAAGTTTATTTTCTGACTCCAATATTTATAGACTTTCAAAAGTGACAGTGGATTGGAGGATGACATTGCCACTTCTCCAATGACACTGGACAAACCAACAGCCCAGCAAATTTCTCCTCCTCCAGAAAAGAATGTAAAACAATAATTATTTACATAAAAGTGTGTGAGGAACTCCATTACAGGAATGTAAACATCAGAAGGCTCAGAACTTAGAAGAACGGGGTGACAATACTAATTAGAGGTGGCCTTGAACCAGGTGTCCCCAGCCAGGACTTTGTCTCCTTGTCCTTCCAGCACTGAGCAGCGCTGCCTGCCTGGCTCCAGCACCTTCCAGAACCCCAGCCTGCTGGAAGCTGTGTGTCCTAGGATGATCTTATGATGCTTGTACCCTCATTCATGTGCTCTGTTCATGCTGGACATCATGTTCTGTGTCTTCAAGACTGGCTCTGAAAAGTGAAAGTTTTGGTTTGTTTGGTTTGGTTTTGCTATCAGCCATTCCCCCGCGGCTGGCGGGACACACGGATGGGGGCAGTACATGGTGCTGCTTTTGCTTTTTGCTTTTCTCTTGTTTCTGCTTTGCTTCTGCTTTGCTCTTTTGCTTCTGCTCATTGGTTAGTTTAGCAAAGCAGTCTAAATTTTCCCTGGACTGTTTCTGCTTTCCCTTTTTCGGAACCACTCAAACCTGCTCTGGATTGGGACCTGGGAAACACACAGAGTTTGCACCTTGTGGCTGCAGCAGCTGCCCCAGCACAGGACGGACTGATAACAGAGCGACCACCCCTGAGAGAGACTTTCTGAATTTGTCATCTTTTTCAGAGCGGTGACAGAGTGGTGTCATCTGGTGTTGTTCATTCTGTGTGCTGGGGGTGCTGTGCTTGTTAAATAAACAGGTTCTTTCCACTTCTCTCCGAGGAATCCTTCCCAAACCAGTTGGGCAGAGGGGCTGTGTGGGTTTGCTTTCTGGAGGGGCCCCCTTTGGAGGTTTTCTCCCCAATTTGCCCTAAACCAGGGCACTGTGGTTCCCCAGCACAGAGGCACAAGGCAGCGTGGTGAGTGGTGATGTGAGCAGAGCTTTCCTCTCCCTGCCCAGCAAGCAGCATCTGGCTGGCCCAGGGCAGCCCCGGGGCAGCCTGTGGTGTGCTGCACATCTCCTGTTCACAGCCAAGTGCTCACTGCCCTGCCGCAGCCCCCAGCAGAGCCAGGCCAGCTGTCACTGCGTGTCCCACCGCCTGTGCCCTTGCCAAGGCAGCCGGGGGCGGCACCAGCCCGGCAGGGGCAGGGTGGGTGCTGGGGCTGCTGTCCCGGCTCGGCTCTGTCACTGGGAACAGCCAGCCCTGCCTGGAGAACGGGGATACAACTCCCTTTCCTCTGCTGGGCTGTGGGGAAGGGAGGCTTCCTCTCTCTCCTGATCCCATACAGACCCTGGTGCACACAACCATAGAGATAAGGCACTGTTGACTTTATCTCTGTGCTTGAAAGACAATGAGGAACACAGAGGGAAAGGGAAACCATTTCTTCAGGAGAGTGAGGATGTTCTGCAAAGCTCAGGGCTCAGGCTGCTCATGCCCTGGGGCAGAAGGAGCTGCTCTGCTTCCTCACCATCGTGGCAAGAGGGCAGCCAGATCTTCAAATCCAGGCTGTGCAGGTGAGAGCAGCCTCCTTTGGCAGTGCCCCTCGCTGCCTCCCATCTCCCCGTGCTCCCTGTGCTCCTTCCCTTCCTGAGTCACTGTTTACCCTGGCTCTGAGGGCTCCTGCTGCTGCGCTGGAGCAGCCTCGTCTGGGTTTTCCAAGCCCTCCAAGGTTGTTTTGACATGCCTGACTAACATCCAGTGTCAGCCAAGGGTCTCCCACCACCCAAGCAGCACCTTGCTGGCCAAACAACACACGCCCTGGGGCAGGCAGCTGGCCATGCAAACACCCCCACACACGCACACACCTCTTGCTCTGCTTTATTGTTTAATAAATGCCTTGGGTTCCACCATCCCAGCTCTTCTCCATGTGAGTCCCTGGCTCAAGCTGGTTTTCATGGCTCTTGATGGAAACCAGTCGGGTTCTGCATTGGCAATGTGGTCAAGCGAAGCAGTTGCTTGGAAATGAGTCAAGGATTTCATTCTTGTTGGTCTCTTGAGTCCCCGTTGGTGCTTATTTCCCTGTCCCATCTGCCTGATGGCTTTTCCAAGTGACGGCACCCCACACCTTTTGGCCTGAAGCAGTCACAGAGGAGGGTTTGTCTCATGGAGAGAGCTGCTCAGGCTCCCTTGGAGGAGCAGGGATTTCTTGGGGGGGCCTGGCTGCTTAAGGACTTTGTGTTTCTGGAGGGCTGGGAGGCTGAGGGAATTGCTTTGTGCCACTGAGTGCCACCCTTGGTCCCCTCCTGGGCAGCCTGGTGGGAGCATGTCCTGCTGCCTGCAGTGGAGAGCAGTGCTGGCTTTGGAGGAGGAGCAGGGCTGTAATCTCTGCCAGTCGAGTGGTGCTTGCAAAGACGATTAGACATATGCCAGCTAATTCATAGTAAACAGGATGGAGGGAGAATTTGCCACTTATAAATGGCAGATGAGCAAGCCCATCATTGCTGTCACTCCTGGGTAATACAGGCTGACATAAGCCCAGTTTAGCTGCAAGTTTATCACTGCTAATCCTGCTGGCCCGTGCCCCTCTGCTCCATCCTCCTGGCATCTTTCATCCCCTTTCTGTGTTTTGTCTCTCTCTCTTGCTCCTGGCATTCCATCTTGGGGGCAAGACAAATTCCTCAGCATCCCTCCACCCTCTTCCCAATGCATTTGTCTGCCAAGGAATGTTTTCCTTTCTCCTCAAAGTGTCCCTGTACAGAATGAAGAGATATATGGGGAGATCTATGGGGAGATCTACAGGAAGATCTATGGCGAGATCTATGGGGAGGTCTATGGGGAGGTCTATGGGGAGGTCTATGGCGAGATCTTGTCACCCCAAGGTTTTGGATCGACTTCCCAACCCCACTGCAGCTCTCATCACCTTCTTTGCCTCTCTGCCCCCCTTGGTGCTGCTTCTCCATGTGATGCAGCCCTGCCCAGCTCCCTTCCAGGTGTGCCTGTCTCTGATGCCATGGATGCTCCTGCATCTCCCACATGTGGGGTTGGGGCTCAGACAATGGGCTCAGACCCCCCCATGGGTTCTGCTCAGGGCTGGATCCCACCCAGCCTGGGGTTTATCTGATACTTTTTATCTGATATTTTTCCCCAAACAGACACTCCCGTGGGCTCTGCGTGAGCAGCACCACAGGAAATTTTATCTTGGAACCACGCTGCTGTTTGGAGAGCCACGTGGCCAAGCCAAACACCATCCTCTGCTGCTGGGAGGGTTTGGAGCCTTTGAGGAGGTGAATGTCCATGTTGGAGAGCAGTGGCCACAAAGCCTGGCTGTGGCAATACAAAGCTGGAGGGCACCATGGAGCCAGTGCTCAGTGTTACCTCTGCCCCACTGAAGGGCTCTGGGCTCTCTCCAGAGCGTGGCAAGTCCAGCTGGGATGCAAATCCCGCTGCTCTGTACCTGTGTGGGTGCCACAGCACAGCAGTGGCAGCCAGACCAGTGACATTTTCTCCTCTTGGATTTCCTTCCCAGTGATGATACAAATGTCCAGGCTGTCCTTGCTTGACCCAGCCACCCACACAGAATATGTGGAGTTTTTCGGGTACTCTCAGTGATGTCTCAGATACGTTGCCCTGCTACTCTCCTTCATTCAGCTAAACTCCCCCCCTGCCTGGCCTTCATCTCTTGGATTGGATCAGCTGGAGAAAGGAGGTCAGAGACAGGAATCCCATAAACCCAATTCCTTCCGCTGGGGCAGGGTGGCGGGAGATGCCCTCAGGTGGTTTGGGGGAAGCCAAGGGGCCCGAGCCCCCTGTGCTGAGCGAGGGCAGAGCATCCTTCCCTGGGGAAAAGCCTCCCTGCGAGGAGGGCTGAGGGTGCAGAGCTCCTCTGGGATGGATTTCTCCAGCCCAGGAGTTCCCCCTTGTGGCAGGAGGCTCGGGCTGGTGCGGGGAGCTGCCGGGGAAGGCTCTGGATGCGCTCCATCTTCCAAAGGACGCCGTTCATGGATGTGCGGGTACCACCGCCAGGCTGCGCGGAACCAGCGATGGGTTTGCCCTTCCCGTGGCCACGGGGGTGCCTGGATGGGCTCGGCAGAACTCCGAGCTCTGCATTTCCCGCAGTTTGCCCCTCACCACACAAGGGGGTGTTGCTCCAGGATCCCTCTGCTCCCCATCCGTGCAGGCAGCTCGGTGGGAGCAGCCCTTGATGGGCTGTGAGTGATGGAGACCCGGCTCACGGTGAATTCACAGCCAGGAGCCGGGTCCTGGCCCCTCTCCGAGCTGCCCAGAGCCAGAGCTTCCCTCTCACACGGGGAGCAGCGAGCGAGATGCTCTGCAGCTGGCTCCTGACGTTTGTGGCTGCTGCTGCAGCAGCCGGGCATGAAGGGGAGGCCTCCACAGCTGCCCTGCTCCGGATCAGCCTCTGAGCATCCTGTGAGCACCCTGCGAGCCCCGTGCCGGGCCGGGGAGCCGAGGGCAGCTGTTCCCGTGATGAATCAGCACCTCCCGGGATGCTGAGCCGGGCTCCTCGCGGCGCGGAGGCGACAGCGATGTTTATTAATGACTGGATCGGGGATGCTGTTTAGTCACCGCTCCCACGGAGCCCGAGAGGCTCCCGCAGGGGGGGAAGCGGCTCCCCTGTCCTCGGGGGACTTCTCAGGCACCCCGGCACCCGCAGCGTTTAGCGCGCTGATGGCCGGGTCCCACGGGATGGCACCGCCGCTGCTGGGGCAGATGAAAAAGGAAAGCCTTATCAATATGATTGTCTGGCAAAAGATTTTGAGAATATGGAAACCGTAAGCGAGATTGAAATGAAAGCAAGCTTTGAGATCCCTCAGTTACTGAACAACTGGAAAACAATGGTGTGGCTGCTGAAGGTGATCCCCTTTTGGTGGAACAACACCCTCTGCTTGCAGACAGGCCCAAGGGTCAGAGCAGACCCTACAGCTTGGCAGAAGGGCCCAAAGAGGAGATTTTAGGGTTTAAAATGTAACACAGTGTGGTAATGTAATGATTCTCATAAGCTGTATGGAAAAGCTGTAGGATTTGTATCTTGTACTAGATTGGTGAGTGAGAATTAGAATATTCAACACAGAAGATGATTTATTGTATTGTAACGGGAACTTTGCTCTCTTACCCTTTCACTCTCTCACCCTCTCATCCTCTCTCCCCCTCTCTTCTCTCAGCCCTGCTCTGAGCTGTGGCTGGCAGCTCCCAGCAGGGCCCTGCACCCAGGCCCTTCGCAATAAACCACAATTTCCAAGCCCTGGCTGCAGAGATCTCTGGTGTCTGTCCATCCCAACCATCCTACTCCCCAATGCTCCTAGAGCACACGGCTCCACTCCCTGCAGAGCCACAGCATCCAGAGCTGGGGAAACTGAGGCACGGCAGGCGGCCAGGGGTGACAGCAGGACACGGACAGACTGTGCTGATCTGATGGGCAGCGGGCTCATGCCTGCATCTGGCACATCCAGGGGGATTTATTGGTGCCAGAGGGCTGCAGATTTAACTGGTGACAACCAAGCAAAACCACCAGAGGAGGAGGGGGGATGGTCCTTAAAAAGCTGGGCAGCGTGGGGTGTGCTCTGGGTGCAAGCTGGGGACGATTTGGCACAGAGAGGAAGCAGTTTAAGGGCTGGGTGCTGTTATTAAACTCTGTGACGGGCGTTTTCCCACTCCGCCATCTGCAGCGCCATGAAACTTGCATGAGATTTGAGATGAAAAGTCTATTTCTTTGAATGAAGTTTTAATAAGATCAAATTGGAAAAAGAAAATAGTGCCTCTTCCCCCTCCCGTCCTGCCCCCCTTCCCTGGCTCCTGTTGGATTTAGGCTGGTGGAGGTAAAGTCTCTTGAGAAGGGGCAGGGGCCTGGGCAGGGAGCTGGGTGTGCAGGGGTCTCTGCAGGGGATGGGGGGATTTGAGGGCTGTAAAAGCTGTGGGGCTGCAATGGAGGGGCTGTCCTGGTGCTGGGGGTGGTGGGGGGCTCACAGCCCATATCAGGGGCACACGCTGACACGGGCTGCAGGGACCAAATGACCTTTAAAGGTCCCTTCCCACCCAAAAAGGGGGGCGAGCCCCTCCTGATTGGTGTGCCAGATCCCTCGGGATGCTGGGAAGGGCTCAGCTGCGAACCCCTTCATTAACCCTCTCTTTGAAATACAATTGAAATGGGCTTAAGCTGCGTCCCTGCTGGGTGGAGGGTGGATGCTGCCGGGGGTGTTCCCAGCTCGGGGCAGCACAGAGGGCAGCTGGGCGACGCTGCCGGTGTGGGATGCGGCTGATTTGGGACGCTGCCAAAAGGGAATGCTGCTGGTGTGGGATGCTGCTGGGAGGGAAAGCTGCTGATTTGGGGTGATGTCGGTGCGGGATGCAGCCGGGGCGGGATGCTGTCGGTGGGAATGCGGCCGGTGCGGGATGCTGTGGGTGCAGGATGCAGCCGGGGCGGGATGCTGTGGGTGCAGGATGCAGCCGGGGCGGGATGCTGTGGGTGCAGGATGCAGCCGGTGCGGGATGCTGTTGGTGTGGATGCAGCCGTTGTAGGATGCTGTGGGTGCGGGATGCTGCCAGTTGGGAGAGCTGCTGATTTGAGGTGTTGCTGGTGTGGGATGCAGCTGGTGCGGGATGTTGTCGGTGGGAATGGTAGTGATGGGAATGCCTCTGATGGGAGATGCCATCCCTGCCCCTCTCCGGGGGCCGCCAGGGGGAGCCTGCAGCCGCGGCGGGAGCTTCATCCCCCGCCGAGCATCATCATCATCATCATCGTCACCAGCAGCACCGTCCTCCCCGCCGCCCCGGGGCTGGGACGCGCTGCCGGGCTCCGGCGGGATGCGAGTGCCACCCTGCCCCGGTCTCCCCTAGTGCCCGGCTCCCCATGGCATTTCCAACGGGGCACGTCCAGCCCCGAGGGATGCAGCTTCAGCCCGGTGGGATGCGAGGGGAGCTGCCGGCCCGGTTTGTTCTCTGAGAAGCACAAAGCCCAGCCGCCATCTCCTCATTGCCTGGGGAATGGCTCACGGCACATGGCTGTGCCCCGGGTGCTGCCAGCGCCGGGATGGGCTGAACGCCCCGGAGCTGGAACCCGGAGGATTGCCCTCTGCTCCTTCTGTGATCAGGACTGGCAGGTGGGGCAGGCTCCAGGAAGGGGAAACTGAGGCACAGCCCAGCAGCCGCGCTGGGCACAGACAGAAGAGCAGTTTCAGCCCAGCGTGGCTCACCTGGAGGTGCCAGCCCCAGGAGCTGTGCCCAGGTGTGCTGTTAGCCCCGAGCTGGGCCCAGCCAGCCAGGCAGGACAGGAGGCTCTGGTGTTTTGCAGCAGCCCTCAGGAACAAATGCCATTTCCCCTGCAGATCCTCGTGGCCACACGTGCCAGGATCCTGGCACACAGGCTGTGACACTGCACTGCCCTGCTGCAGCCACACCAGCGGTCAATAAACCCTCTCTCTCTGGTCTTCCTGCCCCTGCCAGCTTCTGTCCCAATGCCAGAGGGCTGGCACTGCCCCAGCTGGGAGAAGAACACTCCAGCTTCACCTTTCCCAGCAGCTGGGAAGGCAGAGGGAGAGGTGAGAAGGTACCTGGAGCTCAGGGAGTGTGTTAACGGGAGTGACATTCCTGGAAAAGCAGGCACAGATTTAATTCGCTCGGCAGCGTGGGCTGGATCCTGCTGCTGGATCCTCCACCATGGATCCTGAGTGCCTGAAGTGTCCGTGGAGGTGGTGCTGCATCCAGTGCCAGCTATTTTGGGCAGGTGTCAGTGCCCTGCTCCTCATCCTCCCCCACTCCACGTGCCCTGGCTGCTCCGTGCCCCCATCCCTGAGCAGGGGGAGGCTGGGCACAGGAGCAGGCTCAGGGTGCCAGGCAGTGGGGCTGGCAGGGACTGGGAGGTGCCCCGGACTCGCTGAGGGGCACAGCAGGGTGAATGACTCGTCATGGCTGGCCCTGCCTGTCCCTGCCCACCGGGGTGGCCCCGCTGGGTTCCCCCTCTCCATATGGCTGTGGATGTCTGGAGAGGCGTTTGACACCCTTGGATGGGTAATAAATAGAACCAGGCCCGCTGCCTTTTGTTTTGATTGATTCCATTTGTTCTGCATAAGCAGCTCCTTCCCCTTGCCAAGGCTCGGCTCCCGGGGAAGGAAGATGCTCAGAGATGGAGGGGCCCAGTCTGGCTCTGCTGAGGCTGAGCTCTGACAGGGGGGACACTGAGGCACCCAGCAGTGCCAGGTCTTAGTTAAGAAGGGAAACTGAGGCTGGGAAAGGTTGATGTGCTGTGCCCTGGGGATGCAAAGTGAGGCAGGGGAGCCTCTCAGGGCCAGAAGTTCCTTCTCTGATGCTGGGTGGGGATGAAGACACCCAGACTGGCAAGCAAAGAGTGATCCAGAGACGTCGGCCAGCCCGTGGTGCCACTGGCACAAAGGGAAAATGACTTTATAAATGAGCTTGGGATGAAAATGAACACAGGAGCCAGAACTCCTGGCTTCCCTTGCCTGCTTGGTTGGAAGCGGCAGCCTCGGGCAAGTCTGGTGCCTCCCTGCCTCAGTTTCCCCAAGCAGGAGAGGCTGTTTATCCATCAGGAGCTGGGGAACCAGCAGGTTTGGGGGCAGATGGGAAGAAAGATTAAAGCTCAAAGGCAGGGGGCTGCTCCATGGGTGCTGTGGGGTGGCACAGCAGTGAGACCCCGAGTGGTGGGCGATGCATGGGGGGCTGGTGGGACCCTAAACCATCTCCCTGGTGTTCTCCATGTGTAACCCCACTTCCCCCTCACCTCCTTGCCTGGAGACCCCCATTCCCGGCAGAAGGAGGGACGGGGTTAAACAATGGCCCCGCCGCGGTGCTGCCGTGCCCCCCGGCTGAGTCAGGGCCGGGGGTGCGCGTTCCCGCTCCGCAGCGGAGGTGCCACGTCAGGGGGAGCGGGTGTGGGCCCGAAGGACACAGCTGCCTCCTCTCCGCGTCCTCTCACCGCTCCTCTCCTCCTTCTGATCTGCCTCATTATCTCCTGAGTCATCATCGCTCCCACCTCCGCTGCAGCCACCGCCGCCCGCAGCCGGCACCGCGCGGGGCTGGAGCTGCCGCCGGCTCCCGAGTGTCACCCCGCGGTCCCCAAAGCGTCCCGGGGACCGGGGACCGGCAGCATCTCCCCTGCACGTCCTGCTGGGCGCTCGGATGGACACAGATGGATGGGTGGTCGTCTCCCATCTGCTCCCACTCCCTTTCTTCCTTTTCTTCCTGCCTTCTTGGCAGGGGGACCCTCCAGCCCCCTCCTCCTCCTCAGGGCTGCAGAAGGGTGAGAGCCGCCCTGTCCATGGGCTGATAAAGACCTTTATTCTCAACAGGAAGGTATTTTCAGGCAATAACTGCTCCTGCCCGGCACGGAGGGATCCCTGGGCACGGTGCTCGTCTTTCAGGGATGCTTTAGGGCTGGCAGTCAGGCTCCGGTGTGCCAGGCAAGGCTGCAGGCTGCTTCCCAAGCCCCGCACGTACCAGGAGCCAGGAATAGAGCTGGGCTGCTCGCTGCTGCCCAAATAGGTCCCGATCCAGCTGCTGGCATTGCTGAGCACACGCTGGCGTGCCGCAGATCCCGGGTTTGGCATGAGCAGGCTGTGGTGCATCCAGGACACGGCTGTGCTCCCCAGAGAGCCCGAGGCAAGCTCGGAGATTTCGCCTCCGAAGGTGCTGGGATAAAGCAAGGCCAGGGCTGGCTCCATTTTGCTGCCGGGATGAGAGGCTCAGCTCTGAACCGAGCGGAAATCCGAGGAAGCGCCTCTCTCTCCCCGTGGCACTTGGCAGCCTCTTCGCAGCGTTAATTCCTCTTGCTGCTACCAATTTGTGCCTTATTAATTCTCATCGGAGCTCCCCGGTTTTCTCTCTCCGCTCCTCGTGCCGCCTCTCCCGAGTGCCCACAGTGCAGGAGCTCGGGGGGATGGCAGCCCCCATGTCTCCTCTCGGCTGCGTGGGTGCAGCAGTTTAGGTCTCTCTCTTGTCAGGGGATCTTCTCGCAGATCTGGGAATGTCTCCGTGGCTCAGCATGACCGACGGCTGAGCTGTGGTGGCTCACAGCCAGGCTCTGTCTCGCAGGCTGTTCTGGAAGTGCCCCGGGTTAACCTGTCCATCACCCACAGATTTCTGCAGATCTGAGCCTGGGCTCTTCCCCCCAGCCCTCTCTGCTTTGTGCTTTGCCTCCATGGCTAATAACTAGGTCAGGAGTCCTGGAGGCCGGGGAGCAGCAGCCGGGTGGGTGGGTGGTCAGCTCCCATCTGCTCCCCCTCCCTTTCTTCCTTTTCCTCCTGCCTTCTTGGCACGGAGACCCTCCAGCCCCCTCCTCCTTCTCAGGGCTGCAGAAGGGTGAGGCTGCCATGTCCATGGGCCGATGAAGACCTTTTTTCTGAACAGGAAGGTATTTCCAGGCAATAACTGGATTATGGCCCCGCAGCCCGGCTGTCAGCTGCAGCCAGTTGAGCCCGTGCCTGTGAAGAGCCTGTCCTGGTGGGAGCATCCCTTGGGTACCGACATTCCTGGAGAGGGTTCCCCAGCGCTTCTGTGGCACTGGGGGATCTGGTGGGGTGATGGTGGCCACGGCCATGGCAGTGGGAAGTGCTGGAGCTGTGTGGGAGTCTCCGAGTCGGTGCAGAAGGTAAAAGCAGCTGAGTGACAGCCACGAGAGCCCCCCGGGGCCAGCCACACGCTGCCGGAGGGTCGGGAAATGAAAGCCTTGGGAAAGCTGATGTCTTGGGAAAGCAGGCTCCAGGAGAAAGGCTGCACTCGAGAGCAAGGGATGATGCAAAGGCCACCTGCTCACAACGCCCCGTGCCAGCAGGACCTGGGTGACATTGAAACAGCGCTGTCCCTTGAAGCACTCGGCTCCTAACACAGCAGGGAGGGCAGAGCTGCAGCCCCCAAGGGTTGTGGGGTCCCGTGGCAGCATCCTGTCCTGCTGGCCGCCCCTGGGACGGCGCCGGGAGCGCGGGTGCCCCGAACAGTCGGCCCTTGTGCGGCGGGGCCGGCGGGCGGCCCGGAGCCCCCGAGGGGAGCGGGGAACAAGGGCGGCTGTGTGCGCCCATGGCACCGCCTGGCCCTCTGCCCTGACACGCATTCCCGACACGGGCAGCGCTTTCCGGGCTGCCGGCGCTGGGATGCGCAGGGAGGGGTGCTGGCTTCTATAAGGGGCTTGTTGTGGGGTGGATTTTTCTTTTCTTTTTTTTTCTCCTTTTTCCTTTTTTATTTTATTAGCAGCCTTTGGGTGTCTTTTTGAGCAATTAATCTGGGTCATGACATTCGCCGAGCAGATCGGAGAGCCCGGGGCTCATTAGCACCCGGCCGAACGTCGCTGGAGAGGCGCTCTCGGCAGCTCCGCGGCTCCGCCTGCTTGTTATTCTGGGCGAGTCGGGGGCTGCGGCAGCTCACAGTCCCCTCAGCAGAGACCCCACCGCACTGCTGTGGGCAGGGGGGGGCACTGCGGGGTGGCCGGGGTCCCCTCCTGCCGTGGTGGTGTGCCCGGAGCAGCCGGTGATGCTGTGCTGGCGCTGGGGTCCCCGTTAATCAGCAGGCAGCACCGTGCTGCAGGGCTCAAGGACTTTTGAGGGTCTCAGCCTCCCTGCTTCGGCTTTGGATTGACTTCATTCCCTGTCCATCAGCTGCTGGAGTCCTCAGAAGTGACCTGCGGGTGCTGCTGCATCGGCACCAGGAGTGGTGTTGGGTCCTGCCAGCCCTTTGCAGGATCTGGCGCTGCTCCACTCCCCTCTCCTGCCTGGGGAAACTGAGGCTGGAGAACTCACCTGCCCCAAATCCACTTGCCTGCCTTGCCTGTCCCTGCCAGCATGGGAGGAACCACCTCTCCTTGGTCAAATCCAGCCCAGCTGCCACAGGGAACAGGTCTGTGATTCCCCAGCTGGGAGTCACCTCCATCTCATGGATGTTCCTCTGTGCCTTCGGCTGGAATTTTGCTTTGGTTTTCCACAATGCCCCACGGCCATGAGCTGCTCCCAAGCTGCAACCCGGGCCTTAAACCTTCCCAGGGTTTACACCCCAAGCCTCAAGCCTTCACCCCATCGTGCTGCCCACCTCCTGCATGGCCCAGCCCCATCCATAGGCCTGGGGAGCAGGAATGGCGAGGAAGCTCCCTGTGCCTGGCTGGCTGCGGCGCAGCATATGTGCTGGGATCTGCTCCCTGCCTGCTGTTTATCCGCTTCCTTCGAGTTAACTTATGTTTCCATCGCTGCCCATCTGTCTCCTTCTCTTCCTCTCTTCTTTCCACTCCTTCCGTGCTGGCAGGCGCCGGCGGAGCGCGGGGTCCCCATCCCCAGCAGCTCGGGGTGACCCTGGGGAGTGACAGGCGTTCTGCTTCCCTCCACTGCTCCTCTATCCCTGCAGGGCAGTTTTTGGGGGGATCACAGTGTGGATGCACCCAAGGATGAGTTCTGGCAGTTCCCTCCATCCACCACTAAATCCGGCAGGAATTCCGTCTGGAGGATCCCCTTCATCCATTAAATCTGAAGCCGCCGGGGCTGTGTCGGCGCCGGCAGCTCCTTTTCAGCCTTCCAATCCCTCCCTTCCTCCCTCTTCCTCGGCTCTCTTCACTCCCCAGGCTCAGCGACGTCGCTCCCATCCATCCTGAGCGGAATTTGCTCTTCAGATGTCTGTGCCTCCCCAGCTCCGGGAGGGAAGCCCGGCCCCACTCGCACCCGGAGCCCGGCTATTAGGGATACCCGGGCTTCTTCGGGAAACACAAAGGCATCGAGAGCCGGAGCCAACATGCACCTGCTTTTCTTGCTGCTTCAGAAAGCCCTTGTGGCTGCTGCCTCCCACTTCTCCAGCTTTTATTTATAGTCTGTCTTGCTCGCGCTGGGGATTTTTTCTTTCTTTCTTTCCCTCTCCCCGGCACAGCTGAGCTGCTGAACTCGGAGCGCTGCAGAGAGGCCTCTCCCTCAGCTCAGCTGCATGGCCGTGGAAAAGGCACTGGGAGAGAAACTGGATCCCCACAGGAGCATCCCAGAGCCTCATCACCGTGCTCTTCATCAGCACTGGTCACCCCTGTGGTGGCCGGGGGCTCATGCACGAGGTCACTGCTGGTGGCCGTGACCCACATTTGGGGCTTTGCTGGGTGCTGTGGGCACGAGTGGCATCGTGCTCACTGTGGCACCAGGCTCTCAGGGCTCCTGCAAAGGACAGATCAGGCCCTGAGGAGGGACATCCCTCCAGCTGTCTGTGCTGCCTGTCACATCAGTTTGGTGACACCAGTCTCTTGCCTGCTGGGAACTGGGCTGAGACCCAGCAAGCTCGTGCTGCTCATGGCCCTTCAGGGAGATGCTGGGCAGAGATGGGGCTGGTGTTTTTCTCTTTGTCAGCACTGTCCCCTCCTCAGGGTACAGCAGGATGTCCCTGTGCCCAGGGATGTGCAGAGGAGTGCTCTGCCCACGTCAGTGGTGTAAGAAACTTGGGGACTGGTTGGGATGAGTGCCACCAGCCAGTGCTGTTCCATGTGGGACAGTGCCAGCCTGCCATGTCCCACAGAGAAGCCACCAAGGGCTGTGGAGAGTCACTGAAAGCCAGGCTCCACTCCTTGGAGCAAAACCACAATGCTTGCCACAGCCATCTCTGCCCTCCCAGGGAGGAGGTGGC
Source organism: Melospiza georgiana (assembly GCF_028018845.1). Classification (NCBI taxonomy): domain Eukaryota; kingdom Metazoa; phylum Chordata; class Aves; order Passeriformes; family Passerellidae; genus Melospiza; species Melospiza georgiana. Next base: position 2,721,280 of record NC_080456.1, on the reverse strand, counting down.
CAGGGGACACAGCAACGAGAAGGGAGGGGAGAGGGGGCTGGGGACCGAAATAACAGCCAAAAATTACAAAATAAAATCCAATCACAAGGCGAGAGGCTCGCCATCTGCCGTGTGGGTGCCAGAGCAGGAGCCACCCGCCAGCCCCGCGCCGCTGCCGCAGCCTTGGTGGCACCAGTGCCAAGTGACTCCACACTGGAAGGGAAGGATGCTCTGGGGACCCTCGGGGCTTGACCCCCACATCCCAAAATGTGCCCCAGGGGGAAAGCCAGGGGGGAAACCCCTCAGCGAAGATGCTGGCAGAAGTTTTGGGCAACCCATGGCTGCTGGGGTCAAACCCTTCACACCTTGGCGTTTCCTAATGAAAGAGGAAAATCCAGGTGGAAGCAGAGACTCCTTTGTTCCAGGGGAGCCACGTTTCCATGGCACCCAGTGGGAATGTGCTTCTCCACAGACCTGATGCCTCGCGGGGTCCAGCAGCACAGCAAAGGGAGCCGGGGGTGCCCCTCCACCATGGCCATGGCAAACCAGGGCACCCAACCTGGGCAGGTGTCCCCAGATGGGCACCGATGCCACGACATCATGGGCAGAGTGGCATCGTGTGATGTGTAAGCAGCGAGTGCCACACCCGAGGTGCCATCCCCGGGACGCCGCCGCAGCCGCGGCTGTGCCGGGAGCACCGTTCGTGGCTAACGCTGCATTCCCGGCTAAAGGCGCGTTTCGGGCTAACTCCTGTTTGTGTTCCCGGGTAACAACTCATTCCAAGCTAATGCCGTGCTCCCATCTAACGATGTAACGCCGTGTTCCCGGCTAATACCCCGTTCCCTAACACGGTGTTCACCTAACGCTGCGTTCCCGGCTAATGCCTGGTCGTGCTCCTGGCTAGTGCCTCATTCCCACCTAACGCTGCGTTCCCGGCTAAAGCCGCGTTCCCAGCTAACTCCTGTTTGTGTTCCCGGGTAACACCTCATTCCAAGTTAATGCCGTGTCCCCGGCTAACACCATGTTCCCACCTAATACCCTGTTCCCTAACACGGTGCTCACCTAACGCTGCGTTCCCGGCTAACGCCGTGCTCGTGTTCCCGGCTAACACCGTGTTCCCACCTGATAACCCTGTTCCCTAACATGGTGTTCACCTAATACCGTGTTCCCAGCAAACGCCACGTTCCCGACTAATGCCTCATTCCAAGCTAACACCGTGTTCCCACCTAACGCCGCGTCCCCGGCTAACACCATGTTCCCACCTAATACCCTGTTCCCTAACACGGCGTTCACCTAACGCTGCGTTCCCGGCAAACGCCGTGCTCGTGTTCCCGGCTAACGCCTCATTCCCAGCTAACACCGTGTTCCTACCTAATACCCTGCTCCCAGCTAACACCCCTGTTCCCGGCTGACACTGTGTTCCCAGCTAACACTGTGCTCCCACCTCATACCTTGTTCTCGGCTAACGCCGTGTTCCCGGCTAACGCCCCTGTTCCCGGTTAACGCCCCTGTTCCCGGCTAACACCCGTGTTCCCGGTTAACGCCGTGTTCCCGGCTAATGTGGTGCCGGCACGGAAGACAAAAGCGGCATTACTCACTGCCGGGGAGGAGCGGCTCAGAGCATTACTCAGCCCCGCCAGCAACTGGGTCTATTCTTTGTGCTTCAACCTGGGGGACCGGGGAGGAGGAGGAGGAGGAAGGCAGGGGATGGGGGACTCATTTTTCCTACGGAGCAGTGCCCGCCCACCCCTCCGCAGCCCCCTCCTTCCCCCGGTGTCACTGGAGGGACGTCAGCGGGGGGATGCTCGGGCGGGGGCTGTGCCGGTGCTGGTGCCTCCGGTGCTCCGTGTGCCGCTTCCTCGGGGCTAATTGGAGATGATTGATCCGAGGAGAAGCTGGAGGAGGCTCATGTGGCTGTGGGTTGTGACCTCCTGCACTCCTCTCCTCCAGGTATCTGGCAAAGTCAGTCCCCAAGCTCCCCAGATGTGGAGCACAGCTGGGGCTGGGGTTTTTGCTGAAGTCTGGGCACAGCTCCAGGAAGGCACTGGCATCATGCTGGTGTGGAATTCTCTGGAATTTTCTGCTGGGCCAGGTGCACACATTGCCCCACTGCTGGGGAGGGTGGCAAACACATTGCTCCCCTCCTGGGAGAGTTTACTCCTGGCTTAGAGCATTTTTTAGGGAGCTCCTGGTGAGGTTGATGCTGGGATGGATGGATGGATGGATGGATGGATGGATGGATGGATGGATGGATGGATGGATGGATGGATGGATGGATGGATGGATGGATGGATGGATGGAGGCACTAATGTAGGAGCACTGGAGAGGGGAGGCAGGGGTGAGGGATGAGCCGCTGGCGGATTTGTCGCCACGGATGCAGCTTCTTAATGGAGGAAAATAATCAATGTGGGCTGAAGGGGGGAAGAGGATTTTAAGTGGGGGAGGACATTGCTGCTCTGGGTTGGGAGCATAGGAATTCCCATGGGTGAGGGGAATGAAGGGGAACAGCCTTCCCAAAGGCATGGCCATGAGCAGGAGCAGAATGTAGGGTGGGGAATGGTGCAGGGGCAACACCTGCCCTGATAGGAAACACCTGGAGCCTCCCAAACCTGGGGGAACCCCAGCTGCAGAGCATGAAGCTTTAAATAGGGGAGGGGAAGCCCCTTCCAGCATTCCAGCTTCTCTGCCCTGGTTCCTGCCCGTTTTGGTGATCCTGTGGCTCTCCTGGCCAGGTACTGTCAATGCGGCTGGGCTGTGTTGGGGGGATTCTGGTTGTAAGAGGATAAACCCTCCCCTTGGAGGTTTGGTTGGGAAAGCAACCTTGGTGAGTGCATCAGGATAGGGCTGGCAGAGCCCAACCCCCAGCAGGACCTGGATTTCTGGTGGGGATTCAGCTTTGAGCTCCAGAGAATGCAGCTTGGAGGGCTCTGGGCATGGAGTGGCTCCTCCTGTCTGTTAGGGGAGTCCTGCTTCTCCACGGCTTTGTCATGGGCAGGAAAACATGCTGGTATTGCTCAGTATGCAGGGAAATTGTTTCTTGCTCAGTTCCCAGACACAAAAGGTAATTTTGGGCTGGAGCAGACCTTTTCTGGCTCTTTCAGCGTTGCAGCTCCTGTGTCTGTCCGCAGGGTCCGTGCAGAGCCCTGGCAGCCGTGTGTGTCTCCACGTGGCTTTGCAGGCACTAATGAACATCCCCCGTGCTGAGCTCCTCGCTCCCAGGGAGGAAAACCTCGTTATCCAGGGAGATGGATGCGGTGGCGTGTTCCCAGACACCCCGTGGCAGCGCCAGCCTCTGGGTCTGGATGCCTGGGTTACAGAGGTGCCTGGGGAGACGCTTTTGTTCCAAAATCAGTGGTGAATTTAGGGGATTCGAGTCCCACCACCCTGCTGCAGGACCCCTGGGGAGCCTCCTTATTCTCTGCATCCCTTGTGTTGCTCCTGTAAATGCACCCTCAAGCCTCTACAAAGCAATTAAAACCGCAGCTACCCATAAAAATTAATTGTGCCGGGTAATGCTGCTCTCTGGCCAATGAGCTTGTCCCCACCTGACCCTGGGACCCCATCCCTATTGGAGCCCCTCCGAGGGGGGGACTGGGTACCTCTGCATGTGGTTGCCCCAGCAACTGTCAGTCTCACGGAGCATCCATCACACCCAACATTTCGGAGCCGTTATCGCGCCTGGGGCGCGGCGCTGATGGAGCGCTGCCGCGGGATAAGCGTCACCCGCCTCACCTCGCTCTTCATCTCACAGTGGGCATAAATATCCACCAGCTCCTGCGTGTCCCCCTGCTCTCATCCCCTCCTGGTGCTGCTCACAGGAAGAGCTCCCCGAGCAGGGACCTGTGTCCATAGGAGACTCGGCACAAAACCAATTAGGAGTTTCCGAAGCGCGGTGTCGTTAATTGCCTCTATCCCTGCAAATTAACAAAGCGTGGGGCCATTGTTTGATTCTGCCTGTGCCTGCGTGGCATCAGGTGCAGCCCAGGAGTGTTGGAGGGCGTTTGAGGGATGGGAAGAGTTGTGGGGTGATGGGGAGAGGCGAGCTGTGGGTTGTGGAGCCAGGAGAAGGGCTCGTGGGTGCCCAGCTGCTCTTCCTGCTCCTTGCCCATTGTGTCCTCATAAGGCAGAAATTGGTCTGAAAACTGTCCCAGATCTTTCCTCTACCCATTTTTCCCCTGCCTTTATCCTGCTTTCCCTGTTTCCCAACATCTAACCTGGCTCATGCTGGGGGATTCCTGCTCCTTTTCTGGGCCTGCACCATCCTTGATGTGTTGCTTTGCATCATTTCAGGACTCAATTTTAAAGACAAAACATGCTGTTAAAATAGAGTTGACTTTTTTAGTGTTGACTAAAATAAAGCAGGTCTGAAGGTCGGAGCAGCAGCTGGGGGGAGCTGCAGGTGTTTGGGGCTGGGCTGGTTTTTCCCCTTGCCTTTATCCTGCTTTCCCTGTTCCCCAACATCTATCCTGGTTTGTGCTGGGGGATTCCTCCTCCTTTTCTGAGATCGCACCATCCTTGATCTCTTGTTTTGCATCATTTCATCATTTTTGTCACTTAATTTTAAAGACAAAATATGCTGTTAAAATATGTAGTGCTGCCTGAAACTAAGCAGGTCTGAGGGTCGGAGCTGCAGGTGTCTGGGGCTGGGCTGCTTTATCCCAGGAATGCTTGGTTCTCCTTAATTAATTCGTAAGGCCTTCTCTCATGTTTTTACGCAAAACACCACGGTTTTGGCTCACAGCATCCCTCCCCAAGGGAAGCCCAGCGTGGGGCTGTGGAAGACACCCGCCCAGCTTGGAGTGCTGTCCTCATCCAAGGTTTTGCAGGGGAAGCCTGGAATAAGCGTGAATCAGCCATTCTCTGAGCAGAAAGCAGAGTGAGCACCAGCATTCCCCTCCCGGGGGCTGCCTGGGATGGCTCCCTGCCTGCTGCAGGCAGCTTTCCTGCAGGGAATGCATAATTTCCTTGGACCCCCTCAGGCAACCAGCTGGGAATCTCCAGATTCCCCGGTTTCGGTTTCGATGATGACAGCGTGGGGAATTTGGGAGCAGCGTCTCCTGCCCTGTCTCGCTGCTCTGGTGATAAAAGGCGAGTGACAGCCTGTGGATGTTTTGGGGGAGGAAAGCATGTAGGGCAGTGCTGCTGCAGGGAGGGGATTGCTCTGCCTTCCCTGCTCCCAAAGGATGCTCAGGCTCTGCCAGGCTCTCCCAGCTGACCAAGGATGTGTTGGTTCTTTCCCTGCCATTGCTTGCTCTCCAGTGGGTCTGACCCCAGGGGTCAGCAAGGTGCTGGAGGGTCCCTGTAGGTGTTTTCCTGCAGCTTTAGGTTGCAGGGATGCTCTGGCTGTGCCTGGAGCTGCATCTCCTTGTCAGCGCCTCATATATTCAAATGCTTTGAGGAGCTGGGGCTCTGCACTTATTCCTGGGAAAATAAATAAATAAAATCATCTGCTGGGATTTTCCTGCTCCCGTTTTGCTGGTGAGGAGCCAGGCCCAGGTGGGAGAGGGAAAAGTGGGTGGTGGTGAGGATGGGGGGATCAGAGGAGGGTTCCTCTTGGGTTGCTGTTGAAAATTGCTGCCCCAAGATGTGCAGGGTGTCTCTGCTTTGGCTCACGCAACTGAAGAACGAGTCTGGACTCTTCACTTTTCGGTCTTGAGGTTGTTTATTAATTCTTGTCTATAAAATTTTCTTTCTGCCCAGCCGAGATCTGCTCAGCAGGGCAGCCACAGGCACTCTGTGTTGTCCTTTTATACTGCAAACTATGTATAACATATTTGGATTTAATTCCCAATACCCATCACCTATGTTAGACAGTGCACTTCTACTCTAGACCAATCCCAAAGTGCCAACATCACTGCAGGAAATGGAGAACAAGAAGGAGAAGAAAGGTTGGACACGCCCAGATTGCTCCATCTTATCCCCGTAAGCCCCATACCAAAAATCCTAAAATCTACATTTTCGCCCTGTGATCATTTTGTTATTACACTATTCAAACCTGTGTGACTTTCATGTCCTCATACAAAGTTGGCAACTTGATTCAGGGGTCAGAATGAAATCCCCAGGTGCTCTGGGCTGTGTGCCAGGGTCTCTGAGCCCCCCCGGTGGGGTTCTTGACAGCTCTGGACATCCAAAGGGATGGACTGAACTCCGACACTGGGCATCACCTGGTGAGATCCCAGCGCAGGGAGTGAGACCCTGCAGCGGCTGTGCAGCCTCACAAAGCCTCATGCAAGGCCACCGTGTCCTTGCCGGGGGGTGACGCAGGTACCGCTGTCCCCGCGGCTCCGAGCTCCGTGTCACCTTCCCGGCCGCGCCGTGACCGGAGCGGTGCCGGCGGAGCTGCAGCACAGCAGGGAGCCGGCGTTTATCTGCTGCGACAGCTTTGCAACAGATTCCTTGGCGGAGCTGACTGCAAACTGCAATCCTAAACTGTCGGACGGCTCCTTTTTCCAGCCTGGGAGTGTGAGAAACAAATTTGTTTGGGTTATAAAAACATATTAAAAAGCAACACATTTTGTTTTGCAATATACATAGTTCTTCATGCCAATTTTTTTTTTTTAATGACTGCCATTCTAATCCCTTCCAGACAAAGACGTTTCTTAATAACTTTTTTTTGTGGAGGTAATTGCTGGGGAGCCGTTTCAAAGTGGCAGGCAGGGAGCTGTGGGTTGCACAGCTGCAAGTGATGGCTGTGCATTGCTCAGGTACGGGAGGAGGAAGGATCAAAAAAAGCTCTTGGGTGTCTCTAGCTCTGTAAAGGTTCCATACCTGGTGATGCCTGACATCAGGATGTCTGGAACAGCACAGAAAAGTGGCTTTTTGCTCATTATGTGTGCCCAGATGGTTGGCATCTTCATGGGCATGTGCTCTGTAGTTTTCTGGTGGTTCAATGGCTGCTTAGCTCTTCCCATGTCCTGGGTTTGGAGTGTCTGGCTCTGAGCAGCATCTCATCAGTACCAGCAGCTTCCTCTCCTCCTGGACCAGGAATAGCAACCTCCTGGCATCCGGAGAACATTCAGCACCTCCAGCAGAGGGTTTCCCTGGTAGGAACTCTGCTAGGGATCCCTGGGAGCTGCAGGTGGGTTTGGGTCCCAAACCACTTGGGGTCCATCAGCTCCCCATCCTTGGGCTGATGATTGTGGAACATTCTGGGGTGTCTCCAAACCTCCTTTGCAAATGAGGGGGTCCAGGCTTGTTTTGCCAAGTTGGTGTCAGCTGCTCTTCAAATCCAGGCAAATGCCTGTGGGTTATTTTTTTTTTTTCAGAAATGGCACTGTTTGATGTGCAATTAAAATGCTCCATTTAATTAGACAAATACCAAAGAACCTTCAGAAACATGACTATTTTTCTATATTTACTCCTCTTGTGTTTTTCTTAGTGACTGTAGTTCCAATTAAAACAACCTCCCCTATTAAAATGTTGGCTCCTAAACCCAGGAACTAAAAATACAGCACAACCATGAAGCTGCCCTCCCTACCCCCACATCTTTACCTTGGACTGCTGCCTCTGCATTGCTTTGCTCCCTGAGAGCTTCTCCAGGCACTTGCTGGAGCTGGTGGTACTTGACTTTGGCTTTGCTCCATCATTTCTCCTACCTTGTGCTAAAAAATTGCTGCCTTTGGGCAGAAAATATGCCCAGAGCAGCCCGATTAGGATGGAGGGATGGGTTACTATGGGGATGGGAAGGCATTTGCAGCAGGTTTTTCTCCCACCCCATTAATTTGGGGAGCCTTTGGAGGTGGTTTCATCCCGAAAAGCCCTGCTTGATGTGCCTCCAGCTGGGAGCTGACACTTGCTGTGCTGGGGCTGGGGGGAACAGCTTGCATCCACCCCAAACATGTCTGTGCCATCCATGCGTTTGCAGTATAGGAACAATAGCCGGCCTGCCAAGCTAAACACGAGCTGTTCCCAAAGTTATTGGCATTTTGCTTTTTGCCAAGGGTCTGGAGAGGAGGCGGAGAAGCAGCCATCAGCTCTGAGCTCAGCTCGGAGCTGGGAGAGGGAAGGAAACCCCTTCTGATCATCCAGCAGCTGTGCCTGTGCTCGGGGAAACTGAGGCAAACCCTTGGTTTGAATGCACTGGGCACCTCCAGGGGCACTGTTGGGGAAGATGAAACAGGAAAGCCTTATCAATATGATTGTCTGGCAAAAGATTTTGAGAATATGGAAACTATGAGCGAGATTGAAATGAAAGCAAGCTTTGAGATCCCTCAGTCACTGAACAACTGGAAAACAATGGTGTGGCTGGCTGAAGGTGATCCCCTTTTGATGGAACAACACCCTCTGCTTGCAGACAGGCCCAAGGGTCAGAGCAGACCCTACAGCTTGGCAGAAGGGCCCAAAGAGGAGTTTTTAGGGTTTAAAATGTAACACAGGATGGTAATGTAATGATTCTTATAGGCTGTATGTAAATGCTGTAGGATTTGTATCTTGTACTAGATTGGTTAGTGAGAATCAGAATATTCAACACAGAAGAAGATTTATGGTATTGTAATGGGAACTTTGCTCTCTTAGCTCTTGCCCCTCTTACTCTCTTACCTTTTTTACTCTCTGATGATTTTGCTCTCTTATCCTCTTACACTCCTCCCCTCTCTTCTCTCAGCCTGCTCTGAGCTGTGGCTGGCAGCTCCCAGCAGGGCCCTGCACCCAGGCCCTTTGCAATAAACCCCAAATTCCAAAAGGTCCCTGCACCCACATCCTTTGCAATAAACCCCAAATTCCATCACCAGAAGAAGATTTATTGTATTGTAATGGGAGCCTCACTCTCTCATCCTCTCTACCACTCTCTTTACCCCTCTCTCTTCTCTCAGCCTGCTCTGAGCTGTGGCTGGCAGCTCCCAGCAGGGCCCTGCACCCAGGCCCCTTGCAATAAACCACAAATTCCAAGCCCTGGCTTCAGAGATCTCTCATCTCTGTCCACCCCGACCATGCAACCCCCTGATTCTCCCACAGGGCACCCCCCTGCCCTGTTTTGCCCCAGCTGCCGAGCTCAGCCCCCAGGCACTGCGCCTGCCTCTGTTTAACGGGGAGGTAATTTCCCAGAGGTGCCTGAAGTTGCCTTAATGCGAGCTGTCAAAATGATGTACAACTGTGCCGGGCTGCCTCGCTCCCCCTGCCTCTCCGGTGACAATTTTGTCAAAGATCCTTTCTGAGATGCTGTTTTGACGGGGTGCTAATGGCTCCTTCCTCATCAGGCGCTCGTCGTGTCCTGAACGTGCCGCTCGTTTCTGTGGTAATTAAGAAAAATGATAATAACAGGTTTAAAGGAGAGCAGCTGGGGGTCAGTGCTGCTGGGTTGTTGGCAGCTTGGTGTTGCTCACAGCCTGCAAAGGCCAGAGGTAGCATCTCCTCTGTGGGCTGGGATGAATCAGGTTTTTGGGAGCCTTTGAGGGTTTGCTGAGATGGGGCAGCCCCCAGAAATAAGGAGCTGGCTCAGCTCATCTTAATAACATGGGAGGTTAAAAATAAAAATCAATAAATACCAGATTATTGAGATGGGATTAATATCAATTTTAAACACCCCCCAACATCAGTAATGACCCAGCGTAGCCCAACTAATGAGATTGGGGGCCTCAGCAATCAAGGCAGAGGATTAGAGATGATCAGAATAAATCCCAAATGATGAGGGACGTTGCCAAAGTCTATCCTTGGAAGACCCCACTGGCATGGACCTGATCCTGGGGGATGCTTGGGGCTGACTTTGCTTGACCTCAGGGCTGGGTGATCTGACCTGGATGTGGGTTTGGGCACAGGCTGCAGCTCCTGGTGCCTGCTTGGGTGTTGTAGCCCAAAATGCTGTGACACCTCACTTTTGCACACCGTGGTGAGATCCTACCTTTCTGTCAGCATCCCATGGGCTCCCACCTCCACCACTGATGCCTCAGACTGCAAGCCTAGATCAGAACACTGGGACACTTGGACATTGCCCAGAGCCAGTTTGCTCACAGCCCTTGGATAGCCCCAACCATCTTCTCCCACAGCTGCCCATGGTCTCCAGCTGTGCTCTCCCTTCCCAGTTCCCAGCTTAATCCCCAGGCGTGTTTTTAATGCCTCTGCATGTCTCTAAGCTCCTCTATACCCAGAAGCCAAATGCTCCTTGTAGGATTCAGATGTCTCCCCTGTGGATTAGATGGGATGGCTGCAAATTCCTTGTAATTTGCTCACACGGGGTCTATTATCTGCTCCTGGGAGGAGGGGGCTCAGGGCTGGCCCCCCTCTGTTTCCCATCTGTGTAACGCTGGGCCAGGGGGGATTTTAGCCAGTGATCCCTTGTCCAGGCTGTGATTCAATTATTCCCCACTGCAGCCTTGCTGGGGGCTATGGGGCAGCCCTGGGATTTGTTCCTTGTGTGGTGTGATGGACGATGGCCCATCCCTGTGCCAGGCAAGGCTGGATCATGTCCTCCTTGTTCCATGCAGGACTGGACCAGAGCATCCCCATCCCACCCAGAGCATCCCCATCCCACCCAGAGCTGGACCAGAGCATCCTTGTCCCATTCAGGGCTGGACCAGAACATCCCCAACCTGACTAGAGCATCCCCATGCCATTCAGGGATGGACCAGAGCATCCCCATGCCATTCAGGGATGGACCAGAGCATCCCAAATTGATTCAGGGATGGACCAAGGCATCCCTATCCCATTCAGAGCTGGACCAGAGCATCCCCAACCCAACCAGAGCTGGACTAGAGCATCCCCATCCCATCCAGGGCTGGACCAGAGCATCCTTGTCCCATTTAGGGCTGGACCAGAACATCACCAACCTGACTAGAGCATCCCCATGCCATTAAGGGATGGACCAGAGCATCCCAAACTGATTCAGGGATGGATCAGGGCATCCCTATCCCATTCAGAGCTGGACCAGAGCATCCCTATCTCACCCAGGGCTGGAAGAGAGCATCCCCATCCCACTCAGGACCGAGCATCCCAAACTGATTCAGAAATGGACCAGAGCATCCCCATCTCATTCAGGGATGGACCAGAGCATCCCAAACTGATTCAGGGATGGACCAGGGCATCCCTATCCCATTCAGAGCTGGACCAGAGCATCCCCAGCCCAACCAGAGCTGGACTAGAGCATCCCCATCTCACCCAGGGCTGGACCAGAGCATCCCCATCTCACTCAGGGCTGGACCAGATCATCCTTGTCCCACCCAGAGCTCGACCAGAGCATCCCAAACTGATTCAGGGCTGGATCAGAGCATCCTCTTCCCATTCAGGGCTGGACCAGAGCATCCCCAGCCCACACAGGACCACGGCATCCCTGTTCCATGCAGGGCTGCCCCACTGGGCTCTCTCCTTTCCCAGGTTAGCTGTTTCACCAGCTGCCCGTGTTGTTAAATATCGCTGCTGCTTAAGTTGGCTGGGATGCAGGCTGGACTTGCTGATTCAGCAGGTTAAAAGGGAAAATCCTTTTTTTTATTGAAAAGAGTGGGAGCTGGGCAGGAGCAGAGGAGGTTTTGGGAGGGAAATCCTTTCCTGCCAGGGATTTCTGGCTGATCAGGGCTGTGAGCTCCAGGAGTTTGATCCCTGCTGTCGGTTGCACAACTGAGTTGGTGCTTGCAGGTCCTGGGAGCTGTTTGTTATCTCTGTAGGGATGGAGAGCATCAAGCGAGGGCATCCCTGTGCCTCCCACATCTCACCATGAGCGGTGGCGTCCCCCAGCCCCGGGGCTGCCGCCGCCTTCCCGGGGCGGGGAGCCCGGATTTGTCTTTCTAATGCCTCAGTCAATGGCATCGATTGGGCTGGAGCAGAGGATCGATGGTAATTTGGTCGGAGGGCCCCGGCGCCGGGTGCGAGAGGAGTAATTAGAGCAGCAGAGGCGGCGCGGGCCGGGAGGTCGGGACGGAGCCCATCGCCTGGGGAGGGACAGACGGACGGACAGACAGCAGGGAGGGCGGGGGGCTCCTGCTTTTCCAGCAGCCGGGATGCCCTTCCTGGCACCCAGACCCCCACCCCGGGCTGGCAGGAACAGGGGGGTTTGCTCTGCAAGGGGATGGATGCTGAAGCTGGGTGTTTTCCAAAGGTGCTTTCCCTCCAGTCCCAGAGAGAATTTTTCCCAAACTAGGCAGAGATTGGGTGCTGGGAGGTGCCTGCAAAGGGAGGGAACCCACTGTACTGCCTAAGGAGAGAGTGATGGGGGATCCCGGTGGGAGCTGGGTCTCGGTACAGCTGGGCAAAAATGGGCAAAAAAATGGGAGAAATTCCCCTGCAGTCCAAGGGAACGGCACCAGAGCCCCGAGCCAGGCTGCAATGCAAATTTCCTGCTCTGCAAAGGGAAGGATGCTGAAGCTGGGTGTTTTCCAAACGTGCTTTCCCTCTCCTCTGGAGCAGCCCCTCCATCCTAGAGAGGAATGTTTTTCCCAAATTGGGCAGAGGTTGGGTGCCGGGAGGTGCCTGCAAAGGGAGGGAACCCACTGTACTGCCTAAGGAGAGAGTGATGGGGGATCCTGGTGGGAGCTGGGTCTTGTTATAGTTGGGTAAAAATGGGAGAAATCCCCCTGCAGCCCAGAGGAACGGCACCAGAGCCCCGAGCCGGGCTGCAATGCAAATTTTCCTGCTCTGCCTTGGCCTTGCAGCCTGCAGCTCGCTGGCAAATCCCACCCACACGGCTGGAGCCTGCTGCTTTCCCCAGCCCTGCCTTCGCAGGGGGCTGCGGTGGAACAGACTCTCTCCTCTTCCCCAGCAAGAGTGATGGGCCATCTGGATTCCAAAGGCAGCTGCTTCAATTGGAAGCTGTTCCTCGCAGTGGGGAAGGAGGGGGCTCTGCCCGACAGACACCCCCAGCTTTGTCCCCCCGTGTTGGCCACGGCCGTGCTGGGGAACCGCGTCCCAAGGGGGCCCTGGGGGATGAGTGCACACAGCTGGGCTTGGGAGCACCCCAGGGGTGGTTCCCAGGGTTGGGTGGGTGGAAGGGAAGGGAGAGGAGGATGTAAACTTGGGGAAAGGTCAGGCGTGCTATAAATAAGTGGCATCCGGGGAGAGAAATGTCAGTGTGAGGCAGCAGCGACACGCCAGCACCCGAGATGGGGAGGGAAATTTTGGTGTCTGGGGGCTCACATGCATGGAATGACAGGGGAGGGGGCTCTCCCTGAATCCGGTGGGTCAAAGCGTGGCTGCTGTGCTGCCCAGGTTGTTTTTGGGAGTGCTGATGCAGCCAGGAGGGATTGGGGCACGCATCAGTCACAATTCTCCCAGGCTCTCAGCACTCGGGAAGTTGTTCTGCCGCTGTCTGACAGGGAGAACAGGCTGGGGCTGTGAGGCTTTCCAGCTGCTCCACTCCCAGGACCATCTTCAGTGAAGGCAGAAAAATGAGGGAGAGCTTTTCCTGGTCCTCCTGCCCGAGCTGTGTCGGGAGGGTGTTGCATGAGTGGGTGAGCACCCTGGAGGGGTCTTTTGGGATGGGGGAGCATCAGCAAAGGAGGGTGCAGCGCTACCCATGCCCACAGGCTCCCCAGGGCATTCCCTGGAGCTCTGCCCGCCTCCCAGGGGAGCCAGGCGTGCTCCTGGGGACTGATTGCACATTTGTCCCCGGAGCGGTCTGACTCGCTGCCGAGTCATCTTCCCGCAGCCCCGTGAATGCCGGGCTGATTGCTGCCTGGCAGGGAGCGAGCCTGGCGAGGGGGAAGCTGACTGGGAGCCAAGCCCAGCTGCGGGAAGCGCTGCCGACAGCGCTGCTGGGCCGTGCCCGGCTCCTCTCGATGCTCTGGGGAAGGGATGGTTTGGGGAGCTGTGTGTCCCACTGGGGCAGGACCCCCATGTCCCCAAGAGAGCTCTGGGGGGCTGGCACCTCTCCCTGAGAGGGCTGTGCTCAGCTGCTCTCACTGCTCTGTGCCCCTCTCCATGGAGGGGATGGTTTGGGGAGCTCTGTGTCCCACTGGGACAGGAACTCCGTGTCCCCAAGAGAGTTCTGGGGTGTCACAGATATCTTTAATGAAAGATCCTTTCCTTAGGATTTTTCCTCCTGAGAAGCTGGGAGGCCTCAGGAACAAAATGCAAACAATGGTTATCTGCTGCTGTGGAATGCAACAGGTGCATCTGTGACTGGTCTCATGTTGGTTGTTTCTAATTAATGGCAAATCAAAGCCCAGCTGGTTCGAACAGAGAGTCCGAGCCACAAACCTTTGTTATCATTCCTTCTTTTTCTATTCTTAGCCAGCCTTCTGATAAAATCCTTTCTTCTATTATTTTAGTATAGTTTTAATATAATATATATCATAAAATTATAAATCAGCCTTCTGAAACATGGAGTCAAATCCTCGACTCTTCCCCCAACCTGAGACCCTTGTGAACACGGTCACACTGAGGGGCTGTCACCTCTCCCTGTGTCCCCTGGGGGTGCTGTGGCAGGAAAAGGTGACCTGGGGGCACCTGGACCCACAGGCTGGTGCCACCGTGTGACTTCTGCATGGGGATTTCCTCCCCATGGCTGGCTGCAGTGTCACCTGCTCGTTGCACCCTCACCCCCGAGCCTTTCCTGGTCCAGGAAGGGTTTGGGGACATTGTGGTGATGCCCTGAGCTTGGGGGCACAGGGTGCTGAGCTGGGAGCCTCCAAATCACCTGTCCTGGGCACACTGTCTCCTTCAGCCTTTTGTTGTGGCACCTGGGCTGTGCCTGGAGGGGACACACAGAAGGACCAGAGCCTCTTTTTGCTGTGCCTGGCCTCCCGAGCAGGGCAGACAGCTTGGAGGGCTGTGGCCTCGGGCAATCCTGTTACAGGTTGTCAGGCTGTTGTTGGAGGGAGTTGAGGATTTGCCCACCTGCTGCGGGGCAGGGAGCAGCAGGTGGGGCCTGGGGCTGGAGGCACATGGAGGGGTTCCCTGAGAGGTTGGACTCTGCTTCCACCATCCATGATGTACCCCATTTTGGGGTATGGCTATGGGAAAAGCCATCCAGCAAGGGATGGGCTCTGGCTGTTGGCCCCCCAGCCAAGATGATCCTTTTGAGGGAGGAGAAAAGCAGTAACTGGTTCAGTTTGGGCAGGGAGGTGCGAGGCTGCAGGCCCTGCAGCCATCATCATCATCCTCTCTCCTTTGAACAAAGGCGGCTCTGAGGCTCCCCTGCCTCTGGCTCTGCACAAGAGATCCCTTCTCTCCGGCAGCAAAAGCCTTTTCTAAGCCCGGCCCCCCTCCTCGGGAGGCTGCAATGCTCTTCCCTGCCCTTGGCCAGCCCAGCCTGGCACCTGCCTGCCTGTGCCCTCCCTATGGGGTGCTGTGGGGGGGACCCCGACAGGTTTGTCCCCTCCTGCAGCAGGGCCAGCAGGTGGAGGTGGGATTTTGGGGGGCAAGGCTTGGATTGCAGACGGTCCCACATCCCGGGGACCCTGCCTGGCATCCTGGAGGAGCCTGGGGTGATGCTGAGCCCCCCCAGTTCGGGTGGGACTGGGACATCGGGGAGCCCCGCAGGGCAGCAGAGATCAGAGGGAGGAGGAGGAGGAGAAGAGCTCCTGCGCCGGTAATTACGGGCGAGGTTGATGCCACATGATCCGGGGACGTCAGCAGAGTGTCACAGCTGATGATGACACGCTGCATGTGCAGGGGCTGGGCAGGATGCCAGGGTGAGGGGCTGGAGCACAGGGACACGGCGTGTGCCCACAGTGCTGAGCCAGCCTGGCCACCCCACCTTCACTGAGTCACCTCCTGTCCCCTCCTGCCAGGGCCCAGCCTTGCTCCCCTGCCATGCAAAGAAAGTTCATTGTTTCAACTCCAAACAGCTGAGTTTCAGGAGAAGGTTTCTATATCTCTGTTCTGGAGATGCTCTTTTGACATCCCTGGTGGTCCTTTCTGCTGCTGAAACAGACCTGCAGAATCCTCAGAGACCTGCTAAAGAAAGTCACTAATAACTGTTAACTAATAGTTAATAACTAATATTAATAACTAATAACTATTTAGAAACCCACTGAACCAGTAGATCTTTCCCCCTTTATTATCTTTTTTTTTTTTTTTTCAAAAAGACCAGCAGCAGCAGAGGCTTCTTGGCTTCTCAGGAGAAAAAAACCTAAGGAAACGATTTTTCATAAAACATGTCTGTGACACCCTCCCTCTGGAAGCTCAGCATGGCCGGATCCCCGTGCCTCAGTTTCCCCTGCTGCAGGGAGCTCAGCATGGCCAGATCCCCGTGCCTCAGTTTCCCCTGCTGCAGGGAGCTCAGCATGGCCAGATCCCCGTGCCTCAGTTTCCCCCGGTGCAGGGAGCTCAGCATGGCCGGATCCCCGTGCCTCAGTTTCCCCCAGTGGAGGGAGCTCAGCATGGCCGGATCCCTGTGCCTCAGTTTCCCCCGGTGCAGGGAGCTCAGCATGGCCGGATCCCCGTGCCTCAGTTTCCCCCAGTGCAGGGAGCTGAGCAGCTGCCACGGCTCCGTGCCTCAGTTTCCCCTGGTGCAGGGAGCTGAGCAGCCGCCATGGCTCCGTGCCTCAGTTTCCCCTGGTGCAGAGGGATGAGCGGCTCCGTGGCTCCGTGCCTCAGTTTCCCCTGGTGCAGGGAGCTGAGCAGCTGCCACGGCTCCGTGCCTCCCCCCCCCCCCCCCAGCAGGGAGAGCAGCACGCTCCTGGCTTTTTGGGGATGTTCTCGGGGAAGCCAAGGCAAAGTGTGGTTACTCATGGCGATGACAGCGCCGATGACAAGTGCCGCAGCCCCCAGAAGCACGTGCTGTGCCGTGCTGTGCTGTGCTGCCGCGCAGGGAGGTGTGTTCCCGGTGCCAGAGAGCCCCGCTGAGTAACGGGGTGGGCGGCAGTGCTGGGGTGCCGTGCTGCAGGGTACGTTCTGTCCTCCTTTTAGGACCAGCCAGCCCCTGAGGGGTGCGTATCCCCATGGGCTGTAGGGTGGGGGGCCACAGCAGCACATTGATTTGTGCGAAGGGTGAGGATGGGTCACAGGGGAGGTCAGCAGTGTCCTGCTGCCCCTGTTGGGGGGGCAAACACCAGGTCATGGTGGCTGCTGTGGGTTCGGGGACCCCCACTGACCCCACAAAGATCCCGCAGAGCAGCACAACAAGGCTCCCCCTGGCTGGTGTTGGGATAGGGGTGCTCAGTGGAAAGACGCATTCAGGCTGGAGGAGCAGGTGATGAGATAAGGACGGGGTATCGCGTTACCGCAGCCGGATCTTTCTTTGAGGTTAACAAGACAAGACAGACAATCGCTGCTGCTTGATCCAGGCAGTGCAGTGTGAGTGAGTCTATTAGTGGGCTGATGAGTAATTAGCTCTGTTGGAGACCTGCTAACGGGAGGAGAAAGTTGTTACCGTGACTCAACTGACCCCTCTTCGCACAAGTTTGGTGCGCCTTTTCTGAAATACCACAGGTGGAGCGTTCCACGACTTGGACGCGCAGCCAGCAAGGCATGGCAGGATCTTCCCTGTTTGCCATCTGGAGTCACGCGTCGGGGATGAGCCACAGCGAGGGGAGAGGGGACGGGGCGGGAACGAGCCTAACCCCAGCTGGGTGTGAGCCGAGCCCATCTGCCTGCCTGTCCTCTGAGGGGGCTTGTTTTGGTCTTCCCAAAGAGCAGGCTGGCTGTGCAGGCAGCGACCCTGCAGGCTTGGCACAGCCCTTCCAGCTCAGCTCACGGGTTTCCAGTGCCCCTGCAGGTGGCAGGGATGGGGTGGTCTCTGCTGCTCCCTGCACAGAGAGGGGAGGAGGTG
The DNA here is from genome assembly GCF_028018845.1 of Melospiza georgiana. Taxonomy (NCBI): domain Eukaryota; kingdom Metazoa; phylum Chordata; class Aves; order Passeriformes; family Passerellidae; genus Melospiza; species Melospiza georgiana. Next base: position 2,703,666 of record NC_080456.1, on the reverse strand, counting down.
ACAGCTGGGCCATGTGGGATGCTGTGAGACACCAAGTCCCACTTTGGGAATGTGGGCCGTTCCCTCCGAAGTGCAGGAGGCAGCTCTCCCGGGAGATCAGGTGTTGTGAGACTCGTGACTCCACCATGCAAATGCTGGAGGCTGTGAATAATCATGTACTTGTGCAGGGAGACTCAGCCCCGTGTGGGTTGGAGCATCCCTCGGCCAGGTGGGAAGCAGCTGGGTCCAGATTCCTGCTTTCCTGGACTGGTCACCAGCAGTGAGGTGTTGGAGGGAGAGAAGCAGCAATCCATACCCTGGCAAATCCCATTTTCAAGTCAGCCCCTCTCCAGTCTTGAGTATTTTTGCTGCCCCATATGAAGTCTGATCCAGATCCTTGCTGCTCCAAATGCTGGAATTCCCTGGGTTTCCAGCCTGAGTTGTAGCTCATTCCCACTTTTCTCGTGCCACTTCCCAACCCAAAACCTCTCTCCCTGATCCTGAGAGCCAAATCTCAGGGAGATGGCAGCAGGGCTCAGCCAGGGCTGCATCTCTCCCACACGAATGTGTGTGATGGGGAGAGCTGCATCCCCCAGGTCTCTGGTGCTAATCTGAGAACTCCTGCCTCATCTGTCAGAGCTGTTTTCTTTTAAAAAACAACCACCTTTTTATCCCTCTTGTTAGACAGAGCAGTGGAATTAGCACTGGGCAGTTGTCAGCGACTCAGCCGGGCGCGGTGGGCTCTGCTGGCCATGTGGAGGACAAGGACATCCCTGGGTCAGTGGCACAACACCCAGGTACAGCTCAGGTCAGCAAAACGCTGCTGCAAGAGCAGCTCCAGCTGGGAATGTGGGGCAGGAGGGTGCCAGCTCCAGGGTGCCCTGCATCCCATGGGAACTGCAGTGCTGGGAATGGGGAGCAGGAAAGTGCCAGCTCCAGGGTGCCCTGCATCCCATGGGAATTGCAGAGCTGGGAGTGTGGGGCAGGAACTGCAGCGCTGGGAACGGGGGGCAGGAAGGTGCCAGCTCCAGGGTGCCCTGCATCCCATGGGAACTATGGGAGTGTGGGGCAAGAAGGTGCCAGCTCCAGGGTGTTCTGCATCCCATGGGAACTGCAGTGCTGGGAGTGTGGGGCAGGAAGGTGCCAGCTCCAGGGTGCCCTGCATCCCATGGGACTGCAGTGCTGGGAATGGGGAGCAGGAAGGTGCCAGCTCCAGGGTGATCTGTGTGCCATGGGAACTGCCATGCTGGGAGGAAGGTGCCAACTCCAGAGTGCCCTGCATCCCATGGGAATTGCAGTGCTGTGAATGTGGGGCAGGTGGGTGCCAGCTCCAGGGTTCCCTGCATCCCCTGCAAACTGCAGTGCTGGGAATGGGGAGCAGGAAGGTGCCAGCTCCAGGGTGATCTGTGTGCCATGGGAACTGTAGGAGTGTGGGGCAGGAAGGTGCCAGCTCAGGGTTCCCTGCATCCCATGGAACTGCAGTCTTAGGAATGGGGGCAGGAAGGTACCAGCTCCAGGGTTCCCCAAATCCCATGAAACTGCAGTGCTGGGAATGGGGAGCAGGAACTGCCATGCTGGGAATGGGATGCAGGAAGGTACCAGCTCCAAGGTGATCTGCATCCCATGGGAACTGCCATGCTGGGAGGAAGGTGCCAGCTCCAGAGTGCCCTGCATCCCATGGGAATTGCAGTGCTGTGAATGTGGGGCAGGTGGGTGCCAGCTCCAGGGTGCCCTGCATCCCATGCAAACTGCAGTGCTGGGAATGGGGAGCAGGAAGGTGCCAACTCCAGGGTGATCTGTGTCCCATGGAACTGCAGGTCTGGGAGTGTGGGGCAGGAAGGTGCCAGCTCCAAGGTGATCTGCATCCCATGGGAACTGCCATGCTGGGAGGAAGGTGCCAGCTCCAGAGTGCCCTGCATCCCATGGGAATTACAGTGCTGTGAATGTGGGGCAGGAAGGTGCCAGCTCAGGGTTCCCTGCATCCCATGCAAACTGCAGTGCTGGGAATGGGGAGCAGGAAGGTGCCAGCTCCAGGGTGATCTGTGTCCCATGGAACTGCAGTCTTGGGAATGGGGTGCAGGAAGATGCCAGCTCCAGCCCTGCATCCCATGGGAATGCAGTGCTGGGAAGGGGGGGCAGGAACTGCCATGCTGGGAATGGGATGCAGGAAGGTACCAGCTCCAGGGTTCCCCACATCCCATGGAACTGCAGTGTTGGGAATGGGGGCAGGAAGGTGCCAGCTCCAGGGTGATCTGCGTCCCATGGAACTGCAGTGTTGGGAATGTGGGGCAGGAAGGTGCCAGCTCCAGGGTGCCCCACATCCCATGGAACTGCAGTGTTGGGAATATGGAGATGGGGACATTTGTGTGGGTCTGGGCGCTGTGTGGCTGATTTGATTCCCTCCAAGCCCATCCCCTTGGCATGGAGGGCTGCGCACCTGCCTGCCATGTGCCCTGGCCAGGGGCTGGGGGGCTCCTTGCCTCGCCACTGATTCCTTCACCCGCTCCCGGCTCTGCCACCACAGGCTGACGTGCAAGTACAAGGAGTGCCCTGCTCATGTAAATAAACCCAGCTATAAATAGAGAGGGAGAGAAGTGTGAAAACAGTGGGGAATGGATTTCATGAAACCAGCAAATTAGTCTGGAGAAACAAGGGTGTGAACTGACAGCCATGCTCCAAACCAAGCCCATATTTCCAGTTTCTTGAGGGATGTTGGTGGGGCCCCTGTGGATGCACACGCTGGGATCAGGGCTGGGTGCCCCCATCCACCACGGGCTCCTGATGCCTCCCAGGTTGGGATGTGTTACCAAAGGTGCCATCAATGCCCTTATTTATTTTTTTTTCCTCTTTGAAACAGTGGGAAAAGCCAGGTAAAGACATGGAGATGATCTGACTGGTGACACGGACTCTAGCTAGACCAGAACACTTTGTCTCTGTCTGGCTGGGCGAGGGCAGATGGAGCTGTGCCAGCCTCGGGGCAGGCTGCTCTGCAGGCTGGGAGTGATGGCTGGGAGTTTTTGGGTGCTTTGAAGGTGGCAGGACCGGCGTGGGAGGGTGCTGGACAAGGGGTTTTACCCTCCCAGGCCACTCCAAACCAGACTTTCAGGAAATAGGAGAGCAGCTTGGAGAGCAGAACTGCCCCAGCACAAGGGTCAGCCCTGGCTGTGCCAACCCCCTGTGAAGATCTGCAAGCTTTCACTTCAGCACCAGGAGCTGAGTCAGGCTTTTATGAGCTCTTGGAATTTGCTGGGGAAGCAAAGTGCCCGGGAGCTCGCGTGAGCTGGGCTGGGGGATGCTCTTCCCTTCTGCCCGGGGCTGTGCCAACATCTGATCCTCCAGGAATGCAATTCCAGGCAGAAGCTGTGGGACGTTTCTCCAACTCCCACATCCTCTGCAAGAGTTGGGTTCGTTTTTTTTTTTTTTTAATTTTATTTTATTTTGCTTCTTTCCTGAACGTGCATGGGAAGAGGTGGGAGAGCAGCTGCTCAGACCTCTTCCAATGGGCAAGGGGAACACAGTGAGTGCTGGGGACAAAGCAATGTGTCCCCCTCTCCGTGTGAGCCTGTCCCCTCCCGGGCTGGCTGTCATCTAGGGGAGTTCAGTGGCCCGTTTTCCATGGCTGGCATGCTCCTGGGGGAGCTAGCCCGGCTGTTTGCCCATCTGGCACTGCCAGGTCTTTGCAGGGAGGGTGGCTGGGCTGAGATGGGGGAGCACGGGGGCACTTCCTGTTCTCTGCCCATTTTCAATGGAAATGAACCCAAATTCTCTCTTGTCAAGTACCCAGAAGGGGACAAGGAGCTGTCACAGTGGGCAAATGGTATGGAGCAGGAGCAGGGGAGGTGGCACAGCTGGTGCAATGACAGGAGGAGGTGGCACAGCTGGTGCTAGAGGTGACAGTGGCACTGAGTGAATGTGACACCAAGCTGTGGTGGTGCCAATGAGGTGACTGAGCCGTGCAGGGTCCTGGCAGAGGTGACAGCAAGCTGGTGCAGGGGGCAGGTGACATATCTGTCCCAGGCTGGTGGGGAGATGGCTTTGGACCTCTGCCAGGGCACAGATGGTGGCAGCTGTGTTACCCTGAGCTGGTGCGTGGTACAAGGCTGCAGTGGCACCAGGCAGCTGGCAGGGAGGTGACCCTGAGCTGGGGAGGGTGGCAGGGACAGATGGCACAGCTGATGTGGAGCTGGTGCGGGGGGCAGGTGGCTCAGGCTGCGGTGGGGAGGTGACCCTGCCCAGTCACAAGCTGTCACTGGCGTGTCAGGGAGGCGGTGTGGGACAGCAGGGGCAGGTGGCAGCTGGGGCCAGGGAGGTGACACTGCACCAGGGGAGGGGGGCACATCTGGCGCCAGGGAGGTGACACTGCACCAGGGGAGGGGGGCACATCTGGGGACAGGGAGGTGACACTGCACCAGGGGAGAGGGACACATCTGGGGCCAGGGAGGTGACACTGCACCAGGGGAGGGGGACACATCTGGGGCCAGGGAGGTGACACTGCACCAGGGGAGAGGGACACATCTGGGGCCAGGGAGGTGACACTGCACCAGGGGAGGGGGGCACATCTGGGGCCAGGGAGGTGACACTGCACCAGGGGAGGGGGACACATCCGAGGCCAGGGAGGTGACACTGCACCAGGGGAGGGGGACACATCTGGGGCCAGGGAGGTGACACTGCACCAGGGGAGGGGACACATCTGGGGCCAGGGAGGTGACACTGCACCAGGGGAGGGGGGCACATCTGGGGACAGGGAGGTGACGCTGAGCTGCTGTAGGGGGCGCATCCAGCGACAGGGAGGTGACACTGAAGCTATGCAGGGGCACAGCTGGGCACAGGGAAGTAACACTGAGCTGGCACAGAGAATGCACCTGGGGACAGGGAGTGACACTGAGCTGAAAGTGATGCTAAGCTGGTGCAGGGGACACATCTGGGGACAGGAAGGTGATGTTGCACCACGGCAGGGACACTTCTGGAGACAAGGAGGGAGCAGTGAGTCGTGCAGTGACATTGGGGGATCAGGAGGTGATAATGAGTCGGTGCAGGGGCACATCTGTGGGCGGGGAGGTGGCACTGAGCCAGTGCAGGGGCACAGCTGGACACAGGCAGGCGACATGGTACCACTGTAGGGGTCCATCTGGGGATGGGGAGGTGACACTGATCTGGTGTGGTGACACGTCTGGGGACAGGGAGGTGGCACTGAGTGGGTGCGGTGACACATCTGTGGACAGGGGGGTGACACTCAAAAAGTGCAGTGACACATTTGGGGGTGAGGAGGTGGCATCGAGTTGGTGCAGGGGCACATCTGTGGACGAGGAGGTGGCGCTGATCTGGTTCGGTGACACATCTGGGCACAGGGAGGTGACACTGAGTAGGTGCGGTGGTGACACATCTGGACATGGGGAGGTGGCACCGAGCTGGTTCAGGGGCACTCCTAGACACAGGGAGGTGACATTGCACCGGTGCAGAGCACGTCTGGGGATGGTGAGGTGACACTGTACCGGTGCAGGGCACACCTAGACACAGGAAGGTGACACTGTACCAGTGCAGGGCACATCTGGGGATGGTGAGGTGACACTGTACCGGTGCAGGGGCACACCTAGACACAGGAAGGTGACACTGCACTGGCTCAGGGCACATCTGGGGACAGCCAGGTGACACCGATCCGGTTCGGTGACACATCTGGGGATGGTGAGGTGACACTGTACCGGTGCAGGGGCACACCTAGACACAGGAAGGTGACACTGCACTGGCTCGGGGCACATCTGGGGACAGCCAGGTGACACCGATCCGGTTCGGTGACACATCTGGGGACGGAGAGGCGGCACCGAGGCGGTGCGGCGGCACATCTGGACACGGGGAGGCGGCAGCGAGGCGGTTCGGTGGCCCACGCGGGCACAGGTCCCGGCGGGTGTCCGTGCGGGGAGGTGACCGTCCGGCGGAGGTGACCGCGCCGCTCCCGGCAGTGCGCATGATACTGCGGCGCAGGGGCCCCGTGCGCGCCAACCCACCTTGAACCGGCCCGGGCCGCGGCGGCGGCCAATCACCGCCCACTCCGCCGGGGCGCGGCCAATGGGCGGCGGGCGGGGGCGGTGCCGAGCCGCTAAAGGGCGCAGGCTAGGCTGCACCGCGCGGCGGAGCGCAGGTGCGGCGCGGCGCGGGGATGGGCGCGGGCATGGGCGCAGCGGCGGGCGGCCGGCCCTGAGCCGCCCCTCCGGCCCCGCCAGCCCCGCCGAGCCCTGCCCGGCCACGGCCAGCCCGGCCCGGCCCCGCCCCGCCCCGGCCGGGCCGCCCGGCGGGCGGAAGATGCTGCGCACCGGGGGCCGGTAGTACTATGATTTGGTATGTGGCCGCTTTGGTAGCAAGTGTGCTCGGCGCCCGCGGGCTACCCGTCCAAGGTGAGTGCGGCCGCGGGGTGTTCTCCGCCGGGGTGAGCCCGGGAGGGCCGCGCCGGGCTTTGCGGAGCGGCGGCGGGGCCGCCTTTGCGTGTCCTCCCCCCCTTCTCCCGGTGTACCGGATGCGGCGGGAGGGATGCGCATGGACCGGGAGGGATGCGCGCACCGGGGGGGGCATCACGTCCCGGGGAGAGGGTACCGGGAAGGGGCTGGGGAGGAGGGTAGGAGGGGGAACTGCGGCTGCCACGGGGGTTTGCGGGCTTCGCGTCTTCCCCGCTGCCGGTGCGGGGACCGAGCGCTTCCCGCTGCGGCGGGGCGCTGGCGATTCCTTCATCCCCCGCTGCCGGGGGGAGCCGGGAGCGCCCGGCGCATCCTCCCTCCCTCCGCAGGCGCTCGGCGGGGCTGGCCGTGACCTCCCCGAGGGCAGCGGCTGCAGCTGGGCAAGTTCGGGAAGCCGCGCTGCCGGTGCGGCGGAGCCGCTGCCCAGGGCTTGGAAATTCCCTTTGGGAGAAGGCGAGCGGCTGCGGGTCCTGGCGGGGAGGGAAGGGAGCGCGGTTCGCTGAGTGTCCCCGTTCATCAGGGATGGGCAAGCTTTTCTCCGCATTCGGGTTTTCTTCTCTCATCCTGAGGAAGCGCCTGCGGCAGCTCCGGGGAGTGCGGGCAGCGTTTGCCCTTCCCTGCAAGGGTAGCCCGGCTGGGCAAGGAGAAATGCGGGAGGGATTCGTCGCCTTCCCCTGCAGCGCCCCGGCTGCGGGTTTGGGGGTGACTTTGCTCCCACCCCCCCGCCCAGGAGAGGCTGCCCTCCTTCTCCCCCCACTGCGGGCTGGCTGCTGTGCTGTGGTAAACTGAGGCACAGGGTTGTCCAAGGTCAGGACGGAGACGGCAGCAAGGAATAACCCTGATTTTCCTGCTCGAGCTTCTTTCCCTTCAGCTGCCAGCCCCCTCCCAGCCCTCCGAGCCATCCCTGCAGGTAGAGGGGAGCTCCCTGCCGCTGGTGCAGCACCGTCCCCCATCTCTGCCGCTGGTTCCTCGCTGGCCACACGGTTTTCCCTGCGTCCCGGTGCTCCTTTCCCGGGATGAGAGCCGTGCCCTGGGTGTCACCCACCCTGCCCATGGGATGCGGTGCTGCCGGCAGCAAGCCATGCCTGGCTGGGAGCCACCACCACTCCCCTCGCCGTGGTGAGGGGACGCTGCCTCGGGGGGCACGGCTGGGCTGGGAGGGGGCACCTGCCAGGGTGGTGCAGCCCCCCGAATTCACAGCGTTCCCTGAGCCCAGGGGGTCACATCTTGTCCCTTGTCCTCCTCGCCTGGCAGGCGGCTCCTGGAGGCAGGGGGGTGTGTGCCAGGACGGGGCTGTCCTTTTGGGGGGGTTCACGATGGGGCTGCCCCATTTGGGGGTACGTAGCCCCTCTCACCGAGCCGCGGCCGGCTGCTGCCTGCCTGAACTGCGTGCTGCAGTGTGGCGAGGCAGTGTTTGCAGCAGCTGCTTGTACAGGGATGCTCCGCCGGGGAGAGGAGCACAGCAGCGCGTTCGGCACCTGGGAACTTGGAAATGCCCCGGAGCCGCGGGGATGGAGCTCCGGAACTGGTGGTGCCGGGGTGGGTGGGTGCCGGGGAGCCCCGGCACGGGGGTGCCGTGCGTGTGGAGCAGCGTGTACGTGATGAATGAGCGCGCCGTGAGTAATGCGGGGGTGGCTGCCGGGGGAGGGGGTGCTGCGGGCCAGCACGGCCCCCGCAGGGGCAGGGAGCCCACGGCGCTCACCCCAGCTGCTGCAGCCCTTTGCTCCCAGCGCTGTCCCGTCCTCATGGGGAGCTGTCACCCCGCATTGCTTGGGGACAGGGCTTTGGAGAAGAGCTGGGGCTCACCGTGTGCTGGTGCCCTCGCTGGGGGTTTTCCTCTAGCCATGGCCTTCCTCCCACACCACTTCCTCCTTGCCAGCGGTGCTGGCCCTGGGCAGCCTCCTTGCCTGGCTCTCCAAGGGCTTTCCAGGCGTTAATCGGCTCAGAGAGGGAAGGAGGGTGCGTTATCCCCTCTTATGGCATGGGGGAGGAGAGCCAGGACGTGACCGCGCCAGGAGTGGGTGTCAGAGGAAGGATCCGGCCTCCTGGCATTCCCAGCAGTGCCGTCACACCGAGGGGCTTTTCCTCCCTCTCCCACGAGCGTGACGCTGTGGCAGCACACACACAGGGAGTGGGGACGCTGGTGGATCAGGCAGGAGGGTTTGCAGAGCGAGGATTCGGCTCTGCTGAGGCGGCTCCCTGGGCACCGCGGCGGGCGATGCTCCTGGCGCTGACCTTGGCCGGTTGGAGTGGCTCAGGTGGCAGTGCCAGCCCTGCCTCCCCTGCTCCTCGCCGTGCACAGCTCTTGGGTTTTGCCTCGTTGGCCGTGGAGGAGTCTGGACTGGGAGCCGCTGGATTTGGCACGTGTGGCTTTGGCCCCGCTGTCTTCTGGCAAGGGGATGGTTTGGCACCGGGAACAGCCAAGGGCGTTGGCTGAGCTCCCATTTCCATCGTTCCCTGGAGGTTCTCTGCTCCTCTGGACCTGTTGGATGGGAGCGCACGGGGCAGGGAGGGCCGTGAGCGGCTCGGTGGATGACTTGGCTTGCCGGCGGCTCTTTGCGGCGATGCTTTGCCGGCTCAGTTGCCTTTTGACTTGGAAGATGTCGCTTTGCTGGTGACGGGTGAGCCCTGCAAGTTCCTCTCCAGAGCTGTGGCAGGGTGGCACAGCTCCCATTCACCTCTGGTCCTCTGTCCTGGAGGTCATGCCTTCAAGTGGACGAGAAGCCCTGCAGATGGGCCAGCAGTGGGTCCAAAAGCCCATGCTGTGCCGATGGAGGAGCCCTTCCCTCTCCCTTTCCCTGCGGTAGGAATCTCCCAGGCTGGGAGCCCTGAGCGACCAGCTGGCCTTTGGAAAAACAACTCGCTTCCTCCCGCTCCTCCGTGGAGAGGCTGGCGTTGGTGGGAGGGCTGCCTGAGCCAGGAACAGCGTGATTCAGGAGCTGCTGGCGGGCAGCTCGGAGCGCTGCCGGCATCCCAGTTTCCTGCTGGAGGGCTGGGAATGCATCGGGATGGTACCCACTGCTCCACGGGGAGGGTGGTGCCAGCCTGCACGGGGGTACTGGTGTGATGTGGGGCTGGACTGGGGGCACAGCACCCTGGCAGTGCTCTCCAGCTGCTGAAGGTCTCCTCTGGGATGGGTTTGGTGCTCCAGCTCCCACCACAGCTGCTTGTTTGTCCCTGTGGTGCGTGGAGGGAGCTCATGGGGAGTGCACAGGTAGCTGCTGGTCGTTGCTGGGAGATGATGCCTCCCACGAGGCGGCTGCCAACACCGGATGCTCAACACTGGGCTGGTGGTGATTGGAGGGAGGGGGCACAAGGGACCCCCAGGCAGGAGTAAGGTGACCTCAGGGAAGTAATTTTCTTTCCTGCTCCATCTCTGTGCCTCTCACATCACCAGTCTGTGCTCCCATGTGCTCACTGATCTGCTGCCCAGCCAGGCACATTCCCACCTGTGCCATTCCAGGGAGCAAGGACCCACTGTGGGGCTGCTGTGGGGCAGCATCCCATGCATGCATTCCCCTTGGGATGCCAGGGCAGCTGCCTGCCTGCCTAGAGGGGGTGGTGATGGTGCCACAGGACACCCCTTGTGCCCAGGAATGGGGTTCTGAGTCCCCATCTCGCTGGGAATGGGCCACCAAGCCACCTCTCAGAGCTGCTAATCCTTCTCCTCCCTGGCCCCGTGTGACCTTGAGGCATGTCACTTGACCTGCGCATCGCCCTCCATCCATCTGGAAAATCGGGTTTAAAATGCAGGAATCGCACTGAAAGCCCAGATGCTGCTTTCCAGCTGGGGGAGGGGGTGAGGGCTGCGCTCCCAGCCCCAGGGCTTCCCCCACCAGGGGACAGGTGGGTGCTTTTGGGGGGCTCTGGATACCCCAAAATAGGGACTGAGTTTGTAATGGGGGTGCAACCCTTACTGAGATATTTAAGGGGTACAGAGGTGGGGGACAGGCAATCTCCCAGCACTCCACACCCTGCAGCACGTTGTCCCTGTCCCCCACCCTGGGCTGCAGTCTCCCTCTGTCTTCATTTCATGGCGATGGCTGCCTGCTCTCCTTCCCTGCTGGCCTCCATATGCCACGCTGGTGGCCTTGTCCTCAGAGATCCCTGCCATATCCTGCCTCCACCGATGGGAACGGGATGTGTCAGAGCACATCTCGTCTCAGCTCACCAGGGAGGAGAGGTCCACAGGCTCCAGGCCTTGTGCTTGCTCCCTCAGCCATCCCCTTGGGGGCACAGGGGTGGGGATAAGTGCCAGGGCTGTGGGGCAGCACTGGAGATGGAAAGCGGTGCCTCTGTTAGCAGGCTGCAAGGTGATGGTGGGTCAGGACAGGATGCCCTCTCTGCCCCAGAGCATGGGTGCCCACTGTGCCAGGAGGGGAAGCTTTCCCAGGTGTTAATTCCTTTGGAAACCTCTCTGAAAGCACCTGCAGGAAGGGTCCTGCTTTGGTGAGCGCAGCAGAGGTGCTGGATGCCTTCAGCTTCACCGAATCCTGTGGCACCTTCCACCTGTGCCCCGGGGATCAGAGGAGCTGCACGCCCAGATCCAGGTGAGGGTCTCCCCCGGTTGGCATCGCCGTCCTGGGGAGCCCCGCGGTGGCAGCGTCTCGGTGGCGGCAGCCTCCCCTCCTCTCCCTTTGGGATGCTGTTCAACTCCACCTCCGCATCTTGTATTCTTGCCTCCTGGCACGCGGCGTGCTTTTATTTTTCCTGGATCTGCTTGCATGACGAAGCCTGTTGATTACTTGTTTTTCTTTACGAGGCATCCCCCAGCTTCACGTGAGCTCCTGCACCGAGGCGGATTTGGGGTTCGCCTCGGTGCTGCCGTTCCCTGATGTTGACCCCGTTTCCAAACCGCAGATTCAGCCTTGGAACCTCTCTGAACTTGGCTGGGAAAATCAAGTGGGTTTAAAAATACCCCGTCTATTTGTGCTCTGTTTCTTCTGGCGTCTGCGGGTTGTTTTCAAGTGTTTCCCTACAAATGTGGGGGTGAGAAAACACTTTGAATCGAGAGCTTCAGTCTCCATTGCTCGCTTTCTTCATGGTCTGGGCATGGAAGGAAAACCTGGTCAGGGTTGGGACCCCACAGGGTTGGTGGGTTGGGAAGTTGAGGAGACCCCAAGAGGGTTTGTGAGACATCTCCCCATTGCCTTGCTGGCGCTCTGGAAGCGGGGACAGGAGGGCACGGGGCCGGTAGCGGGGCGGGTGGCAGCTGGGCAGAGCCGGGGGCCGCTTCCCCGCCGTGGCTGCCAGTCGGCCGTGCGCTGGGGAGGTGATGCTCAGCCGTGCGTGCAATTCCCCACCGGCCCCGCGATCAGACACCGGCGCTGTGAGCTGCCGGGGATGACCTATTTTCCTGCGCCCGGGCAGCCCTGGCCAGCCGTGGGTCCGGCGGAGCGGCTGGCTCGTCCCCTCGCCGGGGATGTCACCCACTGCTCTGCCAGGGGATCCTGGCGCGGTGTGACTCCCTGGCGCCCATCCCCAGCGTGTCTGGGTGGCCTCTTGCTCCAGCTGGGCAAACATTAGCATTCCAGGCTCCAGTTGGTGGAGAGGTGCTGGGAATCAAGATTCCAGCTTGGTAGCCCAGGAGCTGGAGCGCTGGGGCAGGTGGGGGGCTTGGGAAAGGGGTTTGGGTGCTGCCGCTTCCATCTTCTCCTGCTGGTGGGGAGAGGATGTCACTTTGAAGGCGATGAGGTGCTGGGGACCTCTTCTCTCGGAAAGCGCGTCCTTGGATGCTCTTGAGCAGCATGTGACGGCTCCGTCCCCGATCGGCGCAGCAGGACCATGGACAGGGAGGGGGGCTCATCCAGCCCTGCAGCGCAGCAGCCCCCCTCACCCTCCCGGATGGAGGGGTCAGGACGGGTTCTCACGGCTCAGCGCCGGGGTGGCAGGGGAGGGCTGGTGCCGTCCCTGCTGACAGGCTGCGAACGGGAGCTCATCGGCGATGCAGCGCTAACGAGGGATGGAAAGGTGCAAGAGTGTTGTCGAGGCGGTGCAAAGCGTGTGCGGGGGTGTGCGTGCACACCGCACGTGTGTGCTCAGCCACCCCCCGCCCCGATGGGGTCCGGGATGTTTCCTGGCCCTGCAGGACCCCCCCCAGCTCTGCAGGACCCCCCGAACGGGGCCGGTGCCTGCAGTGGGTGTGCAATGCAGCATCTGCTCCTTGCAGATGGCTCTGCACAGCTCTGCACCCCGGCCTCACCCAGCCAGCCCGCCCCGTTAAAGAGCCACCCGTGCCCGCTTTGCTGGTGGCGTGGGGACTCGGTGACCATCAGCTGTAACCCCGTGCAGGGACACACCTTGTGCGTGCAACGTGCGAGCCGCGGCCAGCGCTGCCCGCTGCCCTTCCCGCGGGGACACTCGGCTGGTGGGCCCGTGGGGTGGCACATCACGGGCCTCTCGCCGGTACGCGCTTGTGCCAGAGCCAAAAATAGCCGGTGATGCTCGGTGATGCTCGGCTCCCGCGGCGGGGAAGCGGTGATGTCACTCGCCGCCAATCACCGGCGGCCCCGAGGAGCAGCGCGGAGGAGTGGGAACGTGCTTCCCCGAGCGTCCCTCCCCGAGCATCCCCCCCGGAACAGCCAGCGGCCGCGTGTGCCGGGAAAACGGGGTCCTTTCCACGATGGGGAGGGCGATGCGGGTCTAAACCTAGTTTTGGGGACCCCCTGTTTGGCTTGCTCCCAGCTCTGGGTTTCCCTCTCTCTCGCTCTCCGAACGCCGTGCTGAGGATGCAGCTTTGCTGCTGCTGGCAGAGCGGGATGACGCCAGGCTGCAGCGAGCAGGGCGGCACAGCCGGGGTGGAGCAGCCTCGGAGCCGAGACCGAAGTCCCCTGTAATTAGCCGGCGGGGAGGAGCAGGGTGACAGACCCGATGTGCAGGTCGCAGACGGGTTTCAGGCTTGGGGCTCTCGGGGATGCCCCAGGACATGTGGGCTTGGCTGGGGCATGGTGGCTCTGGGGCCCAGCCCATGCTGGCACTGTCAGGAGAGCTGTGTCCGAGGGCTGGCACACAGATCTATGCCCAGTCCTGCCTGCTGGTGGATGCAGGGGCACAAGCTAAAAGCAGCCTTTTCCCTGCCACAAGGATACAGGGCAGCCCAGATGGTGCTGCTATATGGGGAGCAGTGCTAGGCATACTCTGTGCCCCTCTAATGAGAGCCGGGATCCCCAAAACCCCTGGGGGGGGTCACTGGGCATCACCCTTGCCCTGGTGCAGAGGTTGGGAAGCTGTCCTGGAGCATTAGGGTGCTGATGGCCACTGTCCTGACTCCTGTGGTAGCCAAGGGTGGCCTTGGATCTGAGTGAAAGGGCTTGGGACCCCCTGTTGGTTTTGGGGCAAGGGTGACCCATGGGCTGCCCTTGCTGCAGACATGTGGTTACTGCTGTTGGTCTCTTGGGCATGCTGGTTCGATGCTGGGCACCAGCAGTGGCATCAGCCACAGATTCTTCCTCTGCCCCCTCGCAGGTGCCCTCGGCTCGAGGGAGGAGCCCGAGTTCGTGACCGCTCGCGCTGGCGAGAGCGTGATCCTGGGATGCGACGTGATCCACCCGCTGACGGGCCAGCCCCCTCCCTATGTCGTGGAGTGGTTCAAGTTCGGCGTCCCCATCCCCATCTTCATCAAGTTTGGGTTTTACCCTCCCCATGTGGACCCAGAGTATGCCGGTGAGTCCTGGAGTGCAGGAGGACGAGGGGAGGGTGCCAGGTCCTGGCTGCAGCACGGCCTGGGACATGCAGCTCTGCTCCATCAGTTCCTCTGTCGGAAACCACGCGGGCTCTGCCTCTCATTGCTCGCTTTCCACCCAGTTGGTTTTAATTAAGCAGCAGCGTTAGGAAGCCAGCTGGGCTGCGTGGGACGGGAGCAAGCGAGGCAGAGAAGCCCAGGGTGACGCGTGGTGGCGGTGGCTGCTGCTGCTGCTGTGTCCCAGGGCAGCTGTGAGCCCAGGGAGGGGTGCTGGGGGGACACTGGGGATGGAGCCAGGGCCACGTGCTGGGCGGAGGTGACAGGTTGGAGCTGCAGAACTCATGTGGCTGCTTGCCAATGTGCTGCCGGTGACACGTGGCCGGTGTCCTCTGGTGGGATCTGAGAGCTGGAAACCAGCCCTGAGAAGGTTGGTGTGGCAGGACAGACACATTGTGGTATCTCTTTCCCCGTCCTGGGGATATTCCCTGGGTCTTATGGGACTCTCTGCCCAAATTGCTCTCTAAGAAATGCGCCAGCTGAGCCCTGCCAAACTCAGCTCAGCAATGAGCGATCCCACAGCCCACTGCACCAGGGTGGAGCTTTAGGCTGCTCTGCTCCTGACCCAGTTTTTGGGGCTGTGCACAGGGTCAGCTCAGGGCTGCCCTGCTTTCTGGGAGTCTCCCAGGCAGGGCAAAGCTCTGGGGCACGCCCGTGTGCCGGCTGTGCCACCGCCAGCCCCTGGCTGGGAGCAGAAGGCCGGTGTCGCTGCGGGCAGACATTGCTGCAGGCACCTTGCCTGGCCCTGGCAGCTTGGCTCTGCTGTCCCCAGATGGGCGAGTGTGTCACCGCCCTGGCACCACCGGCTGCAGCCACGCCATGGGGCTCAGCCAGCCCCAAACCGGGACAGTGCCCGCACAGGGATGGGGTGTCCCCTGTGGTGATGCTCTGGGAGGCTGCTCTGGGGCCAGGATGGGGGTGCTCCCTGCAATGGTGCTCTGGGGACTGCACCAGTTTGGGATGGGGTGGCCCCTGCAGTGAACTCTGAGGGATTGCTCTGGTGTCAGGATGGGGTATCCCCTGCAGTGATGCTTTGGGGGCTGCATTGGTGTGGGGATAGGGTGTCCCCTGTGGCCATGCTCTGTGGGCTGCACCAGTTTGGGATTGGGTTTCCCTTGCAGTGATGCTCCAGGGACTGCTCCAGTTTGGGATGGGGTTTCCCTTGCAGTGATGCCCTGGGAGCTGCACTAGTTTGGGATGGGGTTTCCCTTGCAGTGATGCCCTGGGAGCTGCACCAATTTGGGATGGGGTTTCCCTTGCAGTGATGCTCTGGGAGCTGCACTAGTTTGGGATGAGGTTTCCCTTGCAGTGATGCTCTGGGGGCTGCTTCAGTTTGGGATGGGGTGTTCCCTGCAGTGATGCCCTGTGAGCTCCCGCAGTTTGGGATGGGGTTTCCCTTGCAGTGATGCTCTGGAGGCTGCTTCAGTTTGGGATGGGGTGTCCCCTGCAGTGATGCCCTGGGGGCTCCCACAGTTTGGGATGGGGTTTCCCTTGCAGTGATGCCCTGGGAACTGCACCAGTTTGGGATGGGGTGTCCCTTGCAGTGATGCCCTGTGGGCTCCTGCAGTTTGGGATGGGGTGTCCCCTGCAGTGATGCTCTGTGGGCTCCCGCAGTTTGGGATGGGGTGTCCCCTGCAGTGATGCCCTGGGAACTGCACCAGTTTGGGATGGGGTGTTCCCTGCAGTGATGCTCTGTGAGCTGCACCAGTTTGGGATGGGGTGTCCCCTGCAGTGATGCTCCGGGGGCTGCACCAGTTTGGGATGGGGTGTCCCCTGCAGTGATGCTCCGGGGGCTGCTCTGGTGTTGGGGACAGGGTGCCAACGCTGTGCTCTCCCACAGGCCGGGCCAGCCTGCACGACAAAGCCTCCCTGCGCATTGAGCAGGTGCGCTCCGAGGACCAGGGCTGGTACGAGTGCAAAGTGCTCATGCTGGACCAGCAGTACGACACCTTCCACAACGGCAGCTGGGTGCACCTCACGGTCAATGGTGAGCGGGGTGGGGGCTGTGGCATCCCTGTGGTGCCCAAATGGGGTTTCTGGGGGATGATGGATGTCTGGGGAATGCTGGGCCTCAATGGCATCTGTGCCTGGCAGACACGCCAGCCTGAAGCCATCCAGGCTGGCTGATCCGGCCAGGGTGTGACTTCAAAAGGGACAAAGCTTTATTAGGGATTCCTCAGTTTAATTACACAGGGCTTGTTAAAAGGAGAGACATCAAGAACCAGGGCTGGGAATGAATCTCCTCTCAACAAACAGATCAGAAAATCAAATCTTTGTTTTCTTGAAATTCAGATTTACTCAAATTACTTTTTCATTTTATTAAGGCTGTATATTAAACTAATTAACAAATTGTCATTCTCTGCATCAGGAGACAGATCTTTATTTTTAGCCCAGCAGCAGGGCTGTGCCTCTCCTGCTGCAGTGGGGTGGCTGGAGAGATGTGGCCACTGGCAGCTCCTCGCTGGTCTTGCCTTGACCTTGTGCAATTAATTTAACCTTTGGGGGGATGGCTGTGCTGTGGCACGGAGCAGAGCCACCTAATTGAGCCCAATTAGTGAGCAGGAGCTTTGCAAGCGGGGCTGCGCAGGCCACCAGCCCCATCCCTGCCTGCTGCCCTGCCTGCTGCTTCCTGCTTTCCCCCAACCCGCTAATGAGCTCCGAGGGCTTGGGAAGGAGGGCAGGAGGAGGAGGAAGGAGGAGGATGGTGGTGCCTGGCTCACCTCTGCCACGTGCACGGATCCTGCAAACCGCCAGGCGGAGGGGCTGGAAAATGGCCCCAGATGCCCTGTCCCTCCCCTTGGCAAAATGGGCCAGTTTTGGGGCTTTATGCAGCACGGGGCGTGCAGGGGCTTAATAACAATATAATAACCATAATCCTCCCAGCCCGAGGAATTGCTTTCAGGGTGAGGGCTGTGGCTTTCCCTCAGCGCATTACAACGCTTAATTTTCTTAGGGGGAAAATAAAAATCATTTGGGGAGGAACCAAATATAATTCCTTTTTCTTTTTTTTTTTTTTTTTTTTTTTTTCTTTTTTTCTCCCAAGCAGATTAAATTGCCAACCTGTCTCCCTCTAAAGTGGGCTTTAACAACCGCGGGTAATTAGGGGCGGGCTGTAATCCTGCCAGCCTCTTTCATCAGGAAGGAGCCTTTCGATCTGCACTGCGGTGTTTTCCCATGTTTTGACAATAGCGAGTTAATGTGCAGCAGGGTGCGGGGAGGAGAGGGGACGGGGCTGGGGGTGCGATGTGCCACCTCTTGGTCGGTGTCCCCAGGGCCACCCTGTCCGTGCAGCCTTTGGCGTGGTCATAGCCCTGCTGTGTGTGCGGGCAGCAGCTTCCCCCGTGTCCCCGTGTGCCCCCAGCCCCGGAGCGGCCACGGGTGACCTGGGGGTGTCGTGTGCCCCCAGCTCCCCCCACGTTCACGGAGACCCCGCCGCAGTACGTAGAGGCGAAGGAGGGCAGCAGCGTCACCCTGACCTGCATGGCGTTCGGGAACCCCAAGCCCATCGTCACCTGGCTCCGGGAGGGAGACCTTTTGGGTGCCAATGGCAAGTACCAGGTAGGTGGGGGAGGGCCGCCGTGGGGATCCTGGGCTGGGAGCTGGCAGGGACAGTATTGACAGCACCACGGTGGCGGTGGCTCCGCCGTGCCTGGAGCCAGCCGTGCTTTCTCAGCACTTCTCCTTGGTGAGATGCCCATTTTCCCCCACCCCATCCCTGCTGAGCAGCAGCCTGTAACGCTGCCAAGCCCTTGGGTGCGGGCTGGAGACCCTCCAAGTGCTGGGGACAGCCCTGCTCCTGCACCTGACCTGCTCCCTGCAGACTCAGCCCAAGGGCCAAGACCCTGGAGGTGGGGTGGGGGCTGCAGCCTGGGGTAGTGTCCCCCCAGCAGGGCTGGGGCAGGGCAGGATTGAGCAGAGAGGATTTCCCCTCCTCCCCTCCCCTGCAGGACCCTTTTTGCATCCCAGAGGCTCCCAGGCAGAGATTCCCCCCTGAGCTGTAATTGGTAAATCAGGCATTGGAATCAGCGCAGGCACTAATGAGAGTAATTAGGAGTCATTTGTTACTAATTGAAATAGAAGGATGAGGCAGAATGAGGTGGGGGGGAAGCCTGGCTGGGAGGCCTCCCTGTGCATGGGGGTGCTGCTACCCCAAAGGTGACAGCCCCTTGTCCATCCTTCTGCTGTGTCCCCAGGGGAATCCATCCACTCCTCTTCCAGCTGAGGGATGGCCCCACAGGGAGGACAGTGGCCAGGCTGGGGTCTCCCCTCATCCCCCAGCAATGGAGCAGGCCCTTGGAGGGGCAGGGAATGCTCCATCAAGGCTCCTTGTGCAGCTCCAATGGTGCTGGGGCGCTTGGCAGGAGCGGTTTGGAGCCTGCTGCCTGCCAGTCACTTCAGGGAGATGAATGTGCTGGGATGGTTATTTATTTATTTCATGATTTTTTTTTTTTTTTTTCTCCCTTCCCCTTGGCGTCGAGCAGCAAGGCGTGTGTTGGTTTATTAATATCCCACGTCTTGCAGAGCGGGGAAACCCGTCTCTCATCCGGCCCTGAGAGCGCCGGCAGCTCTCTGCCACAGGAGGCAGGGAGGGTCTTCCCCCGTCCCCCCGGGGGTCCCTGCCCACGCTCCAGGGTGTTCCCTTGTTGCCAGGTGAGCGACGGGAGCCTCACGGTGCTCTCGGTCAGCCGGGAGGACAGAGGTGCCTACACCTGCCGGGCCTACAGCATCCAGGGCGAGGCTGTGCACACCACGCGCCTGCTCGTCCAAGGTGAGACCTTGCAGCTCCTCAGCATCCCCTGGGAAGCCAGGATGGGGACATTCCACCGGCCACGGGTCCGTGGTGTCACCCTGGGGTGACCCTCCAGGCCTCTGCGCCTGGCTGCCTCATGGCTCTGCATCCGGTTTGTAGGATGGAGGAATCTGCTTAATTGGGACCCTGATGAGCAGCCAGGCCCTGATGGCAGCTCGGTTTTGTTTGGGAAGCGGGGAAAAGATTGAGGCTGTCATGAAGAGCCTCATCAGACAGCGATGATGCATGACAGGCCTCCTGCTCCTTGCTCCCTCTCTTATTAAATAAATCTTTAATTAGGTCAACAGCTACCGGCAGAGAGAGGAGCAGGGGGTGTCCTCTGCTCTGCTTTTGTGGCAGTGGTGAGCTGCTGACTCCTGGCAGTCTGTTCCCCCTGGATTTTTCCTGTGGGTGGTACTATCCTCCAGAAGTGCTGGAGATGAAGGGAGGTGTGTCCTTGTGTGCCCTGGGAGAAGCACCATGGGCGTGGATCCTCTCCTCAAAGCTGTAGAGATTAGGGAAAGGGCTGGGAATAACAGTGTCACTGGTTCTCAGTCAGCCCAGAGATTAGGGAAAGGGCTGGGAATAACAGTGTCACTGGTTCTCAGTCAGCCCAGAGATTAGGGGAGAGGTTGGGAATCACAGGGTCACTGTGGTTCTCAGTCAGCCCAGAGATTAGGGAAAGGGCTGGGAATAACAGGGTCACTGATTCTCAGTCAACCCAGATATTAGGGGAAGGGTTGGGAATGACAGGGTCACTGTGGTTCTCAGTCAGCCCAGATATTAGGGGAAGGGTTGGGAATGACAGGGTCACTGTGGTTCTCGGAGGATCAGGGCCAACCCTGCCCCAGAGCCCTCCAGCAGGTCCCAGCTAAAATGCTGTGATGGAGCTGAACCTGAGCAACCTGTAGTGGTGGGAGCGACACCTTCCTCTTCCCCCCTCCAGGACCTCCCTTTATCGTTTCCCCTCCGGAGAACATCACAGTCAACATCTCCCAGGATGCTCTGTTCACCTGCCAGGCCGAGGCGTACCCCGGGAACCTCACCTACCTGTGGTACTGGGAGGAGGAGAACGTCTACTTCAAGAAGTGAGTTTATAGCTGCTGGGGCAGCGTGTTCTCCTCCTCCTGCTGCTCCTGGGCTGTGCTGGGAGCTGGGATTGTTGGTGTTGGGCTTTTCCCCTGGCTCTCCTCGTGATCCTCCTCTCCTCTCCTCCTGCAGTGACTTGAAGCTGAGGGTGCGGATCCTGATCGACGGGACGCTGATTATTTTCCGTGTCAAACCAGAGGATGCTGGAAAATACACCTGTATCCCCAGCAACAGCCTGGGCCGCTCGCCATCAGCCTCTGCCTACCTGACAGTGCAGTGTGAGTGCGGGGATGGGGCTGGCATTGATAACACCTGGCTCCCAGGCAGCCCCAGAGGCTCTCTTGTCCTGGTGTGACACTGGGAGAGTCAGGCTGATGTGACAGCAGCCTTTGGATGAACACGGAATCATCCTTAGTAAAAAAGCTTAAGAGCATCCCACGTGGGCGTGGGAGACGAGAAAGCAAATGGTCTGAGCAGCCTCGGTGACACTGCTCAGCTGGGACCAGCATCCACCTTGGCTACAAGTGTTTTTTAATTAGTGAGCGTGACTGTGTTCACAGGGGTCTTAGGTTGAGGGAAGAGACAAGGATCTGACTCTGTTTCAGAAGGCTTGACTTATTATTTTATGATATATATTGCATTAAAACTATACTAAAAGAATAGAAGAAAGGATTTCATCAGAAGGCTGGCTAAGAATAGAATAGCAAAGAATGATAACAAAGGTTTGTGGCTTGGACTCTCTGTCTGAGCCAGTGGGGTTGTGATTGACCATTAATTAGAAACAATCAATATGGGCTAATCAAAGATCCACTTGTTGCATTCTACAGCAGCAGATAACCAATGTTTACATTTTGTTCTCAGCTTCTTAGAAGGAAAAATCCTAAAGAAAGGATTTTTCATAAAAGATGTCTGTAACAGGTGAGCATCATCCCATGGCTGCTGCCTCACCGTCCTCACCCTGCCGGGGTGAGGTGAGGGCTCTCAGTGCCAAGGTGTATTTTTTGGTGTTTATTTCGGGGGTTATTCCTGTGGCGTGGCTGTTCTTGTGTCGCATTCCTCGGGCGGTAAGCGATCTAAACAAGCTCGGGAGAAAGGGCTGCAGCAGCAGCGGCGCCTCCCACGCTCGCTGTTCTGCCGGAGTCCCCGGGCGGTAATGGGTAGTGTGCCACCGGCATCCTGTGGCATTCCACTGTAATGGCCTCAATTGCCGCCGCTCCAATTGCAATATTGCTCTGCTCCCAAAGACTTCGGCGTTTTCATTTCATAATGAAAGACAGGCCTGAGCAAAGTGGGCTCTCGGCGAGGGTTTTCCAAGGCTGCCTTAGAGCTGCTGCTGCCTTTAGACCTGGTGCTGGTTAGTGGGGAGCCCAAGAGCAGGGCTGTCAGGTCCCTGTGGGGATGGATGAAGGGGCAGAGTGGGCAGGGGGATGGTGTGAGTAGTGCTGTGCCCAGGCACAGGCGTGATTTGGGGCTTGGATGTTCCCAGCTGGGTGGCTCTTGGGAAAGCCTGTGGCCTCAGGCCATTAAATCTGCCCTGCCTCTAATCCAGGGCCGCTTGTCAGGGCTGATAGCTGTTAAAAATAGCTCTAATGGCAGGGAGAACGGGCTTGGACAATCTGCTGCTCAGCCAGGCTTCAGCACAAGGAAGGGTGCTCGGATTTTGGCGCCTCAAACCCTTTTCCTCCTGAGCAAACCTCATCCACACCGGGGTGATAGCTCTGGAGGGAGTTTCCCATCCTCCAAAAGCAAATGGGGACACAGCTCCGGGTCATTAGTGGGCTGGCTGGCCCCTGGCCAGTGACCTAGTAGTGAAAGGCTCGATCCCATTACCCTCTCCCGCACTGCTGGAGTCCTTGATTACATTTCCTAAGAGGTGGAGTTAAGCAGAGGGGGGTAAAGCCTGCTCCATATGTGGCGCTGGGCAATCTGGGTTATGGTGCCACTGCCGGGGGCGAGCGGTTTTGGGGAGTGGTTGGGGTGACGTGCTGGGAGCAGAGCTGCCAAACTCTGCTGGTTTTGCCCCAAGAAAGCAATAATCTTCCATCTTCCACATCTTCCATGCCTTCCTGTTAAGCACCTTAATGTTTACCCTCCCAATTTGCATCAGCAGTGCAGGGATGCTGCACCCCAAAACTCCCACATTTATCCCTTAATGCAACATAAGCCCCATCAGGATTTTCCTATAACCTCGTGCTGCCGGTGTCTAGACGAGATTGTAGAAATACTCACTATTCTTATTAAAAATAACATTTTTTTAAAAAGCTTCTTATTAAAGAAAGTCTAGATTCTCTTCAACCCACTCGCACTTAATTAAAAAGCTCTTAGAAGTGCTGTTAATGACACATTCTAGACTGGAGGATTGCGAGACACCTCTCTGCGTGGGTGGTGCAGTGTGGAGGGGGGGGTTAGATATGTATTTTAAGGTTTTTGCATCTTGGAAAGGGTGAGGTGGCTGCTGTTCAACATGACCCAGCCTCAATGAGGCATGAGTATAAGCAGATATGGGAGGTAAAGGACTCGTGGCAGCCTGGACACAGATCCTTTTTGCTATCTGTGTGTGTTTTAAGGTTTGGCAGTTGAAATAGCTTTGATTGCTTATATGTAAAACCAGGCTGTGCTGGGTGTTCATCACACCTGGCACATGTGCTGTAATGGAGCACGGAAGTCTTCAGCAAAATGGAAGTTGGTGTGGAATTTGGAGCAGGCATATCTTCATTTCTTCTTAAATGCAATCTTTAATGAGCCCCAGGTAGGAACACCCTGGACATGAGCAAAGCCTCCCAGAAATGCCAGGTATTCCAGAGGATTTGTGTGTAGCAAGCCTGGCTTAACAACCTGTGGGAGCCAGGGTGGTGCTGGGTTTGGAATTCATCACAAAAGTGAGGCAGATGCTGTGAAGCCGGGCTGGGAGGAGAGAAGGGCTCTCTCCCTGTGCTAACATGGTGCTGCTGCCCTCCAGATCCTGCCCGTGTGGTGAACATGCCCCCCATCATCTACGTTCCCATCGGGATCCACGGGTACATCCGCTGCCCCGTGGAGGCAGAGCCGCCGGTCACGCTGGTCAAGTGGAACAAGGACGGGCGTCCCCTGCGAATCGAGAAGGTAACAGAGCCCCCAGGGAGGAGGGGAGAGTGGGGCACAGAGGGCTCGGACCCTCATGTCCTCAGCAAACACCAGTGAGCACCACCAGGCATCCCTTTGTGTCGGGAGAGAAGAATCTCGTGGATGCGATGACGCTGCTTTTCTTTATCAGAGTTAATTCCAGTTCTCATATGGAGCCCACAGTGCCTCTGGACATTCAATGTCTCCCACGCTTGATGCCTTCTTCCCCCTAAAGTCACCTCCTGATGGCCCTGCTTTATTTTCCCAGTGGCAACTGGTGGTTAAAAGACCCTTTTAACAAATCTACATCTTCCCCTAATCATGGTTTGATAGTCTGAGCAAGGATATTAGCCATTAAATATTTAAAGAAAACGCTCAATATTTTAAATTTTTTTTTTGCTTAAATATTAACGATTTGAAGTTTTAATTCCATTTAAAGCTGTTGCTGCTGTGGCCTCCTGGTCCTTGGTGCCCTCAGCTCTCCAGGTGGAGATGTCTTGCTGACTCCAGAACAAGTCTTATTTAGTGTTAGATTCTGATCTTAAATCTTTTTGAGCTACATGAAGGAGCCTGGCTGTGCTTGGACAGGCTGATGTTGCCCAAGTTTCTGTTGAGGAGATGCTTTGGATGTTGGGAGTGGGATTGGGCATCTCCTGGTGATGTGACAGCACCCTGGGCATGGGTGGGGGCTTGGCTGAGGGGGAAATAAGGAGCTGTGGTGAGTGCTGGCTAAGTGATCTCCCTGCTTCTCCCTGCTGCAGTATTCTGGCTGGAACCTGCTGGAAGACGGGTCGATCCGGATCGAGGAGGCCACTGAAGATGCTCTCGGCACTTACACCTGTGTGCCTTATAACGCCCTGGGTACGATGGGCCAGTCTCCCCCTGCCCGACTGGTACTGAAGGTAATCCTCTGCCAGAATCCCGTGGGTTTGCTGGGAGCAGTGTCCTCCTGTGCCAGGAGCAGCTCCCGGGGCTGTGTGGGGAAGAGCAGAGGCTCCAGGGTGAGGGTGGTGTGTCTGTGCTGTGGTTGGAGATGTGCTTCCCACCAGCCCAGGCAAACCCCCAGGGCGCCCTGTCTGGTGTAGCTGGAAATATCCTGCTGGAGCAGCAGCGTGGGTTTTGACACTGGATTGGGGTAGTTTGAGGAAACATCTCCCCGGAACGTCCCCTTTGCCAACAAAACACTTAGCCCTGCTGGCCCGGGCTTGGGTTCAGGAGGATTTTAATAAATGAATGATTTGAGCTCCACGTGCTCCGGCTGCGTGCGGCGCCTGGGGCGCGCTGAGCTCCCAGCGCAGCTCCTGGTGCAGCTGGGGTGGGAGCTGCAGCCTCTTCCCTCCCTGAACACGGAGTCCTGTGCCTGGGAGGGAGCCGTGGTGATTCATGGTGTCTCGGCGAGGTTCAGATGAGAACGCTTTGTGTACCAGACACGCGCATCCGCCGGGGCGGCTGCCGGGGCGAGGAAATCAGGTTGATGGCTGATGTGATGTGGGTGGGTTTCTTCCTGTTTCCAGGAGGTAAAAAGCAAGATGCTGCTCAGCCTGGGGAAGAGAAGTTGTGTGGAGGTGTAAAAGCAGGCTTCCTGTGTCTGAGGGCACCTGTGAGGAAGCTGGAGAGGGATTCTTTGTCAGGAACTGTAGAGATGGGACAAGGGGTAATGGGGTCAAACTGAAAGAGGCAAAATTTAGGTTAGATATTAGGAGTGTGAGGGTGGTGAGGCCCTGGCACAGGTTGTCCAAAGAAGCTTTGGATGGGAGTGTCCAGGGCCAGGTTGGAGCAATCTGTGATAGTGGAATGTGTCCCTGGCTATGGCAGAGAGTGGAATGGGATGAGCCTTAAGGTACTTTCCAACCCAAACCATTCTGGGATTCCATGATTCTATGCTCCAGTGTGTTGGCTCTTTGGACAGAATCTTCCTCCAGGTGTAATTTAAGCCATTGAGGCTCCTTAGCACACATTCTCCACACAATTTACCTTGCAATGCCTCAGACTTGCCCAGAATGGGGATTGTGTTGGTCTGGCAAAGGCTTGGTTTTGGTGATGGGAGTTTGGGCAGGCTGACACTCCGTGTTTTCCCTTGTTTGGCTGCAGGACCCCCCCTATTTCACGGTGCTACCAGGCTGGGAGTACAGACAGGAGGCAGGGAGGGAGCTGTTGATTCCTTGCGCTGCTGCCGGAGACCCCTTTCCCATCATCGCCTGGAGAAAGGTACCCGGCCTGCCAGACAAATCTGCAGTGCCTTTGGCTTTTGGTGAATATTGCAGACAGAGAAGCCACACTCTGTCCCGGTAAGAACAAACTGCAGGTACAGCTGCTTCGCTTTGGGCTGAGCCACTGCCGTCCTGTCCCGCAGGTGGGTGGGGGAAGCCCGGCTTGTGGCCGCCCAGTAATCCCGGGAAACCGACACGGCAGCATCCGCAAAGCTGAAACACTGCCCCCGCCCCGGCCCCTCCTCTGCCTCGCCAGCACTGCCCACAGGACGCCCTCCTCCTTGCCTGGCTCCCAGGTGTCACCAGCAGGACGTGGCAGTGGTGGCAGTGCCGTTGTCGCAGCACACACCTCCTGTGGAGGGAGGGGATGTGTCACCGCAGCACATCCAGGGCTCTGGACCAGTCAGCAGCTGCTTTACTGCCCCGTGACTTCAAAGAGCCTGGGAAGAAGCTGGTTTTTTGATCCTGAACTGGATATAAAGTCTTCAAGATGTTCCTTGTCATAGAGCAGGGTGTGGTGGCACAGCCTGGGAGCAGTGAGGGCTTTCCAGTCCTCCTGCAGCCTTCCCCTTGCTTGCCACCTTTACTGCTCCCATAGGAAAGCCACTGTGCAAGAGAGCTCCTGGGCTCTTTGTTGTGCTGTCAGGAGCTTCCCTCCAAGCCTTCCATGCCCTTCTTAGGGCTCTTGAGAGTGATCTGGGTCCCTCTGTCACCCAGTGGGGCCATCCCCAATCTTTGTGTCTTGAGCTGCTGCACCTCTGGGTTCCTTTTAGCAGCACGAGAAGGACCATGACTTGTACAAATTGCAAGTGACCTGCCTAAAGCTTGCTGGCTGTTTAGCCTTTTTCTCCATCTTATTTTCCTTTAGATGCCCTCACCAGTCTCAGCCAGGTTTCTTTCCAATCCCACTTGTGCCTTCTGGTGATCCTTCTCGTTTTTTGGCTCTGTACTTATTTCCTCCAACTTCAGTTATGGCTGGCTTGGGCTGGGCTCAATTTGCCAGTGGCAGAAGCCAAATTCCTCCCTCCCCATCAGCCCACCAGTGCTGAACCAGCCTCTTGAAGAACTCCTTGCCTTGCACTGGTAACCCAACGTGTCCATGGGCTCCTCTGCTCATCCTTTGCATCAACCTGTGGGTCCTGGTGTTGATCAGCAGAGTTCCCCACATGAAGAACAGCTGAAGAAGACTCAGGACAACGTGGAATTTGCACAGCTTTGGCTGATGGGCATAGATGAGTTGTTACAAGATCCATCTTTCCGCTCGGCTTGAGAGATTCCAGGCACCTCCACGCACGCCATCCTCCCACATCCCCTCGGGGCCCTTGCTGCCCAGACTCTGATGCAAAGGCTCCTGCCTCTCATCTGCTGCTAACTGAGGCTGAGGGGCAGTTTGGGCATCTCCTGGGGCATCCTCTGCCTTCCCCATCCCGGGAGGGGGTTTGCTGGGACACCCAGTGCCCGTTCTTGCAGCAGTTTCAGCTTTGGATGCCGGAGGCTGAGCCCTGCCGCGGGGCTGGCTGTCCGTGCGAGTGCCGTGGGGTTTCCCGCTGGTGCGTGAGCGCTGCCGGCAGCCTCCTGACGCATGCCTCTCGCGTTGCCCCCCAGGTCCTCTCGGAAACGGGGGAACCGTCTGCCTTGCCACGACCGGAGAGCCCGGATCCCCTGCCGGTGGCCGGCGGTGTCCCCTGGGCCGCGCAGGTAGCTTAGTGACCCCGCCGCCGCCTCGCCCTGCCCCACCGCCCGCTGCTGAGTCCCGCTCTTTTCTCTCTCTCTCTGCCTGGCTCCCCCCACCCCGCTCCTTGCCCAAGGTAGGGAAGCCCAGCAGGAGCAAGCACAACACGCTGCCCGGCGGGACCCTGCAGATCCGCTCCCTCGGCAAGGACGACCACGGCGAGTGGGAGTGCGTCGCCACCAACATCGTCGCGAGCATTACTGCCAGCACCCACCTGACCGTCGTAGGTAAGGGCAGGGGGGGAAAAGGGGGCCTGGGGAGAGCCCCCTGGGCGAGGCAGGAGGTGGGTGTGCTCCTCACAGGTGACAGGACAAGGGGCAGTGGCTTTAAACTGGGAGACAGGAGGTTTCGATGGGATATTGGGAAGAAATCCCTCCCTTTGAGGGTGGTGAGGCCCTGGCATAGAAGCTGTGGCTGCCCCATCTCTGAAAGTGTTCAAGGTCCCATTGGACAGGGCTTGGAGCAATCTGGTGTACTGGAAGGTGTCCCTGCCCATGTCAGGAGAGTTTAAGTAGCTGTCCCTTCAAGTTCCTTCCAACCCAAACCACTGTATGATATTGGGAAGAAATTCCTCCCTTTGAGGGTGATGAGGCCCTGGGACAGAAGCCTCACCACTTGGTACACAAATACCAGAAGTGTCCAGAAGCCTCACCACCCTGGTACACAAGCCTCACCTTGAAGACTTCTGGAAGTGTTCAAGGTCCTATTGGACAGGGTTTGGAGCAACCTGGTCTATTGGAAGATGTCCCTGCCCATGTCAGGAGAGTTTGAGTAGCTGTCCCTTCAAGTTCCTTCCACTCTCCCAAACCACTCAAAGGAGCAGTGCCTCCTTTAAATGTTATTTCCTGGTGGAGTTGCCTTTCTCTGTGCTGTTACTTTGGCCACCTGTCCTGCTGCCATTTCCAGCAGAAATGGCCTTGGCCATTTGTGACCGTGTTCACAGGGGTCTGAGGATGAGGGAAGAGACGAGGATCTGACTCCATGTTTCAGAAGGCTTGATTTATTATTTTATGATATATATTATATTAAAACTATACTAAAAGAATAGAAGAAAGGATTTCATCAGAAGGCTGGCTAAGAATAGAAAAAGAAGGAATGATAACAAAGGCTTGTGTCTCGGACAGAGATCAGAGCCAGCTGACTGTGATTGGCCATTAATTAGAAGCAACCACATGAGACCAATCACAGATGCACCTCTTGGATTCCACAGCAGCAGATAATAATGGCTTACATTTTGCTCCTGAGGCCTCCTAGCTTCTCAGGAGGAAAAATCCTAAGGAAAGGATTTTAAAAGATGTCAATGGTTGTCACAGATATCTTTTGTGAAAAATCCTTTCCTTAGGATTTCTCATAAAAAATGTTCTGTGACGGCCCCTGGCTTGGTGCAAGAGGAGTCCCCTCAGAGCATGGCTTGGCAGAAGCCCCCTTGCAGCCGTGGTGCTGCTGCCCCCTGAGCTGTCCCCTCTCTGTGCAGGGACGAGCCCTCACGCCCCGACCAGCGTGCACGTGGTGGCCGCCATGACCTCAGCCAACGTGTCCTGGGAGCCCGGCTATGACGGTGGATACGAGCAGACTTTCTCAGTTTGGTACGGCCCTCTGTGAGTCATCCTGGCATGCTTTGCTCTCTGCTTCTTTTCCTTCCTAGCCGACCCGAGCTTGGAGCAGCCGGGGGGAGGAGGGTGGGGAGGGTGGTGTGGTGTGCCCAGCTCTGTGCCCAGCTCTGTGCCCGCGGGCCTTACAGGGCTGAGCTCCCTCCCTCGGGGCTTCTCTGAGAGATGGGTGGTGGTGGTGGTGGGATGGTGCAGTTCCTGTATTTCCTCTCCCTTCTGTGCTGGCCACTGCCTCTGTCTGCCCCAGCAGGTTTTACTCTGCTTGTGGTACATAGGAGATGCTTTGCATTCGTGTTGCTGTGCCTCTGGCATCTAATTTCAAGATAAACTGTTTATGAGGCTTAACAGCCAGGGAGAGGATGGAAAATGCAACCTTTAGAGAGTGTGTCCTGGAAGAGCTGTGACTAAGCAGAAATGTTCTCTCCTTGCTCTGTGGCTCCCTGGGGGTGGTTAAATCCCAGCCGAGCTCATGACCAGCCACTGTGAGATGCTGGCACTGGGGCTTTGCTCCCGTAGCTCCTGTGCTCCCCAGGTGCATCCCACCTTCCTGCAGCAGGGCCAGGCTCAGCCCTGTGCCTTTCCCCTGGGGCAGGGGAGGGAGAAATGCAGCTGCAGCAAGGCTGGGGTTTTCTTTGGGCTCTGCTGTTGTCATCTTCTTCTAAAGAATCATCCTTGGAAACGTGGAGGGGGCGATGTGTTCCCTTTCCAGGCCTGGGCTGGCATTCTTCAGCCTTTCCTCTCGCTCTCTCCTTCTTTCCTTGCCTTAATTTGCCCTGATGGAGGCTGCTGATAGAGAGGAGAGAGGGAGACGCTGCCTGTAATGATTTCTGCTCTGCTCCAGCCTGGGGCTGGGCTGTCTGTCTGGAATGGAAAGAAGGAATGGATTGAACTGAGAGGGGGAAAATGAGGGAGCAAGCTGAGCAGTGCAGACCTTGCTTTGATGAAAATGTCCTTGGGAAGGAGTGGTTAAACCTCTCTGCTCTGGCTGCATCAGCAGCTGCTGCTGCTCTTGCTCTGCAGGCTGCTCTCAGATTCCTGCCTCCTCGTGGCTCCTCCAGACTCCACAGGGAGAGAGCAGCCAGCAGGGCAGGGTGTTTGCACCAAGCTGGCATTCAGGAATTCACGGGGAGCTGTGGGGGCTCAGGGTAGGGAGGCAGTGACCTGCCTTGCCCTGACCCTGGGGTGTGATCCCTGGGGGATGTGCTGTTCCCTGGGCATCTGGGGGATCTGGGCCACAGCTGGCTCCTGCAGTGCCATCCAGAGTGCCATCCGTGTGCTCTCCTCCCTGCTGTGGCTCTGGGATGCTCAAGCAAAACAAGGCTCCATTTTCTCTGCATTCATGCTCTCCTCCTGCCTCTGCCATTGTTGAGGCTGGAAATGCAAACCCCTCTGCCCAAGGGTGGCCAGGGCCAGCACAGCATTCCACATCCTCCCTCTGCAAGGAGGTTCTCCCAGTTCAGTGCTGCATTTCCCCCCTGCTTTCCCCACCTCAGCCCCTCTCTCCTGTGTCCCTGCCTGCAGCAGTGCTGGGAAGGAGGGATGTGAGGGCACTGGGATTGAACACTGCAGGGAAACTGCCCAGGAGAGGGGCAGCCCTGCTGCCCTCCTGCCTCTGCCAGGGTGGAGGGGCACCCTGGCATCTGCAGTTCCAGCTGGAGCTGCACTGATCCAGAGGCTTTCCCTGGGTTTGGCAGAGGCACACAGCACACGCATGGCTCTCCACTGACCTGCTCGTTTCCATGGCTTGCTGCTGCTTCTCTGCCTCACTTTCTGCTCCCTGGACAGCAGCAGTATTTTTCTTTTCTCCATCTTTTTCCTGCTGGGTGGATTCACCTGGCCTTGTGCTGGTAACTGCAGATGTGCCCTCTCATGTGTGCAGGACAGACCATCTGCACCAATCCTTCTCAAATTTTCCATGGACACCACCAAAACCTGCAGCTGAGGGCTCAGACTCCCTAAAACATCTTTCTAACACGAGCAGTATGGTAGTCATGCAGTGGTGCTGCTTTGGGATGTGGGAGGCTGGTGGGAATAATGGCTTGTGGAGGTGGCACTGGAATGGCTCTGGGGGCATTTTTCACCCTGGGGTTGTGGTTAGACCCCAGCAGAAAGGTTCTGTCCTACACTCCCTGCCAGTGCCTCTGCTGCTCTGCCAAACCCTGAGTGGTGACCCAGGCTGTGCTGGCAGCCCCCAGCTTGTGCAAATGTGGCAGAGATGGGGATTTAGTTAAATGTCTCTCGTGGGATGACATGTACAGGGCTACAGCTGAGGGAGAACTTGGCTCTGGCTCAGGAGATGTCGAGGTATAAATGGGAACAGGGCCTGTCTCCTGCGTCAGCCGTTCCCTTTGCAGCACTCCCAAAATGCTCCAGCTCCCACTTTTGCCCATGGGAATCTGGTGCAGATCACATCAGAGCGGGGCTGTTGGCACTGCTGCCATCCCTGACCCAGCTCAGGGCACAGGGGAGAGCTCGTGGCAGTGCCCCTGAGAGCTGCTGGGACACCAGGGCGTGGTGTCCTCTGCCAGCTCGTGGGTGGTGAGTGGCTGCCCCATGTCCATCCACATCACTGCTGTCAAACCAAACCATCGCTCGGGAAAGCTCCATTTTTGCATAAGAAGTTAATGCTGCCTCTCTGTCCTCCCTGTCAACGACTCCTCCCCCTGAGGATGCTCCCTTTTCTCTTGGCAGGATGAAGAGAGCCCAGTTTGGACCCCATGACTGGCTGTCTCTCCCCGTGCCAGCTGGTTCCAGCTGGCTGCTGGTGGATACCTTGGAACCAGAGACTGCCTACCAGTTCAGTGTCTTGGCTCAAAACAAGCTGGGCACCAGCTCCTTCAGTGAGGTGGTCACTGTGAACACTCTAGGTAGGTCCTCCTTGGGAACAGGCAAGGGCTGGGAAGGGATCTGTGACGAGAAGGGCTTTGCCTTTTCCATGTTTCCTGTCTGTTGGAAATGGAGATGGAGATGAACATCGTCAGCAATAGTTTCCAGCCATGTAGGGGATAGTTTGTGGAGGGTCCTGGATGAAGCTTGCAGATTTTGCTGGATGCATGAGGCTCTGGAAGGCTTATCCTGAGAGACAGCATGGGGGAGCTGCACTGTGCCAGTCACCTTTCAGATCTTCCTTAAGTTCAGCTGGGATCAGGAGGTATTAATAGAGCACGAGATCACTTGTTACAGCTCAGAGCTTTGGGCTCTCAGGTGGCAGAGGGAGGAAGCAGGAAGGCCTGGAGTCACGGCCTCATTAGTCCAGTGCCTTTTAAAAATCCACTTTTCTATTTCTATGATAAGAGACCGGACTCCCAAGAGGTGTCCTAAACTCCTGGAATGTGGGAACAGCCACAGTGGTCCTTCTTATCGTTGGCTGGGGGTATGTGTACAAATCACAAACAGGACGGGGCTGCTGTGGAACGTGCTTGAGCTGTTTTGTTTTCCAGCATCAGCCTCATTGCATTGTTATGACAATGGGAAGATGCCACCAGCTCACATCCTAGGCAGCAGAGCAAGAACTTAATGTTACAACTCACTTTAGAAGTTTTTTGACCAATCACACAAAGCAAAAGCACATTGACAGTAGTTCTATCCAACCACCATAAGCACACATACCTTTGGTTAAACAATGCTTGCTTATTTTGAATACAATACCTACTTGTAAGACTTAAAACAGAATGCACAGAGCTCCATTATTAAGCTTCAAACTTCCTAATATCTTGGTAGATAAACTTTTCTGTAGCTTAGAGAGTTATTCTAGACAAGCATTAATACACAGACCATTGTTCTATTTGTCCTTGCTTTTCTAGTTTTTAAATAATTTTTCTGCTGATCTATCTCAGAAGGCTGGGCTGCTGCTTAGCTCTAATCACAATTCTACCGTCTCTGAGGCCTGCCTTTCGCAGCTTTCCCCAAAACCCCCTGATTTTGTGGATTCCCACACTTGTGCCGCTGCTGGGGGCACGGGTGGGAGAGGATCTGCTGTGCTTGCCCTGCCCCAACTCAGAGGCGTCCCTGTCCCTTCTGCTCTGTCCCCAGCATTCCCTGTAACAACTCCAGAGCCTCTGGTGTTGGTTACCCCACCGAGGTGCCTAACAGCCAACCGGACACAGCAAGGCGTCCTCCTGTCGTGGCTCCCTCCCGCCAACCACAGCTTCCCCATCGACCGCTACATCATGGAGTTCCGCGTGGCCGAGAAGTGGGAGATCCTGGATGACGGCATCCCGGGCTCCGAGAGCGAGTTCTTTGCCAAGGACTTGTCCCAGGTGAGCAGAGGCTGGCTGCCCTCACCATGCCCAACTCAACGGTCCTTTCCAGCCTTCATGGTTCTGTGATAATAGTGCACCATCTGCTGCAGTTCCGGGGAAGTTTTGGAGTGGCTCGATCAGGGAGCTGGGCGAGATAGAACACTTTAATGATTTTAATTAGTGGTATTAAGTAATCACAATCAATATGCATTATAATGATAAATAGTGTGTTATTCTTCAATTACTCTTAGCCAGCATTTGTATAAAGTTGTTATAAGCAACTTCTGTAGGAACACAGCTTGAGACTTAAACTTTTGCTAAAGCCACTCTGATATTCTTCAATGAACAAAGCCTGAGAGAGAAGGATGTGTTGTCGAGGTTGGAATGTAGGATTTACGGGCCACAAGGACATTTTGCAGAAAGCAGAAGCTAAAGAGACTAACAAAGTCTCAGTATACATTAGAAAGTCCCTACAGGAGGAAAAAGATACTAAAAATATGCACTAATTAGCATAAGAAGCGAGAAATCGATAACCAATAGAGGATAGAATACGAATTAATGAAAGAGAATTGTGTCATTTAGAACCAATGAACAATGATTTCTGTTTGATGAAAGCCTATAAATAGATGAAAAAGTTTTGTATCTGTGTCTGGGTGGAGGCCAGAATTCTGGTTGGCCACACAAAATGTCCACACACCCTCTGGGCAAGGATAAAAGCGTGGCTTGCTAACATTAAAAATGTGTTGTTAGAGGGTTTTGTTGGAACCCAGGACATCCCTCTGGCTGTCCTGAGCAGCCAAGACCCCTGCCAGGGGGCTCAGAGAGACCCTGGCACAGAGCCCAAGATGCCTGTGGCTTTGATTATGACCCGTGGAACAAGTTACCAACCTTAGATGAGGATCTGCAAGCCATGAAAAATTAAGTAGAATGATAGTGAATTTATCACAGGTTGAAAAAGTAGATTTTGGGGTTTTTAGAATGGGGATTCAGGGGGGCAAGATGGCAGGATCTGGGTGTGTCCAGCCTTTCTCCTTCTTCTTCTTGGCCTCTATCTTCTGCTGTGATGGTGGCACTTTTAGATTGGTTTAGAGCAGAAGCTCACTGTCTAACATAAGTGACAGGTATTGGGAAGTAATTGTAAATATTGTACATATAGTTTTTAGTATAAAAAGATAACACTGCCCTGGGGCAGGCAGATTGCTAAGTGGACTTCAGCAGGACAGGAGAAAGAATTTTATAGATAAAGAACCAGAAGCAACCTTGGGACCGAGAAATGAAGAGCCCTGACTCCTTTTTCAAGCGCCAGGCTGGGAAAAGAGACTTTGGAACTCTTCTTGGGGTCACTCTGACAAGCTAGAGATCCCGACAGGTTTTATGGGGATGTTGGAGGCTGTGTGGGGCCCTGACAGGTGTGTTTGGCCTTGCAGGACACCTGGTACGAGTTCCGCGTGCTGGCGGTCATGCAGGATCTCATCAGCGAACCCAGCAACGTCGCTGGCGTGTCCAGCACAGGTGAGGGCTGGCTCCTCTCCTCTCCTCTCCTCCCCCCGGCTGTGGGGCTGTGAGCTGGGCTGAGGGAGGGATGCAGGGCTCTCATGGGTGTGCTGAGCTGACCCCGATGGGAGCAGGCGAGGACAAATCCCCGGAGCATCGCCGAGCTGAGCCCGCCCCGGCTCTGCGGTGAGCCTGGAGAACAAAGCTCCGAGCGGGCATTGGCGCAGCCGGGGAGCGGGAATGAAAGGTGGAGAGAGGGAAACGTAGCACTGCAGTGCAGAGTCCACGGGGAAAAGGGCTTTGCAAGCAGGGAGGCTGCAACGTGCTGCAGTTCCTGCGTGTTCCCTCTGCACATGCAGCGCTGAGAATGCTGCTGGAGCCAGGGGCAGGCGGAGGAGGGTTGTGATGGCGCTGGGGAAGGAGGGCAGCAGAAAGGAAGGGATGGTGATGCAGCGAGCCTGCATTTTCTGGCTCTCGTGGAAAAGCCGGCTCGGCTGTGCTGCGATGCCGCGGTCTCTCTCTGCCCCCAAGTGGTGCCGGTGTGATGGAGAGAGCTTGGTGCAGATTCCCTGCTGGCTGCCCTTGCTCCTCATGCCCAGGTTTTCTGATGGGGTTTGGCAGGTGCCCGGCCCCAGGCAGCTGCTCTGCCAGGCTGAAAGCTCCGTGGGGAAATGCACTGATGCTGGGTATGGCACATGGCAGGAGCACTGAGGTGTGCAGGGTGCACATCTGCACGTGCCCACAGCTGAGGTCTGCTGGGGCTTCACACGTGCTCCTGTTTAGCAAAGGGTTTGCAGCCCAGTTTTCATTGGAACGCTGAAATGAAGCACTGACAAAGAGGTTGAAATGCCTTGTGCTGCTGCAGGAGGTTATTCAGCCAGGAGGTGACTGCAGGTTTGCTGCAGTTATGTGTGTTTAGACATAAATGTGTATTTGTTTGGTGTGGAGGCTTCTTCCCTGGGTGTCCCTGGTAACACAGAAAAGTTTATCAGGTTGGTTTGGGCAATCTGATGTAGCTGAAGATGTCCCTGCTTCTTGCACGAGAGTTGAACTAGACAGGCTTAAACAGCCCTTTCCAACCCAAACTATCTTATGATTCTGTGAGATCACCAAAACCCTTGGCCCTGAAGCAGCGCTGATTGCTCTCCATGGGCGGGCTGGCTTGGAAGCAGGGTCTTCACAGAGATTATCATTCCTGGAGACTATCACTGCCTCCACACTGTGGCAGCTCCCTGGGGAAGGCAGCAGGTGTAACACTGAACTGTGTTTTTTTTTCCCCAGATGTTTTTCCTCAGCCTGACCTGACGGACGAGGGCCTAGCCCGCCCGGTGCTGGCTGGCATCGTTGCCACCATCTGCTTCCTGGCTGCTGCCATCCTCTTCAGCACACTCGCCGCCTGCTTCGTCAACAAGCAACGCAAACGCAAGCTCAAGCGCAAGAAAGGTGAGCCCATTCCCTGTGTGCTTCCTCCCTCCTTCCTGTCTGCCCCTCGTTTCTAGCCCCCTGGTTGTGTTGTGGTCGTAACCTTCTTCCCTGTCTGTCTCTTCTTGGTCCGTGCGCGTCCTCAGGTGAAGCCCTGACTTCCTCCCTCGGCTGTGCCTGAAAGCGCCCGTGGTCGGGAGCGGGAGAGGCAGGGTGGGTGAAGAGGCGCCAGAGAAACTAGCCTGGGAATTCCGAGGGAGCTCTCCCACGTGGTGATAACTGCTAGAGCCGGGGGTTTAGGCTGGGCTGTCCTCTGGGATGCAGACGGGGGGCACTGCTCACCTGCTCCAGGTCACCCTGGAGCTGGGCTCTCCAGCTGCTCCCAGCATGGAGCGGGCAGTGCTGGGCTAGAGAAGACCCCAAAGGAGACCCTGCTGCTCTGCTTCCCAAAAGCTGGGACTGCAGCCTGCGTGCAGGAGTGGCTGGTAGGGAAAAGGGCGGCTGGGGAGCTGGAGAGGGCAGGGAAGCGGCTCCGTCTCCTCCAGCCTGTGGGACTGTGGCAGCAGGGCGGGCAGGACCCTGTGATCGGAGCTGTTTGTTGTCAGCAACCATTAAAGCACTGGAGCAATGAAACCTTGGCCTCTTGTTGAGTGTTTTTTGTTGTCGTGATGTTGAGTGTGTCTTGTCTCTGTCGTGTTGCGCCTCCTCAGCGTTCTCTCTTCTTTCCCCTTTTTATTCTCTTCCAGACCCTCCTCTCTCGATAACCCACTGCAGGAAGAGTTTGGAGTCCCCGTAAGTATCTGTCTTAGCTGTGGCACCAGGCTGTGAGGGTCTTCAAGGTGCCTCCCTCCTACAGTCATTGCAAAGCTCAAATGGAAATGTCTCATCCTTATTTGGTTGCTCCTGATGAGTTGTTTTTGAGTGTTCCCTGAACTTTTAGGAACACAGCAGTTCACAAGAGACAAATGGGCTTTGGAGCAGGAAGCAGCAGGGACAAATGCAACAAGCTGAGCTTAGAGATGACCCCGCTGGATCTGTGAACGTTTTCCAAAGCTGGAGTTGGCTGATGGAACTCAATTTCATACCAGTTGGAAGGGGCTCCTTAGGACAAGGACTAGCCTGCTACATATGGAGTCCTTCCTGCCAGCTCAGTGTAGTTTTTGAGTCATTCTCTGTTGGCTCTTTTTTTCCTGGGAAATTCATCTTTTCTCCTGAAGAGAGCCCTGCTGAAGCCTCTTTCCACATGTACCCAAAGGTGGATTGTGGTGCTGCAGAAGCCACCGCTCCTTGCAGAGCCCATCAAAAACATGTGTAGCTGCAAATCAGCAGGAGCATCTTCCCGGTGGGAGTGCAAGAGTCTGGGATGTGGACACCTCATTCTTTGGCTCCTCGACTGTTGGAAAATGTCCTGGTGCTGGTGGATCTGAATCTTACTTGTTTTCAGTTCATTCCCTGCTCTCAAATAACCTGCACTATCTGTTGGATCTGCTGTCTTTTACCTCTCAATCCTGTTTGTTCAAGGCTTTCTGGATAGGGATGAGGGAGCTGTCCTGGTGCTCTCTGCCTTTTGAGGTGCTCAGCCTGAAGTCTGAGTGTTGATAATGGGAAAAAGAGTTGGTTTGAAATGATCCGTCAGCATCTCCAAGTGACATGCTGAGTTCTGTGGGAGGGAACGTTTGCCTGATGTCCCTCTCAGGGCCTTTCCTGGGCATGGATAGCTCAGGTGGACATAGGAAAGCCCAGAAGGAGTTGGAAGCAAGCTCTGGTTGTGTCTTTTTTCCCCGTGGGGCTGTGGAGCTTGTTGCAAGGTCTTGTTGTGAGGTGTTGGGGTGTTGGTGGAGCTTATTGCAGGGTGTTGGTGTATGAGCTTTCAGCCCTGAGTGTTCCAAGCTGCCCTCCCAAGGAGCAGGGATGTTGTGCACTGCTGCTGGTGAGACTCTGCCATCCTGGTTAGCCCCTGCCAATTTCTCCCAGAGGTTCCTCTTTTGAGAGCTGGTAGCACTTTGTTTCCCGGATCCAGAGTTGTTCTCCTGGGCAGGAAGGGCTCCTTTCCTCCCCGGGTGACCGTCCCCTCTCGGTTTTTCTCCCCTGTGGTCCAGGTTGTCTTCCGGCAAGGTGAGTCCCGAGAGCATCCGCACGCTCCGTCCCCCCTCGGAGTCCTCTGACGACCAGGGCCCTCAGGCCAAGCGGATGCTGAGCCCCACCAAGGAGAAGGAGCTCTCCCTTTACAAGAAGACCAAACGAGCCATCAGCAGCAAGAAGTACAGCGTCTCCAAGGCGGAGGCCGAAGCTGAGGCCACCACTCCTATCGAGCTCATCAGCCGCGGGCCGGATGGACGCTTCGTCATGGACCCGGCCGAGATGGAGCCCTCCCTGAAGACACGGCGGATCGAGGGCTTCCCCTTCGTGGAGGAGACGGACATGTACCCCGAGTTCAGGCAGTCGGACGAGGAGAACGACGACCCCGTCGTCCCCACCTCCGTGACCGCCCTGAAAGCCCAGCTCACCCCTCTCTCCTCCAGCCAGGAGTCCTACCTTCAGCCACCAGCATACAGCCCCCGGTTCCACCGGGCGCTGGAGGGTCCCGGCGCCCTGCAGGCCACCGGCCAGGCCCGCCCGCCAGCCCCCCGGGCTTTCCACCACCAGTTTTACGGTTACCTCAGCAGCAGCAGCCCCGGGGAGGTGGACCCGCCGCCCTTCTACATGCCAGAAGTCAGCCCGCTGAGCTCAGTCATGTCCTCCCCACCGCTGCCCCCCGAGGGGCCCTTCGGACACCCCACCATCCCCGAGGAGAACGGGGAGAATGCCTCCAACAGCACGCTGCCCCTGGCCCAGACCCCCACGGGGGGCCGGTCCCCCGAGCCCTGGGGCAGGGCCGAGTTCCCCTTCGGCAGCCTGGAGCTGGCCCCCGCGCCGTTCCCCCACCAGCTCCAGCCCTGCGAGGCGGCCGAGGGCTCCCAGCCCACGGGCTGCCTTCCTCGGGGGCCACCACCCTCCTCCCTCCAGGTGGTCCCCGCATCCTACTCGGGCATCCTGCCCCTGGAGGCACCAAAGAGCTGGACCGGCAAGTCACCGGGCAGGGGTCAATCCTCCGTGCCCTCTACCACCAAGTGGCAGGACAAACCTATGCAACCCATGGGATGTCAAGGGCAGCTAAGACATACCAGCCAAGGTATGGGCATACCCGTGTTGCCTTACCACGAACCGTCCGAGCCCGTCGGCCCCAGCGGCACAAGCACATTCAGCCTGGACACCAGGTGGTACGAGCCCCAACCCCGACCTCGGCCCAGCCCTCGGCAGGTCAGGAGGGCTGAGCCCAGTTTACATCAGGTGGTGCTACAACCCTCAAGGCTTTCTCCTCTGACCCAAAGTCCCCTGAGCTCCCGCAACAGCTCCCCGGAGCTGACTGCCCGCGCCCGGCCCCGCCCGGGGCTCATCCAGCAGGCGGAGGTGTCGGAGATCACGCTGCAGCCGCCCGCGGCCGTCAGCTTCTCCCGCAAATCCACGCCGTCCTCCACGGGATCTCCGGCGCCGAGCAGCCGCGGGGACAGCCCCAGCTTCCGACCGACCACCGCCTTCACCCCCGTGGGCACCGGCTTCTCCAACTCCCAGGGCTCCTCCCTGCCCGTGGACACCATGGATGTTTTCGGAGACATCCCTTCTCCAAGGAGGGCTGGCGAGGAGATTCTCCAACCGGAGCCGACATCCACCACCACGGTAGCCGCCACAGGGTAAGTGCGTGAGCCCCGTGGTGACCCCCCCCGGCCCCTTCCTGGCTTCCCCCACCCTGCCTTACCCACTCCCTCTGACTCCCTCCCTGCCATCACCATCCCAACTGGTAGGGTCTCTCTGGGCACGCTGCAGCATCCCTTTTGGAGACGGCGTCCCGCGGGCTTTGCTAGGCAGAGGCTGGTGCCACGGGCACGGGTTGCATGGCCGCCGCCCGAGAGCGCTGGGTTTTAGGCAGGCGACCTTCCCGGTCCCTTGGGAATCTGGGAGCGCCGTGAACTCGGGCTACGGGCCGTCTTACCAGGTGTACAAAGACCTGGCTCGCTTAGGTAAGTGTCCTGGTGTCACTGGAGGTTGTTTCCTCTTCTAGCTGCTGGCTCTTGGCTTTCTTCGAACGTTAGGGCCGCCGCCGCCGCGCCTCTGTCTTCCTCCTCCTCTTCCTTCCCGCGGAGTCTAGAGAGCTTTAATGCATGACAGAAACAGCTATCACGGTCACCGCCCCACCTGCAAAAGGGATGCTGCAGCCCCAGGACGCGGGCAGGGAGAGATCAAGGACTTAGCCACACCAGCAGCATGTCAGGAGAGGAGCAAAAATAAAAATAAACTAAGCCCAGCGGAGATCGGGAGGCTGCCGGCACGCTCAGATCCTGCCCTAAAGAGGGATGTGGCTGCACTAGACAGTAGCGGCTGGTTTTCCAGGTACCAGGGTTGCTCCAGGCAAAAGCGTCTCTCTCTCTCTCTCTCTCTCTCTCTCTCTCTATTTCTCCTCTTTTCTTCCGTCTTTCACAGCACCTTAGACCCCGTAGCCGTGCTTTCGTCCCATCCTTTCGTCTCGCTTCATTCTGGCTTCTTGTCTGGCGGGGTCGAGCCCCCTCCTCCGGCTTGCGGCGGAGAGGAGTCGGGGGCCGGGGCTGCCGGCCCCGCGGAGCCGGCGCGGTCGGAGGCGTTCGGAGGAGAGGCTGTGTTCTGGGGAGGGGGGAGGCAGCGTTTCACCCCGCAGCGCCCTCCGCATTTCACTCCCGCCCTCTGGTACCTGGAAGCGTTATGGCCTTAGCAAATCCCTCCGGCACTGAACGGAAGGAAGGAGGGCTCAGGGGAGAGGAGAGGATGGGGAGGGAGAGCAGCTGGATGAGCCTGAAATGACTTCTGTGTGCCTCTGGAAAACCCAGCTACGGAGCGATGCAGTCAGGGATGTAGTCACAGGTCCATGTGTCTAGCAGGGCATGCCAAGGAGAGCCAGCTCCAGGACAGAGCCGTGTTAGAGCAGCACTGTTGTCCGTGCTTTTATGCAGTGTATCCATTCGCTTCGTTGATTATCGTTTTTGTTTCTTCTTTTCCTTTCTCTTCTGTTTCTTTCCCCCTTTCTTCTCCAGCCTCGTTTCGTTTGTGTTTCAGTTTGGTTTCTTTCCCTCCTTTTTCCTTTGGAGTTGTTGACGTGCTGATGTGTTGCGGAGCTCGGCTCCTTGCGGGTGTTGATAACTGCTTTGTTTTTGATTAATCTCAGCTATCTGGGCAGTGTTGTCGAGACAAGCTTCTCCTCAGCTCAATAGGTAAGGGTGATCCATGTCCGAAAGGATGGTGTGGGTGCTGTGGAGGGTGGCCGGGAGCGGGGCATGACAAGGGACACGGAAGGGGCTTTTCCAATACCATCTCTTCCTTTAAAGGGGAATAAGGAATGTGAAAACACCAGGAAACACCTCTGGACGCACAGTCTCTGTGGCTTTTGGGTTTCCCCTCCCAGCAGCACACGCTGCCCCCCTGCCTTCGGGGCTGGGGATTGGGATGAGCCAAGCTGCTGTCTCCCTGGGCCACCCTTCCTTTCTTAGGGGCTGGTGACACGCGTGGCACTTTTGGCCCTGGCAGGGTGCACGAGGGCTGTGTGGTGCTAGGGAGGTGTGTGTTGAGGTGGGGTTGTCCCAGATGATCCAAACCAGGAGGAGCCCACAGCCATCCCCTGGAGCCAGGAAAATCAGCCACCTCTGGAGCTGCCAGCTGCAGACAGCGTGCTCAGAGCGGGCTCCAAAAATCAGTCTCCAGCTGCAGTCCAGCACATGGAGAATTTTGTTTCCAGCAGTGTCTGGATTTGTTTTCTTTCTCTCAAGTCTCCTCAATCACAGAAAATGGGAAAACTCTTTCTCCCGAGATGGATTGTATGCTTGGCAGCAGCAGAACCATAGTCTCAGGCTGCCAGAAAGGTATTTTTTCCTTCCTATCACAGGTGTAGTCTTGGGAAAATCCTTCCATACCTGAAATTCTCCTTGGAGAAATCTTTGGTTTCTTCTGACCCAGCTGTAATTGAACTGCCCTAAGCAGGTCTTGAAAGACTCTTCCAAGAAAATTCCTCCTGGGCTGCCTTCATGGGGCTGGTTTCCTAGATAGCCATGGGCATTTCTGGAACTGGGATGGAGTAATCTGGAGATGGTTTTCAGACCTTAGAAGCAGAAGAATATCACTAGAACTGCCAAATGCAGATGGGATAATAGTAATTTGTGACCCAGAGGATTGGCAGCACTGGCCTGTTTGGCCATCAGCCAGGCTGGCTGTGAAAGCAGAAATGGGATTGTAGATGGGGCTGTTTCTAAAGGCGTGGCCATGCCCAAACTTCCTTAGGACAGGTCTTACAAAAGGTTAAGCTTTGCTGCCTTGGTTGGGAAGAGTCAAGGTCCTGGCTGATTCTCTCCAACAGCCTGAGGAGCCTTGTTGGGCTGGGAAAGAGCCTCATGAGAGAGAGGTTGGATGCCTACAGAAATCAGGGAGATGTTTCCAGGAGAGGGGAATTCCTCCAGCTGACCTGGAGGGTTGTCCTGGGGTGGGGAGAGCAGGATTGGCGAGGAGGGGGTGTTGGACGTGTGTGCTCCACGGAAGAGCCATCCTCTTGGCATGACAAAACCCATCCTGTTCTAGCCTCCAAATCTCTTGAGCACTTGGCTGCCTTCTCCTTCTGTTTTTCTTTGCTGATCCCAGAGCAGGGCATCCCGTGAGGAGCAAAGCTGGCACCAAGCCTTGGTGAGATCTGGGCTGTGCCAGCCTTTTTGGGAAATGGGGAAGCCCTCAGAGAGGATGATGGGGAAGCCCTCAGAGAGGATGTGACTGTTTGTTCTTGCTCTGTGGCACTTCCTTGCTCTGGCAGCATTGGGGACACGAGCAGACATGGCTTTAGCACAGCAGAGGTAACTCCAGGCTCCTGTCTGAGTTCAGTGTGGCTCTTGCCCAGGTCCTGGCTGGCTCCAGTGCTAGCTGGTGTGGGCTGATGGATTTTGAGGAGCAGGGTGACACTGCCCAGCAGGGTGGGAGCAGCCGTGTGTCCTGCTCCAGGATGCTGCTGGGAGCTGCAGCAGAGGAATCCCGCAGAGAGCCCAGCTGAGTAATTTCTTGATAATTTGGGGTCATAAAATTGTCAGTGCATGCAGAGCACAGGGATTTTGTACCAGACCAACCAGATTTCTCTATTGCAGCATTAGAAGCTGAGAGAAGGAGAGGCAGCATGTGAGCTCCTTGCTGCAGCATGGTGGCTTTTGCTAGGTGAAGCTCAGGTATTTTTTATGGATGGGCAGAGATAAATGATGCAGTTACTGAGCCAGCACGAGGAGTTCTCCCATCTTCTTCTCCTAGGATGCAGCGCGCATCTTGGAACAGGGAAAAGGGGGCTGTCGTCTCCCTGCAGAGGGAAACCCAAAAACCACAGACGAGGCACCAAGCTCCCCTGCCCCTCGGCACGGCAGCCTGCCCTGGGAGGCCTCCCCAGGCCCCCCTTGCCAGGGCAGCCCTGCCAGTGCAGGGGCTGGGGGGCTTGGCAGTGGCGTAGCGTTGAGTGACCAAGGGACGTCGGCGCCAGGCATGCGGGAGGAGCAGCAGCCCTCGCTCCCCGCTTGAAAGAAAACAGGTTCCCCTTTAAAGACTGTCCATGTGCTGATCCTCTGCATGTGTTCCATGCCTCCTTCCGCTTGGAGAAGTTGTGAGTCCGCTTGTCTGAGTGCGTTTTTTCTTTTCTTTCTTAATTATTATTATTATTATTATTATCATTATTATTATCGTTACTTTATTTTTCTTTTCAGTCTCTTTAATTTCCTTATATATTTTCTCACTCCTGTTTTTCATTTATCTTCCTCTCTCCCCTCCCCTTCCCCATGACTGTATCCCCCTCTTCCTGTCCAGCCCTGCCCCGTTTCCCTCGCCTTCTCTCCTCTCCGTCAGCATGGTGGTGAAGTCCGTTGTGTAGATGAGTTGTGGTGTCTGCAGACCTGTAGAAGGGCACCCCTTCTCTGGTCCACTGTGACCAGCCCTTCCCTCCCTCCCTCCTGGCGGTGCCTTGGCAGCAGCAGCAGCCCTGGCCTGGGGCTGTCACCACCGTGTTTCTCTGGCA
This sequence comes from Melospiza georgiana, assembly GCF_028018845.1. Taxonomy (NCBI): domain Eukaryota; kingdom Metazoa; phylum Chordata; class Aves; order Passeriformes; family Passerellidae; genus Melospiza; species Melospiza georgiana. The sequence continues at coordinate 2,659,722 of NC_080456.1, read as the reverse complement.
CCTCTTGTGCTGAAGGATCCCAAGCGTTCCGGGATGGAGGCAGCAGCCTCGGAGCAGAGTGGGAATTCTGACTTGCAGGAGCCTCGTGTAGGAGAACTGAACTCTTCATGTGAGGAGGATGAAGGGTTGAAGGACACAGTGGGCTCCTTTCAAGTGGATACTCTACTTTATACAAGTGGATGCTCTAACGTGCCCAAACTATTCCTGGATGTCAATGTCTTGGCTCAAGGAGAGGAGGAGACAGGGAGGGTGTGTTGAGACTTCCATGAGGTTAAATATATGTAAATATATCTATAGTATCCTTGAATCTCCTGGACCCTTCCTTTATATGGGTTCCCTTTCAGAGTGGATGATTTCAGGGGTCTTCTCCCTTATATCTTTGCTTTGTACAAAGAAGGACATTTGAAGAATAGCAGCTGTGATGTGTGTTGGGCTGGATCCTTCTCCTTTACTTCCTTTTCATGTCCTGGGGCTCTTGGAGGTCCTTCAGTACCTTTGTGGCCTCTCCATTATCTCCCGGTCCATGCAGTCCAGACGTGTGCTCATGCAGAAGGGTTTTCCTTTGAAGACTCAAGGAAAGCTGCTGCTCCAGGTGTTGGTGGTGCCTCGCAGAAGGTTGGTGTCAGGAGTTCACGTGGGCTTCTCAAACCTCCTTTGCTTGGCTCTGCACTGAAGTTTCCAGAAGAAGTTCGCCCACCTCCCTAAACATCTCATCTGTTGGTATTCAAGAGCTCCTTCGTGCGTGGGCAGCTGCCCAATATGTGAACTCTGGGGGCAGGAAGAGGCTTTTGGCTGAGCTTAAAATGAAAATTAATTGGGAAGAATCGGCGCCCTTTGAAGAGATAAAGGGTGGGCAGAGCAGATACAATTTGGCTGCTGAGTAGCATCATTTTGTCCTCTGTATCCCTTCCTTGCCAGAGGTCAGGCAGTATTTATGGTGACACATGGGTTCAGTGCACTCACTGTTTATGTTTGTGTGTATAAATACGAGTTCAATTACGGAGAACTAGTGGAAATGAGCTTCAGGCAATTTCCTCATAATCCCTCATGTAAATCTGTTTAATTTTGTCAGCATGCCACGACAGCTTCTTCTTAGAAAGAAAACAGAGTGGAAAGAGAAAGAGACTTTTACAGGCTGAGCTTTAATAACAGTGGCAAAAGCTGTCTGGGTGGTGGGAAGAGGTGGTAGAAGGCAGGTGCTGGTGGGCAGGATCACCAAGCTCGGTGCTGTCCAGGGCTTGGCACACCTGAACTCTGTGGGTGATGGAGCTGGAGCAGCTGAAGTCACGTTAGCCAAGTACCTGCAGGAATGCAACTCATCTACACCCCACAGAATGTTGGCTATAAGTGGAACAAGCCTGACATGGGCCATTCGAGCAGGAATTGCTGCAGGGAATGCCATGCTGTGACCTGTGGGTCACTGTGGTCCTGCCTTCAGCCAGCATGGTTGAAGCTCAGTTGGTTCAGCTCTGAGGGCAGAGCTGCTGCTGGCAGCGTCTCTCACAAGAGGCTGATTGCACTTGGGAAGGCGTTTGAGCTCTGCAAATGTAAACGTTGTCTTCTGGATGAGGAAAAGCTTGGATCCAGCCAGCGGGACTCCCGGCATGTCTAATGAGCTGCTTCATCTTTGGCTGATGTGATGCTCTGCTGGGAGCTGGAACAGAGGCTCTCCAGGAGCTCTCCGCACCCTGACGTCTCTGTTGCGTTGGAAAACATGAAAAGGAGCTTTTCTGTGCCCAGTAAAAACATGAAAATGAGCTTTTTTTGTGCCCAGTGTTTGGGTTTCTGTTGCGTCTGCTGCGCCTCAGCTGCTTCTTCACCTCACGCTGCACTTCCCTGGGTGCTCTCCAGTGCTGCCAGCAAAACTGAGAAGCTTCGCAATCACACTCATCTTCAAAAAAACCCAAAAACCCTTCTGCTCCCCAAGGGGAAAAAGCTCCTGGGAGCTCCTTGCCTGTGCACTCCAGCTGAAATTTCAACGCTCTGGAGGCCCTTGGGATGTCGGATGGGAAGCGCTGCTGTCACACTGTGCTCTGCACACATGGGGACCCACAGGGGAAAGCCTGCAGGGTGTCTTCAGTGCCAGCCAGGCTCTGCCTGGACCCCAGGGGAGATGAGGAACTCCAGACTCTCCGTGGGTGGGTGTACTCTGGTACCACAGCCCGGGAGTGCAGGGTCTGTGCTCCAGCCCATGTCCTCGCCCTTTCCCTGCTGCTCCTGCCAGCAGCCACGACGTTTTTGCAATGCTGGATGGGGCCCACTTTGCTGACAGACAGGGGGACATCCTCCTCAGTGATTCTGTGCCCCAGCAGGAGTCTGAAGGCACTGATGTTGCCTCTTGCAGCCAGCTGAGGTGGCTTCTCCTGCCCTCCTGCTGCCCGTGGCTTGCAGGATTTGCTGATCACTGCCCTGGTCACAGATGGATGCAGGAGCTGCCATCAGCACTGTCCTCTGTGTGGCTCCTGTGACAAGGTTTGTTTGCTGACCCCTGGTGACCAAGTTGTCAGAGCAGAAGAGCATCATCTCCTCCTCTGAATGGTGCCGGCAGGCTGGTTTAAATCTCCTTTCTTCACTGGAGCCTGGCTTAAAGTGTTGGCTTTATCACAGTGAAAGGTGCTTTCTGGAAGCTTCCAGTCTTCTCTGGACACCTTGTCTGCAAGTGGCTTGGGTTTATCCCAGATGGCCTCAGACTTTTTCTGTGGCATTAGAAGCTGGTGACTCTTGGAGGGTCGTGGAAGTAAAATGGAGAGGAGGAAGGAGATGGGAAAGCAGCAAGAAGGGGGGGGATGCTGTGATGTGCAATAGATAAGAGCTGGACTGTCTGCTCTCCTAAGGAAAAAGTTTTCCTCTAATGCTCTGCTCTCTACAGCAGTCATGCTTTCCAGGCCTTGGATGGGAAAAACAGGTACAGTGAAGGAAATAAAACAAAAAATCTCTTTGCAAAGGGGAGGATACTGCACCTTGAGCTGGTTCCTGTAGAAGAGTTCCCCAGGGGGTACAGCTGATAAACTATTCCTTGCACCTGCTGGCTCTCCTGCAGGAAGCACCCCTTTGCAAACATCCTCCTTGTCCTTGCAATAAAACCCTGTCAGTGTTTCCATTTCCAGCTCCCAGCCTCTCGCTGTTCCAGGAGCAGATGCTCCTGTGCTGTCGCGTTCCTGTTGTCGCTTCTCACAGGGACCTGGGAGCGAGGTACCTCTCCCAGCTCTGTCGGTGTGTGCCCTTGGTGTCCCTGTCTGTCGTGTGGCCCCTGGTTTTTCTGGCTGTGGGAGCAGGGCCAGCAGGATCCTGCCTCCCTGCTGTTTGTGGCGCAGGTGTTGTCCGCCCCGGGTGGCTCGTGGTGCCCGTCTCAATGCTGCCGTGCCGCTTCTGCCTATCTCTTTCTCTTCTCTTTCCATCCCAAGGGGTTTCCTATCACTTCCCAGAAATGCCTTATCGGACATAGGATCTGCCCTGTCCTGTTTTGTCTAGCAGTGTTGGCATGGCAGGCAGGTGAGCTGGGGATGCCCACGCTGGATGTGGCACCGGCTAGGTCGCGGTGCTGCTGCAAAACCTGGAGGAGACATAGGGGCACAGCGGGGATGCCTCACTTCCTCCATCCCGTGCTCTGGCACACCTGGCTGGCCCTGCTCCCTCGGCCCTGGGTTTCTCACCTCTTCCTTTTCCACGGCAGAGCCAGCTGGGATCGGCCGATCCCCCACCGGGGACGCCCAGAGGCCCGAGCGTGGCCGGGAGCCGCTGATGGCGCGTGTCTGCTTTTCCTTCCTAGAAAACGTCCATCTCCGCCCGGGGACGCTGCTGCACCTGAGAGGCTCGAAGCTCTGAAATACCAGCGGATAAAGAAGCCCAAAAAGTCATCCAAGGGCTCCTCGAAATCCAGAAAACAACCCAGTGAGTGCGAGGACCCCATGGTCCCCAACGGCATTCCCTGTGTCCTGCTGTGAGCAGAGCTTGGGCAGATCCCTGCCGGCTCCAGCGCTGGGGTTCTCCAAGCCTGTTCCTGGATGCTGCCCTTGTTCCCTGCCTCCCAAAGGGATGTCTCCCCTGGCTGCTTGCCTGCAGGTTGTCTCTCCTTTGCTCCTCCAAACCGAGTCCTTTCCATGCATCTCCCATATTTAGTCATTTGTTTGGATTTTGAGTGTTAATTTCATTTTCCCTGATGCCCAGCGTTTTCCCTTTTTGCCATGCTGCCTGTTGAGGGCCAGGCTTGCTGTGTCACCTCCCCTTTTCAGCAAGCAAAGCGCTCTGCTCTGCCTGCTGCTGGCTCCAGTCCCATCTGCCTTCTCTCCCCCCTTCCCAGATGGCTCTGCCTCCCAGGTTCAGCACCCTCCCAGCTCTCAGGTACTGTCACCTGACGAAGCTGTCTGCCTCCGCAAGAAGAAGAGACACCCTCGTCAGGACCCCTTCGCCCGGCTCTCAGCGCTCAAGGACGACCTCTGCCACCGGCAGCTCCCTGAAGACCAGACAGCCATTCTCAACAGCGTGGACCACGATGACACCAGTGGACACGCCACCCTGCTCTAGCCTAGCGCCGGTGCCAGGAGGTTGAACAGGAGCGGTGGAGGGAGCTGGTGTCACACCACGGGGGGATGGAGGTGATGGGAAAGAGGGGGGGACACCCCTAAGCTGTCACCTCTCTGAGGGGTTCGGTGGCTCACGGCGGGGACGAGCTGGGGGGACCCGGGGGATGCTTAGGGGAGGATGCTTTGGGCTGGGTGTTCCTCAAATCCACTTCTCCCCCACCCCAAACAGTTTGGGTGGGGTGGGAAGGGGGGTGTTGCACCTCGGTGTTGGAAAAGATCTCTAGGCTTCAAAGGCATGGATGGAGCTTTTGACATCTGCGTCGGCAGCGCGCGTTTAGGGGGAAAGTGTGGGATTGAGCAGCTGGCCCTCAATCGCCAGAAGAAGTTGAATGACACAGGGTGTAATTAAGTGACAAGAACCTAACAACCCAGGCGGGAACTGGTAATCCCATGAATCTGATTATGATAAAAAACATGACCAAATAATCCCAGGAAAGATGTAATTGTGAAAATCTCCCTGCCTCCCCCTTCCCAGCCTCCTTTGACGTGAAGGTAACAGCAGCAAAACCATCCGTGACATCTTTCCTTACCTATCTCTGAAAGGGAAAAGCCAGAAAGACCCCCAGCCTTGGAATCAATGTGAGAAATCACCATTTGTCTGTGTGCAAACGCACTCGAGCCTCGGTGACGTGTGCTTGATGCCGTGCGAGCGCGCAGGTGCGGGGCTGACGCGATCTGAGGGTGTTTCCCCCTCCAGGTGTGGCGTGTGCCAGCTTTGATGAGGGTGGGTTTGATTAATTCTGCCCGACTGCTCCGTGTATCTCAGGCAAATGTTCTTCAGCGCCGCGTGGTGATGTGATTTCTTACTGTGTGATGTTTAATCCCTGCCCATAACCGCAAAGGGGGAGACGCAAAGGGCGTGCGAGCGAGCGGGGTTTGGCTGCCTGGTCCGCAAAGCCTCCGTCGGCAGGTGCTGAGCCCCAGGGAGAGCATCTGGAAGTGCCCAGCTCTGCGGATGGACGTGGACGGCTCCGTGCAAAGCTAAGCCCAGCGTTTCGCGCCAGCTTAAAATATGTTGCTGCTGGTTTCACCGTTTTTCCCTTTTTCCTTCCTGCTCCAGCCCGGTTGTGTCGGCTGTGACACCTGCCAGGGTTGTGTCCCTCCCTTTGCTCCCTGTTCCCCTCAGTAATGCTGTTCTAACTCTTCACCAGAATGTATTTCCTCTTCAGAATAGGGTAGGTTTGGTGGCTGGTGGTTTTCTGGATTGCATAGGCCTTTTTTTTGGTTTGTTTTTAGCAGGCAAGGTGTAACCCGAGAACAGCTGGGCTCACTTTTCCTGCTCTGCCTCCACTCTCTGACTGCGTGGCCTTGGGCAAGTCACTTGACCTCTCTGTGCCTCAGTTCTCCCATCTGTAAAATGGGGATAAGTCATATTTGAGCACTTTGGACAAGCACTTGGTGGCCTACAGACTGCAAGTGCTATGTAAATGCTTAGTGCTAATACCAAGCAATCCCTACCTTTAAAATATTTAGAGTTGGTTCTTTTTTTTTTATGTTTGAAGTGGTAAAATCAACCACTGCATCCAGGTTTGCACAGTTCTTCCTCTGCGGTAAAGTGCTAAACCCTCCAGCCTGCCTGGGAATAAAACACCGAGTGTTTCATGTAGATATTCTTGCTTTGAGTGGATTCAGGCTGTAGAAAAAGTGTCAGGAGAGCTGGAGAGCCTGCAGGCATGTTTTTAGCCCCAGGCTCTCTATTTGCATATGAAACTTTTGTTTATTCCCAGGTAGAATTGCCAAGAGATTCTCTGCAATCTCGCCTTTAATTCTGCTTTGCCTTGGTTTTTGCTCTTGCTGCTGGTTGAACCTCCAAGGGCTGAGCTGTTTGGAGGAAGACGTGAGCTCTCGGTTGTGATCTGGCTCTCTGACCACGCCACGCTTTTAGGTCGGAGCCTGTTGATTGCTCTGCCTCCATATACCTGGTTTTAGAGGTTGTGCTTCCTTCCCCAGCAGGATGCTCGGGAACCTGTGGCCACCAAAAGCAGAGCACCGTGTCTTTTCCAATCTCCAGGCCCTAAGTAAGGTTTGAACCGCTGGACAATGAATCCTCTATATCGATAACCAGATATTTCTGAGCTTTAACAACTTTCTCAAACCATCACCAGGTTTGTCTTGGGAAGGAGGGAGGGTCTGGCAGAAATGCCCCTCTCTTTCCAGCCTGCACCAGGGCTTTTTATTGACGTGACGAGTGACCTGACGTAAGAACCTCAACTCTCAGAGTGAGAACTCAACCTTGCTAACCAGTATGACTGCGAATTTCTTTTCTTTGGGTGTGTTTTTAGGGTTTTTCCCTAGAACCCGCTCGGATCTGAATTGATTTAATGCCATTCTCCCGCTCGGCAGCGGGGAAAACTCTGCCTGGCTTGGCCAACTCCAGCTCGCCGGTCACTCCAGCCGGGCTGCTCCTGATGGACAGGTGACCCTCGGGGCTGGGGGAGGCGTGGAGGCTCTGTGCTGCCCGTGCCATGGCCAACTTGCTCTTCCTTTCGCTCTCATTGCCTCAGCCTCTGGAACAGAGGGTTGCTTTTCCATTTGAGTGCTTTCCAAACGATTTACGACACCCGTTCGGATGGGCCAGGCGCTGTCTTCAGGCTCTTGAGGTTTCTACCTCAGGACTATGCCCCATCCCATCTTAAGGAGCTCTAGAGGACTTGGAGTGCAGGGCAGGTTGACGGAGCATGCCGGCTTGCTGGGTCAGTCTTTTGAGATTTGTTTTCCTTTTGCAGGTGTTTTGAGCCACTGGGCTTTTCATGGTCTTCGACCTTTAGAGGCTGGAGCTGCAGCCCTCTCTCTTTCAGCCGTGTACCTGCCACGCTGCTGGAGTGGGAAATCCCGCCCGGGCGCCTCGTGGAAGCAGCTCCTCCCTAAAACCATCCTTAACTCCTTTCCCTGCTAGACCGAGTTACCTTCCGATAGACTCGGGCCGTGCTTTGGCTGACTGGCTCGCCTCTTGCTTTGGCAACCTCCTCCTCGCTTCTCCCAGCCCTCTGGTTTCCATGCCCTTCAGGGTTGCTCCTCTCTCCTTCCGTGGACCTGGAAACATCGAAGCCGTGTCAGACGATGCCAAACACTTCCCCCATTTCACCCCCGTTTGAACTCCGTGTCGCTTTGGTGGTTTGCAAACACAGCTGCTGTCGCTGCTGCTGCTGCTTCTTCATTATTTTTTTTTTTTTTCCTTTCATGCTGCAAAATATATCTTGATTTTTATCTTCCTGGGCCAAACTCTCTTATTTTCTAAGCTGGTCTGAGGTAGATGGCTCTTTCTGTATCAGTAACTGTACAATTCCTCCTTTCACGTTGTGAACATGATGTTCCATTAGGTCCCTTGGCAAATCCTGGCCCACGGTGAAAAAATTCCTCTGAATCACAAGGATATTGTCCCTGGGCTCTGCTGTGGTGTCAGTGTAGGGATACCAGCCCAGTTTTGGGGGGTCCTTGCTGGTGCTTCTCCCTGCAAGGTGGCCATGGTGGGGATGCTCCAGCACTGGTTTCATGCTGCCTTGGGGGTTGCAGGACTGGGGCACCCTCAGTGCTCCAGCACTGGCTTCATGCTGCCTTGGGGGCTGCAGGACTGGGGCACCCTGAGCTGGGGAAGGTGACATGGAGAGGTGGGTACAGGATGCCATTGGGATCCTGTGGAAAAGGGGTGCTCCTGGGGTGCTGTCCCTTGCAGTCCAACCATGAGTCCTGGAGCAGGCAGGGAAAAAGGGCAGGGAAAGTGCTTTGCCTGCTTTTCCAGCAGGGCTTGCTGAGCTCTCATCCACGTGTTTCTAAGGTGACTTTGCTGTGCAGCCCCAGCAGCGTTTTGGCTCCGCGGTGTTGACCTGAAGGAAAATGCAAGTTGGTGTAAGGGGGGAGAGGGAGCGTTCAGGGCTCATTTGTGGGGCCCCGTTTCTGTGCTTGCCACTAACAGCACCCACAGGCACAGGGAGTGATGAGTTTGTGGGATGGGGGAGCTGCCAGGTCCCAGGGCCCCTTCCCGGTCTGAACCTCAGCATGGTTTGCAATCTGAGTCTCCATGAGCCCTCATGCTGTCTGTGTGAGCAGGGCGTGCTTTTCCTGGGGGGATTCTCATTCCTGCTCCCCTGTGACTTGGAGGCTGCTTTGGGGCACTGGGGGACTCCAGGCTCTTCATCTGGTGTTTGTCACCTTGTCAGCTGGCTCAGTGCCACTGGAGGAAGGCTGGAGGTGGTGCTGTTTGGATATATAGATGTAAAGGGAATAACAGCTTGCTGTACCTACCTCTGGGAGTGTTGAGGACACTGGGTATGCGATCAGCAGCCCAGGCACGGTCCTGGCAGGGCTTAGTCATGTCTGGTGGCATGCAGACATGACACACATTCTAGACTCATTGCTGCTCCCACCTTGCTGTCTGTATTAGGACAAAATCCGCCTGGCATTTTGGTTTCTCTTCCTGCTGCAGGCAGTGACGTAGATTTGGGAGTTCTTGGAGTTTTGGGTTGGTTTCAGCTATAGCTCTTGTCTGGAGGTATTTTTCCATGAGGCTGGACCTTCAGGGATTTCCACACGTCCCACATGGGCTTGCTGCAGCCCCAGACTGAAGTCAGGGCTTTTTTGGAAGGAAATCTTCTCAAGGAACCGGAGTAAAACCCACTGTACATATGAGATATAAATAGCTAGAGAAGCGTAGGACAAAGGTAGCTAGGTTTGCAGAATTCAGTAGATTTGCATGTTGGGGTACGTGTGTGTCATGGGGAGAGTTTAGAGCCGTGCTGGGGCAGGGGATCAGGATGGGCCAAGCTGGGAAGGGGCTGGGAGCAGCTGCAGCCTGAGGGGAATTTGGGGATGGAGAGGCACCGGCGCGCGCTGCGCTGTGGCCCTGCTGCACACAACAGATCACTCTGTTCCATTATTTCATCCCCAGTTTTTAGCTTTGCTTTGCTCAATGTCTGTGACTCACCCCTGGGCCCTGAGATGGAGGAGCAGGAGGGACAGGTCCTGCGCTCTGCGTGTCCGAGGCACGTGGGGCATGACACGGGACACGACACAGGAGGGGGATGTCACGTTGCCTCATCCCCGGTGCCATCGCTCAAAGAAAAAGCTGCACCACACAAAAACCCTTCCCTCAAGTCCCTCTAGATGCTGCTCTCTGGTTACTCGTGTGAAAGCATTTTGCTTTGCGTCTGTTCTTCCCAGAGAAGCGTGAGTCAGAAGGGATGAGAGAGGGATACAGCTAAATTTGTCCCCTGAGCTGAGGAATGCAGCACTGGCTGTGCCAGCCAGCCCCAGCAGTGCCTCCCGGGAGGGACAGGATGTTCTTGACAGTGTCTTTTTATTTTAAACCTCATCAGCAGGACTTTGAAGATCTGAGGCAGAGAGGGGATGTGGTCACCAGTGATGCCAGAGCTGGTACTGATGGGGGCAGCTGGATTCAGGCTGGATCCCCACTCTTCTCCCAGAGCCATCCCTGTGCTGTCTGGGCACAGGGTAGTCCTTACAGAAAGCAAGATATTTACTCCCATTTCGCCCTTTCAGCTTAATTTTTTTGGGTTTTTTTTTTTCTGTTTCTGAGTATCTTGACTCCTCTCTGCCTGTGTTTGTGGGAAGGAGAGGTGGGAAGTGCAGTTGTTCCTGTTAGAGATCTGTCAGGGAACGCTTGATCCAGGAACTGAGGGCTGGCAAGCAGCGACCACATTTGGCAACACTGGTGCCAGCAAAAGAAGAAACTTAACATTGCACTCAATTTCCATCAGCTGGCACATCCCCAGGCAGGGAGGACCAGTGTGGACAGATGGGAGCCTGTTCCCCTGCCTGGGTGACTGGGATGAGAGGGAGCCCTGTTTGCCCATTTTCCCTAATTTCAGGTGTTTTGGCACAGCTGGCTGAGCTCTTTTCCTCGGCATTGTGTGGCAGCAGGACGAGCATCCCCAGTCCTGGGGCTCTGGCTGACTTTTGATACGTGCATGGATGGAGGAGGGACCTGGGGAGGGGGTGGGCAGAGGGGCTGGTCCACGCTCGGGGGTGTTGGATGAGGCAAGCATGTGCTGTAGAGGTAGATAAGGATTTTTGTACAGGTTGCAGTGGGGTGGGAAATGCAGGATGGAGGGGCTGGCATCCCCCATGGAGGACAGATTTTTTGCCCAGATTTTATATTTACCATCGAAATGACACTTTCTCTCCCAGGAGGGCTTTTATTCTTGTTCTCCTGAGGTTGCAGGGCTGCAAAAGAGGGTGCCCATCTTCCCGGGTCTGAAAGCTCTTCAGATTTCCACCCACTCCCCCCCCAGCACTTAGATTAAAATAAAACACACAAAAAAAAAGACTTGAGAAATGAGCCCCAGTATCTCTATCTAAAGAAATGATATTGGTGTATCGAAACCGCATTGTACATAAAATTAAACAAATATATATTTACTCTCTATTTTAGAAGGGGGGGAGAATAAATATTTAAAATAATTCGTTAGTAATAGGTGTCAGAAACTTCTGTGCAGCATGAGAGAGGCTGTCAGAGGTGGGGAGAGTCTCAACAGCAGGAGCAGAGCGAGTATTTTTACATTATATTGCGCTTCAGCTTCTCTGCTTCTCCATCCACCTATAAATAGACAAAAATATATATACAAATATATATATATATATATAAAAAATTATATATATCTAAGTCACATAGCTGTTTTATTTTTGTATCCATGCCTAGTGCTGTTTGAGCAATACAGTGGCGAGGGAGAGGAGGGCTGGGCCAGGCTGGGGGGCTTGCAGTGCTCCGGGGGATCTGCCCTCTCCGGACCCAGCATCACCACTGTTTGCTGTTTCAGTAGGGAAAAAACACTAAAAAGGGACAAAATCCCGGGATGAGGAAGCCTGGGCTTGCTGCCAGCTTGCCCAGGGCTGTGGTGAGGTGGTGCTTCCACTGAGGGCTGTCTTGGGCTTTTTTTTTCTCAGAGAAAAAAAGACAAATTTCAGCTCACAGGAGCATCAGGCAGCTGCAGCCTGGGGGGTGGCACAGGGTGGGGACACGCTGTGGGGACAGGGTCCCCACGCTGCTGCCTCCCTGTCACCTGTCCCTGCTGCCCTGATAAACCTCGAGGGTTTCTGAACCCCTCAGAGCCACCCAGGTGGCCACAGGGGGATTCTCCAGGTCCCTGCACCCGGCTGGAGCGGGGAACCTGCTCTGTAGGGACTGTCAGGACCTGTCCAGGAGAGACCCAGGGCTTGCTGGTGCTGTGGGGCTGCTGGGGTGCACTGGGGCAGATGAGGGGCTCTCCCTGCCTGGATGGGTGGGATCTGGGGCTCTCCCTGTCCCTATTGGGTGGGATTTGAAGCTCTCCCTGTCTCTCTGGATGGGATCTGGGGCTCTCCCTGCCTGGATGGATGGGATGTGAGGCTCTCCCTGTCCCTATGGATGGTATGAGGGGCTCTCTCTGTCTCTCTGGATGGGATCTGGGGCTCTCCCTGTCCCTATGGATGGTATGAGGGGCTCTCCCTGTCCCTCTGGATGGGATCTGGGGCTCTCCCTGTCCATCTGGATGGGATTTGGGGCTCTCCCTGTCCCTCTGGATGGGATTTGGGGCTCTCCCTGTCCCTCTGGATGGGATCTGGGGCTCTCCTTGTCCCTCTGGATGGGATGTGAGGCTCTCCCTGTCCCTCTGGATGGGATCTGGGGCTCTCCCTGTCCCAGTGGCTGAGGCGGCATCGAGCCCTGGGATGTGCTGAGGATATTTGGGGCTTTTCCTGCAGGGCAGAACGGACCCGCCGCATCCCTGTCCCCTTCCCCCTGGGCCGTGGCAGGACAAGGAGCCAGTTTGGGGCTGAGCAATGCCAGGGAGCTGCAAACACCCCTCTGCCTTCTCTGGGGCACGATTTGGGGATTGTCTTTGGGCAGTGGCGACCGGGGCTTCACTCCCTTTGGTCTGTGTCCCTCAGTCCTGGGCTCTGGGGGCATGCAGGTGCTGTTGTTTGGGCTCAGGTGTCCCCAAGGGGATGGTGGCACAGCGCTGGAGTGCTGACACTCCTGCAGAGCTCCCTCAGCGTGGTGCCCCCTCGCAGCAGCCCCGTGTCCTCCGTAGGTGTCACCTGTATTTTCCATGATATTTCTCTCTCTTCTTCGTCGGGTCGGGGGGGGGGGGGGCCGGGGTGGGGGATGTTTCTAATATCCAGCCGAGATTTGTTCAGCACCAATTCTTGATATTCGAAGCAAAGCATGTTTGGTGGGACTAACTTGCATTTATTAGCGGTAAATACATAAGTGAGTATTTTATATGTTACAAAAAAACAAAACAAATGGAGAAAAAAAAAAAAAAAAAAAGGATGTCAGGAGAAAGAGAAGGGATGAGATTTCTCATCATTCAGTGTCCGGGCTGGGGGGCTGCCTTGCCCCCCCCCGGTGGGACTTTGGGTATTGCTGGGGGTGGGCAGGGGGGCGGGCAGCTTTCTCCTTTCCCCATCTCCCCCTGGAATCACTTACAGAAAAAAAACAGGCAAAGGAAAGCTCGAAATGTTTACAAAGCACACTTCCCGCAGTACCGTTAACCCTCTGGATGCCAAACAGACACATCAGGAGCTGCCTCTCCCTGCGCTCAGGGCTGGTGGCTCCCACAGCATCGTCCTGCTTCCCTTGGTTTCTTTGGTTTGGTTTGTTTGGACGCCATCCCCGCTGCCTCCATCTGCGTGCACCTGCCTGGAGCTTGCTGTCCAGGGGTGGGGGGTTTGCTTCTGCCTCCTCCCAGGCTCTTCCTGCTCACCTGGGAGCTGTGGGAGCTGTCCAGAGCGGGATTTGCTTCTGCCCCTTCCCAGGCTCTTCCTGCTCACCTGGGAGCTGTCCAGGGTGGGGGGTTTGCTTCTGCCCCCTCTCAGGCTCTCCCTGCTCGCCTGGGAGCTGTGGGAAGTGCCTGTCTCTGCTCGGGAGGTTCTGGCTCGGTGGGAGATGCTGGCACTCACTCCTTGCCCTCCCAGATGTACTTTAAGGCCAAACTTCCCTTTATTTTCCTTCTCTGGGGCTGGCACAGAGCAGGCAGGGGATGCTCCCGTGGCCCCAGGGAGGTGTGCAGGACCTTCCACACATCTGTGCAGGCTCTGGTCCCTTGGCATTGCCCTTTGGGAATCCTGGGAATGCCCACGTTGCCATAAGGTTCATCCTTTGGGCGTTAGGGGATCACAGCTGCACTGCAGCTCCTCGGGGAGCAGCCCTGGGAGCATCCATGGCTCTCTGGGGGAGCCCAGACTTTTTAATCCCCTTTTAATAGGTTTGTAGACTCTCTGAACCCTCGTAGACCTCCATAGGTAGCTCTTGATTTAATCCCCTCCTAACCCCATAGTGTTTTCCCCTAAGGCAGGATTTTCTTCCGGACCCACCCAACGCATCTCTGGTTGCGTGGGACAACTTTTTCCTCCTTTTAAGAAGAATTTCTTGCCTCTGGATATAAAGACTAGACCATCCAACCTCGTTTCCATCTCTTGAATGTCGAGTATTACGATGTATAACACACGTTAGGGTGCTCTTTGGTGCTGTTTCAATGGTAACCAGTGGAACTGACTTTTTTAAATAACAATAACAATAAAAGAAACTTTAGTGCCGCTGGTTCCATAACGTTCGTTGTCGTGACTTTTTTTTTTTTTTTTCTTCTCTTTTTTTGGAAGTTTTGTTAGGGTTTTGTTTTCTTTTTCTTTTTTAATTCTTTTTTAATTTTTACTAAACAGTGAGTAGCGATCAGCTGCCGGGTTTCTGTGGTGATGATTTTAGTGGTGGATGCTGTGAGCTTGGCGGGCTGCGTCACAATTTAGTGGGATTTGGGATCAAGTAGCTTCATTTTGGAACTGCACACAGCAAAACGAGCATTTGATGGGAGCCCAGACGGCAACTAGAGGGTTAATTTTTGAACTTTCAGGTATGTTCCTCAGAAGAAAATAATAATAATTTAAAAAAATAATAAAAAAAAAAGATAATAGAAACAAAACACTATTTTTTCAGTAAGCTTTTTTTTTCTGTAAACGATTTACAAATAAATCTGACATGATGGTGCTGTACCAAAGCCTTATACGAAACTTATTCCGCTCTCTCTATAATCTCTCTGTATCTGTATTGTTGCTCTCGGCCTCCGCCAAGGCCAGGAAATGCCAGCAGGAGGGACCGATGGCCCGCGCTCGCCGTCGGCATCCCTGGAATTCCCTGAGATGGGAATCGTACCCCTGGAATTCCCCGGGATGGGAATCGCCATTCATTCCTTCATTCCCCGGAATTCCCGGCCCGCGGGGAGGGAAAGCCAAATTTCAGCATCACTCCCCAGGCGCGCAATGAGGGGCACACAGTCCCTCACCCCAAACTCTCCTTCCGACTGGGTGCTATCCTGCCCCGGGCAGGGATCCGAGACCTCCAGGGCGTTTTACCCACCGAGCCCCCTGCTCCGGGGGATTCCACATCTTCCAGCCCAGCCCGACCTCCTCCGCAGCGCTCAGCCAAGGCAGAGCCCTGGCTCTGCCCTGCGAGCCCTCTCCCAGCCCTTCCCCTGGGGAGCTGGGGCTGCTTTGAGAGCTCGAAGCAATAATCCCACTCTGCCAAGAAAGTTGGGTCCTTTTGGCTCTTGGACTGTTGTCAGTTTAATGAGTAAATGCTCATAAAGCCAACAAAAAAGGGGAAGAAATGAGAGTTTGAAGCCCTGCCTTACTGGGAGTGGCTGGCCCCTCGGTCTCTGCCTGTTGGAATTTTAAGGCCTGCTGAGTATTTAATTTATCGCCGGTAACATTGCATGTTCATAGATTGACTTCTTGAGTTGATTTTTTTTTCTTCTTTTAATGTACCCACTATAAGAAATTCTGGCAGTGTTGCAATGTTACGTACAACTAGCCATGCTGTAGGAGAATGATGGGTTTTGGAATCGATTAACTTGCTCCTCATGTAACATTACCCTGCTTCAGAAATGTTTTGTATTTTGATATAAATAAACATTTGCTAAAAAAAAAATATATCTATAAAAAGGCTCGGTTGGTGCCATTGATTTGCTCGGAGGGGCTGTGGGGAGGGGGTGGGCAGCCCCACAGGTGTTTGTGGGGGATGCTGGGCTGTTCTTTGCCCTAAGCATCCCAAGTTGTGTTGTCCTCATGGGATTTGCAGCATGTCCCAGCTGGTACTCCAGGCTGAGCTGGATTCTGGGATGGGCACTGATGCTCAGGTCTTGATTTTGGGCAAGGAATAGGAGGGGAGACAGCCCTAACCTGATCTGGCAGGGTGATGATGGACAGTGAGCCCTGTCCCTTACTGTCCCCTCCCACAGTTTCTCTTTCTCATCCCCCTCCCCTTTACCTGCTGCCTTTGGAGTTTTTTCACATCTTTTTCACTGATTCATCCTGCAGGAGCCCCAAGATAATGAAATCTGTGTGCAGCCATGGAGCGTGTCCAGGACTGTGTGGTGCCACCTGTCCCCAGGTTCACTGGTGACCGTGCCATGCTGTCCCCGGGCTCATTGGTGGCAGTGCCACCCTGTCCCCAGCCTTGCTGGTGGCCATGCCCTGCTGTCCCCAGACTTGCTGGTGACCGGGCCACGAGGTGGACTGTGCAGTGCCCTGCTGTCCCCAAGCTCACTGGTGACCGTGCCCCGTTGTCCCCAGGCTCATTAGTGGCAGTGCCACACTGTCCCCAGGCTCACTGATGGCAATGCCACACTGTCCCCAGGCTCGCTGGTGGCAATGCCACACTGTCTCCAGGCTCACTGGTTGCGGTCCCCGCTGTCCCCAGGTTCGCTGGTGGCAATGCCACACTGTCCCCAGGCTCGCTGGTGGCAGTGCCCCACTGTCTGCAGGCTCGCTGGTGGCAATGCCACACTGTCCCCAGGCTCAGTGGTTGCGGTCCCCACTGTCCCCAGGCTCATTGGTGGCAGTGCCCTCTGTCCCCAGACTCGCTGGTGACCATGCCTCACTGTCCCCAGGCTCGCTGGTGGCCGTGCCCCGCTGTCCCCAGGCTCGCTGGTGGCCGTGCCACGAGGTGGCAGTGCCGGCTCGGCAGCTCCCGGCGCTGGCGAGGCGCTCCGAGGAAGAGGAGGATGCCTCCATCACCTCCAGCATCGCTGCGCTCCGTGTGTCTCCCACAGGGCTGGCATGGAGGGGATGCTGCTGTCTGTCTGTCTGTCTGTCTGTCTGTCCATCCTCCTGCTTGCCCTTGAGCTGTCCCCCAGCGCTGGGGTCTGCACCCAGTCCCCCCCAGCCTCCCTGCAAGGATTTTAGGGGAATATGTGGTACCCTCACAGCCCTCAGCAGGCTGGGGACAGGGCTCAGCCCCTGCAGCATCCTTAGGGTCGGTTCCAGGGTTAAACCCGGCGCCAGCTGAACCCTCCCAGTGAGCAGGGATGCAGCTCAGGGCACTGCAGCATCTTCGGGGTGCCAGCTCTGGGGCTTCCCAGTTAAACCTCGCTCCAGGAGTGAAGTTTGCTGCCCCCAACTCCCTTCTGTTTCCATCTCTGGGCCCTGAGGCAGTGAGGTGGCCTGGAGAGGAATTGTTGTGTCTGCCCAGAATGGGGAAGCAGCAGCTCCCACTGTGTGTGGAGTTTGGAGTTCTATTCTACACTAAAGAACTGCAGGGTTGCCAATAGATTAAAAATTTAAAATCCTAAGGCATCAGAATGATGCTGCTGGAGCTCACCCAGGCTGTGTGGGTCACAGAGATGCTCCCTGGGCTGGGGGAGGACGGCACTGGTGTGCCTGGCAGCTGTGACCCCCAGTATCCCCAGTGGGCAGCCCAGCCGTGCTGGTGGCCTGGGGCTGGTCGCTGGCCGTGCTTTCAAGCCTCTCAAGGACAGCTGACATTTCCTGAGGGCAGTCTGGACTGTGTCCAAGGGTGCAGGGGCTGAGAAAATGCCTTGAGCTGCAATCAGAGCTGAGGTGCTCCCAGCATTTTGAACACCTGTCCCCAGGTAAGAAATTTATTTCCCCTCCCAGGCAGCATCCCCCTGCTATGGAGCCCCAGACCTGGCTCCTGGCTCTCTCCCAGCCCCACTGGGGGCCAAACCTCTGCTGCCAGCATGGGTGGCACTGGCAGGAGCTGGCAGGGATGCAGGGGATGCTCTGTGCCCTCCACAGGTAGCTCTGGCTGGAGTCTCTGCTATCAGTGAATTATTGATTGGATTTACCGCCACGGCTCTGACAACACCATTACTGCCTTTGACTTCATGTTTAAATCATCACTCCAATAGCTCTGAAAGATGAGATCTTTTATTTAAAACGCACTCAGTGCCTCTTTTTGATGCCCTGGCTCCACGTGCTGCTGGCAGGGCTGGGGAGTGCGCAGCTGGGGGAGCACAGTCCCACACCAGGGGCTTTGGGGACACTCAAGGTCACTCTGAAAGGAACTCTCACCTCATGCTCCAGGTGAAGGCTGCAGCTAATGGGGAGCTGCAGGGAGCTGTGCAATGCCCTCTGCCCCCTCTTCAGCCCCATCCATGTGAATCCCTGGGGCTGCTGGAGCAATCTGGGAGCTCCTCCAGGGCTCTGTGCCCCCAGCTCATCCTGCTGTGCTCTCCCATGCTGTGTCCCTGCTCCCCATCCCCAGTGCTTCCCCATCCCCAGTGCTCCCCATTCCCAGTGCTCCCCATCCCCAGGGCTCCCCATCCCCAGTGCTTCCCCAGCCCACCCCACTGTGCTCTCCCATGCTGTGCCCCTGCTCCCCATCCCCAGGGCTTCCCCAGCTCCCAGGCTGAATCCCAGATGAATCCCCTGTGCCTCCACAGCTTCTTCCCACCCTGACCTGGCTCTGGGGTGTGCAGGGCAGCTGTGCTGCTCTGGGGCTGCACATTTTTGGGGCACAGCAATAGGTATAGCAGGTCCTGAGGCCAGAATTGCCCCACACCCAGCTGTGGGGCTGTTGGGATGCTCAGTGCCATCCCACTGGCAACTGCACTGCTCGTTCCAGCAGGACCACAGCGCTGCCTGCATCCCCTGCTTGTCTTTTTATCAGCTTTACCATCCAATATTCCCAGGCTGCTTTGTCTTTGCTTTACATTTATCAATATTACCAGCTGATCCCACAGTCCCCCTCTGTGGGTTTATTAATATTGCCCTCTGATCTGCAGGCAGCAGCCACGCTTTATATTCCTGCCCCATCCCCAGCTCCTCCAAGCCCCCACGCCATGTTTAATTAGATTTTCTCCTTGGCTCAGGCAAACACAAATTGAGCTCCTGGTATCTGTGTGCTGTGCTGGAGCTGGTGCCTGGCTGAGGTGGACAGCATCCTCCAGCACATTAATATTCCAGTGCTGGTGCTCGTCTTGGGATGGTGCAGTCTGGGGGGTTTGCCTGGAAAAGGGATTGTTTCTACCCCCTCACACCCTGTTTTCTGTGGATGGCAATTAATTTAGCAGGGAAATACCTTTTCCTGTGAGGTCAGGGTTGAGAGTTCATGATTAGGAAGCAGAACAGGATCCCTGGGTCAGAAACCAGAGCTGCTGCTTCCCCCTCTCCCATTGCATTCCCCCCACCCTGCTGCTCTGGGCCATTAATGTCATTTTCCAAGGAATCCTTCTGGGCTTGGCTTTCCCCAAGTCAGTGGGGACCAGCATCAGCCTCTCCCACTGCTCCATGGCAGCTTTTCCACATCAGAGGGAAAGAAAATTGTTTATGCAAAGTTTGTCAGTCCCTCCAGGCACGGAGGGAAGCGCTGATTGTTCTCCAGCTATCTCAAATCTTGTGCCAGTTTCCAAAATTAAAATTTTTCCCTGTGTCTTCCAGACGTATTTGGTGTTCGTGCTTGGATTTCCAGACTTACTGTCCCGCAGCTGCAGATTAATAATAATAATAATAATAATAATAATAATAATAATAATAATAATAATAGCCATTACTATTATTACTTTAGTATTACTATATTACTATTATAGTAATATAGTATTATTATATATAGTTTTACAGTAATATAGTATTATTATTATATATAATATTATAGTAATATAGTATTACTATATTACTATTATCATAATTTTTATTTTTATTTTTATTTTTATTTTTATATTTTAATTTTAATTTTAATTTTAATTTTAATTTTAATTTTAATTTTTATAGTATTGTATTTTATTTTTTAATTTAATTTAATTTCATTTCATTTTATTACCCCACCTCCCCAAAAATAAATAAATAATTTTATTTATTGGATTTCTCCTCCTGCCATGGTTTCACCCTTTGTGTTTTCCTCTTCTCCCAGGATGGAAGGAATACAGGATGGAATTTGCTCCAGGGATGCTCATGCAGGGACCAGAAACCCCTCCTGGGGCTGGATCTGCCTTTCTCAGCTGTGATCCCATGGGGCAAAGAGCTTTCCATGCTGGCAGCCTGTGGTGCTGCTGGGATGCAGGATGTGCTCTCCTTTCCCAGCCCTGCCAGAGGAATGTGCTCCTTGAGTCAATAGGAAGCTAATTAAGCCATTTATCTGGGAAAAGCAGCCACTCCTGGTGAGCTGAGCTGGCAGGGTGGAGGAGGAAGGAGCACAGAGCTGGGGAAAGCAGCACAAGGCTGTGGGCAGCCCCTGGAAAGGGAGAACCTGACCAAGGGGTGGGCTCCATCCCCAGAATTCCTGCCCATCCCTAGGTCAGATCCTGGTCTTGCAAGTGCTGCCTGAAATGAGTCCCTGAGGATGCTGCAGTGCTAAAATCACCAAAAAACTGCTTTTCTAGCTGAGAACTTGGTGCTCAGTTCCGTAACACCCACCATTCTCACCCATACTGATGAACACTGTTTATTCCCAGCTGTCAGTGCATCCCTCTGGGTGTCCAGAGTTGCCAGGACCCCACCGGGGGGCTCAGAGACCCTGGCACACAGCCCCGAGCACCTGGGGATTTGATTTTGACCCCTGGAGCAAGTTACCAGCTTTGTATGAGGACATGAAAGTCACACAGGTTTGGATGGTGTAATAACAGAATGATCAAAGGGTGAAAATGTGATTTTAGATTTTAGGATTTTTGGTACAGGGGTTATGGGGACAAGATGGAGGAACCTGGGCATGTCCAGCCTTTCTCCTTCTTCTTCTTGTTCTCCATTTCCTGCAGTGATGGTGGCACTTTGGGATTGGTCTAGAGTAGAAGTGCACTGTCTAACACAGGTGCTGGGTATTGGGAATTAAGTGTAAATATGTTATACATAGTTTGTAGTATAAAAGGACAACACAGAGTGCCTGTGGCTGCCCTGCTGTGCAGATCTCGGCTGGGCAGAAAGAAAATTTTATAGATAAGAATTAATAAACAACCTCAAGACCGAAAAGTGAAGAGTACAGACTCGTTCTTCAGTTGCGTGGGCTGAAGCAGAGACACCCTGCACATCTCGGGGCAGCAATGAACAACCAAAACCTGAGACCCAGCTGCCCCTCAGCTCTGTGCCATCCATGCAGGGCACCCAAATCCCATTTTTCCCCCCTCAAACTCCCCTCTCAAGGCTTGCTGTTTGTAGAGCACGGCTCTGCACTGAAGCAGGCTGCACTCTAACTTTAAATTGACATTTTTAGTGGAGCCCTGGGAGGTTTTTCCGAGGAGGGCAGCCTATTCTTCAGGGCTTTTATAAGCCTTTAGTAGCTTAAGACACAACTAAGTTGGCCCTAATCCCTCATAAAAGCACGTAGGTTTTCTTGCCCTTCTGCTGCATCAAGGTCTTAGCCGGGTGCTTTCCTTCACTGTTGTGTTTGTCAGAAGGATGGGAAGGAAATGCCTGTGAAATTTTCCTTTTGAAAGACCTGGATCCTCAGATCAAACCCATCCAGGGGGGGCTGTGGGCGGGAGATGGGTTCCATGGGACAGCGGGAATGTCTCATCCCTGATGTGGTGGCACAAATCCCTTTGGTTGCATGGATGTGCAGCACCTGGGGAAATCTTTGATCAGTGATCCAGTGTGACCGTGTTCACAGGGGTCTGAGGACGAGAGAGGAGATGAGGATCTGACTCCATGTTTCAGAGGGCTTGATTTATTATTTTATGATATATATTACATTAAAACTATACTAAAAGAATAGAAGAAAGGATTTCATCAGAAGGCTGGCTAAGAATAGAAAAAGAAGGAATGATAACAAAGACTTGTGTCTCGGGCTCTCTGTCCAAGCCAGCTCACTTTGATTGGCCATTAATTAGAAACAGCCAACGTGGGCCAATCACAGATGCACCTGTTGCATTCCACAGCAGCAGATAACCATTGTTTGCATTTTGTTCCTGAGGCCTCCTAGCTTCTCAGGAGGAAAAATCCTAGGAAAGGATTTTTCATAGAAGAAGTCTGTGACAATCCAGAGTGAGGGGGGCAGTGGAAAAATATGTAAAAAAATTATTTCTTCAGCAAAATAACAGTAACCCTGCTGTGAGAGGGGCTGTGCAGCTCTGCCCCCACAAGGACATGCCCAGCCATGGGTGAGTTGGGTTTTATCCTTCACTTTGGAGAAGATTCTTGGGTTCTGGCTGGGGTTTATTCTCAGAAACATGGTTTTTGTGAGGAGAGACGAAATGCTGCTTTGAAAGTTTGGAAATGGGTGGATGCAGAGCTGGAGGGGTCTGTGCTTGGCCAGGGCTGGGCAGGGATTTATTCCCCAAGAGAATTCTCCTTGCAGCTGAGCTGTGCCTCCTTCTCCAGCCCTTCCAGACCTGGGGCTGCCCCAGCATCACTCTGTGGTGGGTGTGGGAGTGTTCCAGACCCCAAAAGGAGGAATTCTGCAGCCAGGGCAGCCTGGGGGGAATGAACCCTGTGCTGGATGTTATCCTTGCACTGTGACAGGGAGGGAAGCATCTTTGAAAGCCCCAAAACCCCAAAGAACCCTGTGGGGTGACACCAGGGATCACAGCAGGGAGAGGCTGAACACAAACAGGGGAAGGGAATATTTTCTCACCCCACAGCCCAGAATGATGTGAGCTGCAGGAAAGGATGGATCACACTGGTGCTGAACATGAACACACAACTCTGCACCCCAAAACCACACACAATGGGGGCTTGCCTGCCGGTGGGGGGAAATTCGAGTCCCTGTGGGCCAGCCTGGCAGGAGCTGCCCCATTTGCATATTAGGGGTGAGTTTATGAATTATGCAGCCTCCACAGCACGTCCAGAGGAATCGGCTGCAGCATGGAAAGCATATTTATCTTGGTGTCTCATTGATTTATTTTTCCTCTCCTGTTTTTTCAAGCTTGAGCAGCTGCAGCGAGGAAGGGAACAGAGCCCAGGCAGCCAGGGCTGCAGTGGGACAGTGTCCCCTCGCTGCAGCCATCGGTCCCATGGGGCTTCTCCTCAGAGCTGGGAGCTGTTCCATGGAGACCAACATGTTCTGAGCACTCTGGTGCTTGTTTTGGTGGAGCAGCAGCCTGGGGATATTTCAGAGTCAGTGGAATCATTTTCAGTGTTCCTCAAGGGTGACACGGACCATGGGGTGGTGAGAGGGACAGTGGCCAAGAACTGTGGGCACCCTCACAGGTCCTAGGCAGGAGCCAGGCTGTGAGGAGACATCAGAACATTTGTCCTCACCTGGGTAGAAATGCAACCATCCATTATCACATTGTCTCCATTGTCTCTTTGTCCATCCATCCACCCTTTCCACTCATTAACTTCACCATCTGCTCCTTCATTTATCTCCCATCCTGGCCAGTAAATCATCCCTGTCTTCCCTCTCCATCCATGCATGAGGGAAGAACCTCTTGGTCCCCTCCTCATCCCAGACCCCCAGGGCCATGACCCTGCTTTGAGCAAGGCTCCATCCAGGAGCGAAGCTCCCAAATCCCTTGGGGCTTTATTTTATATCTTAGATGGCTCCAAAGCACTCAGGGACTGCAGGAAGGAATCAGACCTGCTCCATCCCCACGAGCTGGACTGCAGGTACCACTCACATCCTCTCGGGTTGCTGTTGATAATTGCTGCCCCGAGATGTGCAGGGTGTCTCTGCTTTGGCCCACACAACTGAAGAACGAGTCGGGACTCTTCACTTTTCGGTCTTGAGGTTGTTTGTTAATTCTTATCTATAAAATTTTCTTTCTGCCCAGCCGAGATCTGCTCAGCAGGGCAGCCACAGGCACTCTGTGTTGTCCTTTTATGCTACAAACTACCTATAACATATTTACACTTAATTCCCAATACCTATCACCTGTGTTAGACAGTGCACTTCTGCTCTAAACCAATCCCAAAGTGCCAATATCACTGCAGAAAATGGAGAACAAGAAGAAGAAGAAGAAAGGTTGGACACACCCAGGTTCCTCCATCTTGTCCCCATAACCCCCATACCAAAAATCCTAAAATCTGCATTTTCACCCTGTGATCATTTTGTTATTACACCATTCAAACCTGTGTGACTTTCATGTCCTCATACAAAGCTGGTAACTCGCTCCAGGGGTGAAAATCAAATCCCCAGGTGTTCTGGGCTGTGTGCCAGGGTCTCTGAGCCCCCAGTGGGGTCCTGGCAACTCTGGACACCCAGAGGGATGCACTGAGTTCTGACAACATCCACACTTCACCTGCCTTCTCCTGCATCCCTGGAAGCATCCCCCGGTGCTGGACTGCAGGTACCACTCACATCCATGCTCCACCTGCCTTCTCCTGCATCCCTGGAAGCTCTCAGCCCTCCCAGCTGTGCCCTTTTCCCCCCAGCAGCAAAGGTTAGCCGAGATCACAGAGCCAGCCGGCTGCCCAGATTCCCGCTCCCTGGGGCTAATTACGGAACAACATTAGATAAAAGTCAACATATGTTGTAAAAGGCACTATGTATCAGCGCCTGACAGCTCCTAACAATGTGCTCGTGTAACAGCTGTCAGGCTGCAATGCCTGGAAATGAGGAATATGTTGATTTATGGATATCAGATCTGCCCTCACGTTGGCCGACGGCGGTGTGGAGCACCCACCAGGACGGGCTGTTCCCCACGCCCTGGCTCAGCCTCCTGCTCTTCCCAGGGATGGTTCACTTCCAGAGGTGCCCATGTTTGTGTTGCTGCTCCTACAGAGGAGGAAAATCCCCAAATCCTGTTGTTTCTGGCCCCTCTCTGTGACGGTGTCCACAGGGGTCTTAGGATGAGGGAAGAGATGAGAATCTGGCTCCATGTTTCAGAAGGCTTGATTTATTATTTTATGATATATATTACATTAAAACTATACTAAAAGAAATACAAGAAAGGATTTCATCAGAAGGCTGGCTAAGAATAGAAAAGGAAGGAATGATAACAAAGGTTTGTGACTCAGACAGAGAGTCTGAGCCAGCTGACTGTGATTGGCCATTAATTAGAAAAACCACATGAGACCAATCACAGATGCACCTGTTGCATTCCTCAGCAGCAGATAATCAGTGTTTACATTTTGTTCCTGAGGCCTCCCAGCTTCTCAGGAGGAGAAAAAGGATTTTCCATAAAGGTTGTCTGCGACACCTCTCCATGGGCTCAGACAGGTTCATCCAGCTCAGGAAGGATGTGGAGCTGCTTGAGAGAGGCACCAGCATCATCAGAGAGATGGAGCAACTCTGCTGGGAGGGAAAGCTGAGAGAATTTGGATTGTTCAGACTGGAGATGGGGAGCTGAAGGGTAACCAAATATCAGCCTCCCAGTACCTGAAGGAGCCAACGACAAGGATGGGAGAGATGTTTTACAAGAGCTTGGAGCAACAGGAAAAGGGGGAATGGCTTCAGCCTGACACAGAGTAGGAGTAGATCAGATATTGAGAGGGAATTCTCCCTTATGAGGGTGGTGAGGGCCTGGCACAGGGTGCCCAGAGGAGCTGTGGCTGCCCCTGGATCCCTGGCAGTGGATTGGGCAGGGCTTGGAGCAGCCTGGGATAGTGGAAGGTCCCTGTCTGTGGCAGGGAGTGGAACACAATGATCTTTAAATTGCTTTCCAATCCAGGCCATTCTCTGATTCTATGGTTCATTTCTATATAGTACTGAAGTTCATTTCTGTGCTAATTGTAATATTTTATTTAAAATGCAATCAATAAATATTTGCTGGCCCAACAAAGCCTTCTTCCTCCCTTATCCCTCCCTATTTCAGAGCCCTGGCTGCTAAGGGAAGGAAAAAGGAAAGGAAAGGAAAGGAAAGGAAAGGAAAGGAAAGGAAAGGAAAGGAAAGGAAAGGAAAGGAAAGGAAAGGAAAGGAAAGGAAAGGAAAGGAAAGGAAAGGAAAAGGAAAGGAAAG